>NC_045778.1:79344447-79659447 GCF_008692025.1 Phocoena sinus
GAAACTTTAGGATTACAGGTGGTTGCTAGAATGGCCCTAATACTTTACTGTCCCTCTATCTTCACCCCAAGGGCCCTGTAGCTTGGGGCTGGGATATGACTTTGCCCATTTCCCTACCCCTTGATTCTGGGTTTGACTACCTGACACATAATGGAATATTAGCAGGTAGGACCCAAGCAGAGATTTGAAATGGGCTTTCGCATTAGGGCTTGTTCCACCTTGCTCCTCCACCTTCCTGTGAGAAGGAGCCTGGGCTAGCCTGCTGGAGGGAAGGACAGACATGTGGAGCGGAGCCCAGTCGCCCTGTGGACAGCAGACGCACAAATACACCAGCAAGCCTTGCAGAGACCAGAACTGCTCAATGTCAACCCCTGACTTGCAGACTCATGAGCCAAAGAAATCGTTCATTGTTCGAAGCCACTGACTTTGGGGCAGTTTATTAAGCAGTATATGTCAATACACAACTGATATAAAACCGCTTTTCCTACTTAATAGAGATGTGAAAAATCTTAATTAGAACATAAGGAAATTAAATTCAGCACCACGTTAAAAATATGATACAGAGTTGGATATGTCCCCAAAATGTAAGATTTTGATATTGAGAAACCCATCAATGAATAATTATAGCTATAAGCCAATGAGTATTTATATCAGTAGATCAAAAGATTAAAAGGGGGGGGAAGATGCAGTGCCTCATTAAGGGTCTAAAAGGCAGTTAGTAAATTCAAAATCCAATACTGTTTTTTTTTTAATTCCTACTTGAAAACCAAAATAGAGTTTTCCTTAAAATAGTGAACTTGCATCTTAAATCTACAGTCAATATCATAATCAATGGTGAAATGCCAGGGGCCTTCACATTGAAAACCAAAACTTAAGAGGGATTCCTGCTATACGCACAAGTGTTTTTAAACTGTTCTTGATGTTTGAGAGACTGCAATAAAACAATAAAAAATAATTCAGAGAAATAAATGTTTAAAAAGAGAAACTACTTATAGGTGATATGATTAGTTACCTAAGAAACCCAGGAAAATCAACTGAACATCTACTAAAACCAGAAAGACATTTTAATAAACACACTAGTCCCAGAATTTATATATATAAATCAATATAACAAAATGCCATTACTAAAATAACATTGAAAATTGGATCCCATTTAGTGACAAGAAAAGAAAAATAACTAAGGAAAAAACCACCTAAAAATGCTTAGTAAGAAATGGATGATAGTGCTGTTCATCCAAAATTTTGACTCACAACAAAGCAGTGCCATAATATGTGAATAGCTCTTCACAAGTCAATGAGAAGACAAACAGCTCAACAACAAAGTGACCAAAGGATGTGAATTACGATTCGAAAAAAGAATAATAACAAATAGCTGATAAACCTAAGGGGGAAAGTTCAACTGCATTATTAAGTATTTAAAGAGAATATCCTGCCCCCAACTCCTTTACCTGCCCCATCCTTGTTTCTGTGTGCAGGAACTTCTATTAGAGAAGTACTCCTGACCTCGCCTCCACTCCCAGCTCCTCCAGGGAAGGAAAGGTGAATATGTGACGGAGGAGACTGGGAAGAGAAACTGGGTTTCATGATTCCGTTTATGGGTTCTCCCTCCCTTCTTGGATCTGTTCACCGTGCATTCATCCTGGTCTACTCTCTGCCATACGTTAAGGGTAGCAACCCTGTGAGGCAAGTCTGACACTGGCCAGCAGGACAGATGACTCTCAAATCTGGAAGTGAAACAGCAGCAGGTCCACTCGGCCACAGACGGAAACTAAATCCTCCAATCAGCTTTCTAGTAAAAACGGATGGTTTGATCTCTTACTGATGTGAGCCATCAACGAGCTCTAAATCTAAGAGGGGAGGGGCGGTGTTACTTATTGGACTCCTAAAGCCCCAACAATAAATGTTAAATGTGAATTAAACTATTTTAACCTAGAAAATTGGCAAAGAAAATGAAATGGTAACTGATAACCATAAGGCCACTAGCTGGTTATGTAGAGGCTTCAGAAAAGCAGGCAGGAAGATCACAAGCATGATGAGTGTCGGAAAGGCAAACTGCAACACGCAATACACACTTTAGAAGGCACTAACCCCTGTTTAACCACAACTTAAATGCAATCTGGCTCCCGTCTATTGTGATTTCTTTCTAGATTCTAACGTTTATGCAGAAAATCAGTGAGACGGTACAGAAAAATACTGAAAGAATTGTATAAGGGGTTTTGATCTACCAGATATTAGCAATATCAAGCAGCAATACTTAAGTGTGCAGTACTGGTATATGACAGACAGATCAACAGAAGTGAATGAAAGTAAGGAAATGGAAAACTTAGTATACAATCGAGGTAGCATTTCAGATCAACTGAAGTAAAACGGTGGTCACGACTGGGCAGCCATCTGAACAGCAAATGGATTCCTATTCTCACTCTTAATATCAAAATAAACGCTAGGTGGATCAATGATTTAGTGTAAGAAAAATAAAACCATAGAACTACTGGATGAAAATGCTGGTACCACACTAACTGCATGCAGCCCTTCTGGATCGCACAGCTGGATGCAGCCTCCTTCACATGACTCCTGTGATAACTAAGGGTAGAAACCCCATGAGTCTAGATCTGATATTGTCCGACAGGACAGTAAGTTAAAAAATATACATTCTAATCTCTGTAGCAACCACTAAAAAATAACCATAATCAAATTAGGAAATACAGCTAAAAATAATGAAATATTAAAACAACTCCATCAAAAAGAAAAACATATTGGGCAAACATGAAAGAGTAAGATAATGAACTTAACTCCCCACAGGAATAATTACTTTAAATGTAATTGGATTAACTGTTCCACTTTAAAGGAAGAGACCCTCAGAACGGATTAAAATGCAAGTCCAACTACTTACTACCTATAGGAAATGCACTTTAAGCGTCAACACAAAGCCAGGTTGAAAATAATAAATAAATAAATAAAAATGGAAAAGACATTCCATGCGTCTATATGCATGCACTAAGTAAGCATAAGAAAGCAGAGGTAGCTATATTAATATCAGTCAAAGCAGACTGAAAGACAAGGATTAGCACCTGAGATCAAGGTGAATTAGCACCTGAGATCAAATTTCATAGTGGTAAACTGGTCAATTCGTCAAACAGACGTAACAATTCTAAGTGTATATAAACCTAGGAAGAGTTTCAAAATACATGAAGAAAACTGACAGAATTGAAAGGAGAATTAGATCAATTGCCAACACTAGTTAAAGGTTATACTACCCTCCCTGTAATTGACAGAAATGGTAAACAAAAAAATCACTAGGCTTATAGAAGATTTGACAACACCATCCACCAATTTTGCTATTTATAGAACACTACCCCATCCAACAGCAACAGAATACATGTTCCTTTCAACTGCTCATGGGATAAACACAGACTATAAGCTGGGGTATAAAACAAGTCTCAACAAGTGTAAACAGGGAAATCATAAAGACCCTATTATTCTTTGATTACAAGAAAGTGAAATTAAAAACAGAAAGATATCTTTTAAAATCCTCAAATACGTGGACATTAAGTAATGTATTTCCAAATAAGCTAAGGTCAACGAATTAAATTACAAGAAACATAAATATATTGAGCTGAATGATATGAAAATACAGCATATAAAAATTTATGATATTCAAGTAAAGACTTGAAGCTAAGCAAGTAAAGATGTGATTACAGGGATGCTTATATTTTCAAATGCTTACATGGGAAAAGGAAAAAGGTTTTATGTCAATAAACTAAGGATCCACCATAAAAATAGCAAATCAGAGACAAAGTAGAAGGAAAGAAATGCTAAAGCATAGAAATAATTGAAATAGAAAACAAAAAATAAGAGAGAAAAATCTTTGAAATGAAAAGTGGGTTGTTCAAAAACATTGATAAAATTGTTAAATTCCTAGCAAGATGAAAGAAGAAGTGAGAGAAATCACAACTTATCAGTTTCTGGAATTAAAGACAGGGCAGCATTATAAGCATGGGCATTAAAATGGTAAAAAATTAGGGAAAATGTTATGCCAATGAATCTGTTAACTCGGATGACATGGACATGTTCCTTAAAAGACACAAATTACCAGAGAGAGACCTTCAAGATGGCGGAGAAGTGAGACGTGTAGATCACCTTCCTCCCCACAAACACATCAGAAATACACCTACACGTGGAACAACTTCTACAGAACACCTACTGAACGCTGGCAGAAGACCTCAGACCTCCCAAAAGGCGAGAAACTCCCCATGTACCTGGGTAGGGAAATAAAAAAGAAAAAACACAGACAAAAGGATAGGGACGGGCCCTGCACCAGTGGGAGGGAGCCGTAAAGGAGGAAAGGTTTCCACACACTAGGAAGGCCCTTCACCGGCAGAGACTGAGGGTGGCGGAGCGGGGGAGCTTCGGAGCAGCGGAGGAGAGCGCAGCCACCGGGGTGCGGAGGGCAAAGCAGAGAGATCCCCACACAGAGGATTGCTGCCGACTGGCACTCACCAGCCCGAGAGGCTTGTCGGCTCACCCGCTGGGGCGAGCGGGGCTGGGAGCTGAGGCTCGGGCTTCCGTCGGAGTGCAGGGAGAGGACTGGGGCTGGTGGTGTGAACACAGCCTGCAGGGGGTTAGTGCGCCACGGCTGGCCGGGAGGGAGTCCGGGGAAAAGTCTGAACCTGTCGAAGAGGCAAGAGACTTTTTCTTCCCTCTTTGTTTCCTGGTGCGCGAGGAGAGGGGATTCAGAGCGTTGCTTAAAGGATCTCCAGAGACGGACGCGAGCCGCGGCTATAAGCACGGACCCCAGAGACGGGCATGAGACGCTAAGGCTGCTGCTGCCGCCACCAAGAAGCCTGTGTGCGAGCACAGGGCACTATCCACACCTCCCCTCCCAGGAGCCTGTGCAGCCCGCCACTGCCAGGGTCCCGGGATCCAGGGACAACTTCCCTGGGAGAACACACAGCACGCCTCAGGCTGGTGCAACGTCACGCCGGCTTCTGCCGCTGCGGGCTCGTCCCCCATCCGTACCCCTCCCTCCCCGCGGCCTGAGTGAGCCAGAGCCCCCGAATCAGCAGCTCCTTTAACCCCGTCCTGTCTGAGCAAAGAACAGACGCCCTCAGGTGACCTACACGCAGAGGCGGGGCCAGATCCAAAGCTGAACCCCAGAAGCTGTGCGAACAAAGAAAAGAAAGGGCAATCTCTCCCGGCAGCCTCAGGAGCAGCGGATTAAATCTCCACAATCAACTCAATGTACCCTGCATCTGTGGAACACCTGACTAGACAACGAAACATCCCAAAATTGAGGCGGCGGACTTTGGAGGCAAGGATATATATTTTTTTCCTTTTTCTCTTTTTCTGAGTGTGTATGTGTAAGCTTCTTTGTGTGATTTTGTCTGTATAGCTTTGCTTTTACCATCTGTCCTAGGGTTCTGTCTGTCCGTTTTTTTGATTTTTGATTTTTTGGTTTTTTATCTTGCTTTTTTTTAGTATAGATTTTAGCACTTGCTATCAGTGGATTTGCTTTCTGGTTTGGTTGCTCTCTTCTTTCTTTCTATATCTTTTTTTTATTACTTTTCAATTTTTTTATTTTAGAAATTACTTTTTATTTTCATAACTATTTTATTTTATATTTTTCTTTCTTTCTTTCCTTTTTACTCCCTTTTCTTCTGAGCTGTGTGGCTGACAGGGTCTTGGTTCTCCAGCTGGGTGTCAGGCCTGTGCCTCTGATGTGGGAGAGCTGAGTTCAGGACATTGGTCCACCAGAGGCTTCCCGGCTCCATGTAATATCAAACGGCGAAAGCTCTCCCAGAGACTTCCATCTCAACGCTAAGGTGTTGAGCTCCACTCAACGACCAGCAAGGTACAGTGCTGGACACCCTATGCCAAACAAATAGCAAGACAGGAAGACAAACCCACCCATTAGCAGAGAGGCTGCCTAAGATCATAATAAGGTCACAGACACCCCAAAACACACCACTGGACGAGGTCCTGACCACGAGAAAGACAAGATCCAGCCTCATCCACCAGAAAGACAAGATCCAGCCTCATCCACCAGAAAACACGCACCAGTCCTCTCCACCAGGAACCCTACACAGCCCACTGAAACAACCTTAGCCACTGGGGACAGACACCAAAAACAACAGTAACTACGAACCTGCAGCCTGCAAAAAGGAGATGCCAAACACAGTAAGTTAAGCAAAATGAAAAGACAGAGAAACACACAGCATATGAAAGAGCAAGGTAAAAACCCACCAGACCAAACAAATGAAGAGGAAATAAGCAGTCTACCTGAAAAAGAATTCTGAATAATCATAGTAAAGATGATCCAAAATCGTGGAAATAGAATGGAGGAAATACAAGAAACGTTTAACAAGGACCTAGAAAAACTAAAAAGCAAACAAACAATGATGAACAACACAATAAATGAAATTAAAAATTCTCTAGAAGGAATCAATAGCATAATAACTGAGGCAGAAGAACGGATAAGTGACCTGGAAGATAAAATAGTGGAAAAAACTACTGCAGAGCAGAATAAAGAAAAAAGAATGAAAACAATTGAGGACAGTCTCAGAGACCTCTGGGACAACATTAAACACACCAACATTCGAATTATAGGGGTCCCAGAAGAAAAAGAGATAAAGAAAGGGACTGAGAAAATATTTGAAGAGATTATAGTTGAAAAAGTCCCCAATATGGGTAAGGAAATAGTCAAGTCCAGGAAGCACAGAGAGTCCCATACAGGATAAATCCAAGGAGAAACATGCCAAGACACATATTAATCAAACTATCAAAAATTAAACACAAAGAAAAAATATTAAAAGCAGCAAGGGAAAAACAACAAATAACATACAAGGGAATCCCCATAAGGTTAACAGCTGGTCTTTCAACAAAAACTCTGCAAGCCACAAGGGAGTGGCAGGACATATTTAAAGTGATGAAAGGGAAAAACCTACAATCAAGATTACTCTACCCAGCAAGGATCTCATTCAGATCCAATGGAGAAATTAAAACCTTTACAGACAAGCAAAAGCTAAGAGAATTCAGCAGCACCAAACCAGCTTTACAACAAATGCTAAAGGAACTTCTCTAGGCAGGAAACACAAGAGAAGAAAAAGGCCTACAATAACAAACTCAAAACAATTAAGAAAATGGTAATAGGAACATACATATTGATAATTACCTTAAATGGAAATGGATTAAGTGCTCCAACCAAAAGTCATAGACTGGCTGAACGGATACAAAAACAAGACCCATATATATGCTGTCTACAAGAGACCCACTTCAGACCTAGGGACACATACAGACTGAAAGTGAGGAGACAGAAAAATATATTCCATGCAAATGGAAATCAAAAGAAAGCTGGAATAGCAATTCTTATATCAGACAAAATAGACTTTAAAATAAAGGCTATTACAAAAGACAAAGAAGGACATTACATAATGATCAAGGGATCAATCCAAAAAGAAGATATAACAATTGTAAATATTTATGCACCCAACATAGCAGCACCTCCATACATAAAGCAAATGCTAACAGCCATAAGGGGAAATCGACAGTAACATAATCACTGTAGGGGGCTTTAACACCCCACTTTCACCAATGGACAGATCATCCAAAATGAAAATAAATAAGGAAACACAAGCTTTAAATGATACATTAAACAAGATGGACTTAATTGATATTTATAAGACACTGCATCCAAAAACAACAGAATACACTTTCTTCTCAAGTGCCCATGGAACATTCTCCAGGATAGATCATATCTTGGGTCGCAAATCAAGCCTTGGTAAATTAAAGAAAATTGAAATTGTATCAAGCATCTATTCTGACCACAATGCTATAAGACTAGATATCAATTACAGGAAAACATCTGTTAAAAATACAAACACATGGAGACTAAACAATACACTACTTAATAACCAAGAGATCACTGAAGAAATCAAAGAGGAAATTAAAAAAACCTAGAAACAAATGACAATGAAAACACGACAACCCAAAACCTATGGGATGCAGCAAAAAAAGTTCTCAGAGGGAAGTTTATTACAGTACAATCCTACCTCAGGACACAAGAAACATCTCAAATAAACAACATAACCTTACACCTAGAGCAATTAGAGAAAGAAGAACAAAGAAACCCCAAAGTTAGTGGAAGGGAAGAAATCATAAAGATCAGATCAGAAATAAATGAAATAGAAATGAAGGAAACGATAGCAGCAATCAATAAAACGAAAAGCTGGTTCTTTGAAAAGATAAACAAAATTGATAAACCATTAGCCAGACTCATCAAGAAAAAAGGGAAAAGACTCAAATCAATAGAATTAGAAATGAAAAGGGAGAAGTAAAAACTGACATTGCTGAAATACAAGGGATCATGAGAGATTACTACAAGCAATATATGCCAGTAAAATGGGCACCCTGGAAGAAATAGACAAATTCTTAGAAAAGCACAACCTGCTGAGACTGAACCATGAAGAAATAGAAAATATAAGCAGACCAATCACAAACACTGAAGTTGAGACTGTGATTAAAAATCTTCCAACAAACAAAAGCCCAGGACCAGATGCCTTCACAGGCGAATTCTATCAAGCATTCAGAGTAGAGCTAACACCTATCCTTCTCAAACTCTTCCAAAATATAGCAGAGGGAGGAATGCTCTCAAACTCATTCTATGAGGCCACCATCACCCTGACACCAAAACCAGACAAAGATGTCACAAAGAAAGAAAACTACAGGCCAATATCACTGATGGACATAGACTCAAAAATCCACAACAAAATACTAGCAAATAGAATCTAACAGCACGTTAAAAGGATCATACACCATGATCAAGTGGGGTTTATCCCAGAAATGCAAGGATTCTTCATTGTATGCAAATCAGTCAATGTGATACACCATATGAACAAACAGAGGGATAAAGACCATATGATCATCTCAATAGATACAGAAAAAGCTTTCGACAAAATTCAACGCCCATTTATGATAAAATCCTTCCAGAAAGTAGGCATAGAGGGAACTTACCTCAACATAATAAAGGCCATATATGACCAACCCACAGCCAACATCGTCCTCAATGGTAAAAAACTGAAACCATTTCCACTAAGATCAGGAACAAGAAAAGGTTGTCCACTCTCACCACTATTATTCAACATAGTTTTGGAAGTTTTAGCCTCAGCAGTCAGAGAAGATAAAGAAATAAAAGGAATCCAAATCGGAAAAGGAGAAGTAAAACTGTCACTGTTTGCAGATAACATGATACTATACATAGAGAATCCTAAAGATGCTACCAGAAAACTACTAGAGCTAATCAATGAATTTGGTAAAGTAGTAGGATACAAAATTAATGCACAGAAATCTCTTGCACTCCTATATATTAATGATGAAAAATCTGAAAGAGAAATTAAGGAAACACTCCCATTTACCACTGCAACAAAAAGAATAAAATACCTAGGAATAAACCTACCTAAGGAGACAAAAGACCTGTATGCAGAAAACTATAAGAAACTGATGAAAGAAATTAAAGATGATACAAACAGATGGAGAGATATACCATGTTCTTGGATTCGAAGAATCAACACTGTGAATATGACTATAGTACCCAAGGCAACCTACAGATTCAGTGCAATCCCTATCAAACTACCAATGGCATTTTTCACAGAACTAGAACAAAAAAATTCACAATTTATATGGAAACACAAAAGATCCCAAATAGCCAAAGCAATCTTGAGAAAGAAAAACAGCTGGAGGAATCAGGCTCCTGGACTTCAGACTATACTAAAAAGCTACAGTAATCAAGACAGCATGGTACTGGCACATAAACAGAAATATAGATCAGTGCAACAGCACAGAAAGCCCAGAGATAAACCCACGCACATATGGTCACCTTATTTTTGATAAAGGAACAAGAATATACAATGGAGAAAAGACACCCTCTTAAATAAGTGGTGCTGGGAAAACTGGACAGCTACATGTAAAAGAATGAAATTAGAACACTCCCTAACACCATACACACAAAAAAACTCCAAATGGATTAAAGACCTAAAGATAAGGCCAGACACTGTAAAACTCTTAGAGGAAAACATAGGCAGAACACTCTATGACATAAATCACAGCAAGATCCTTTTTGACCCACCTCCTAGAGAAATGGAAATAAAAACAAAAATAAACAAATGGGACCTAATGAAACTTCAAAGCTTTTGCACAGCAAAGGAAACCATAAACAAGATGAAAAGACAACACTCAGAATGGGAGAAAATATTTGCAAATGAAGCAATTGACAAAGGATTAATCTCCAGAATTTACAAGCAGCTCATGCAGCTCAATATCAAAAAAAAACCCAATCCAAAAATGGGCAGAAGACCTAAATAGACATTTCTCCAAAGAAGACATACAGATTGCCAACAAACACATGAAAGAATGCTCAACATCACTGATCATTAGAGAAATGCAAATCAAAACTGCAATGAGGTATCACCTCACACTGGTCAGAATGGCCATCATCAAAAAATCTACAAACAGTAAATGCTGGAGAGGATGTGGAGAAAAGGGAACCCTCTTGTACTGTTGGTGGGAATGTAAATTGATACAGACACTGTGGAGAACAGTATGGAGGTTCCTTAAAAAACTAAAAACAGAACTATCATTCGACCCAGCAATCCCACTACTGGGCATATACCCAGAGAAAACCATAATTCAAAAAGAGTCATGTACCAAAACGTTCACTGCAGCTCTATTTACAATAGCCAGGACATGGCAGCAACCTAAGTGTCCATCGACAGATGAATGGATAAAGAAGATGTGGCACATATATACAATGGGATATTTCTCAGCCATTAAAAGAAACGTAATTGAGTTATTTGTAGTGAGGTGGGTGGACCTAGAGTCTGTCATACCGAGTGGAGTAAGTCAGAAAGAGAAAAACAAATACTGTATGCTAACACATATATATGGAATCCCCAAAAAAATGGTTATGAAGAACCTAGGGGTGGGACAGGAATGCAGACGTAGAGAATGGACTTGAGCACACGGGGAGGGGCAAGGTTAAGATGGGACAAAGTGAGAGAGTGGCATGGACTTATATGTACTACCAAATGTAAAATAGATAGCTAGTGGGAAGCAGCCACATAGCAGAGGGAGATCAGCTCGGTGCTCTGTGACCACCTAGAGGGGTGGGATAGGGAGGGTGGGAGGGACACACAAAAGAGATATGGGCATATATGTATATGTATAGCTGATTCACTTTGTTATAAAGCAGAAATTAACACACCATTGTAAAGCAATTATACCCCAATAAAGATGTTAAAAGAAAAAAAGAAAACTGAAAAAAAAAATTAAAAATTTAAAAAAAGAGACCCAAATTACCAAAACTGGCACAGAATGAGAAATGTGTATATGGCCATATACCTGTTAAAGAAATTGAATTCATGATTAATTCCCTCGCCCAACACACACACACACACACACACACACACACACACACACACACACACACGGGAAACGAATGGGCCTGCTAGTCTGTAAACTTAAATAGTTCATAGTCCCAGAACTATACCTAAATAGGCCACCTGGTTCTTATTCATAAAAACTTTACAGCAACATGAATCTCACTCTTCCTTTGATAACCTACTTCAATTGTTCATGAGCTGGCCTTAGTTTTTATGCTATTTATGCAAAGGAGTGATGGTAAACCACCAAGAGAAAAATGTTTTATAAAAATAAATAAGGGGGCTTCCCTGGTGGCGCAGTGGTTGAGAGTCTGCCTGCCGATGCAGGGGACACGGGTTCGTGCCCCGGTCCAGGAAGATCCCACATGCCGCGGAGCGGCTGGGCCCGTGAGCCATGGCCGCTGAGCCTGCGCGTCCGGAGCCTGTTGCTCCGCAACGGGAGAGGCCACGGCAGTGAGAGGCCCGCATACTGCAAAAACAACAACAACAACAACAACAAAAATAAATAAATAAATAAGGCACAACATCAAGAAATGTACTTAAGAAAATTACTGTGAGTTTATCAGCAATAAACTTTGATGTTTTCAAACGTTTTTCTATAAAAATGTTTTTCCCCAAACCACTGAAATCACCCAACATGGACATAAATAAAAGGATAACCAAGGCCAATATAAGGAAACAATATGAAACAAAGTAAAATTCGTGATTTGCAAATTAGGCTGTTGTGAGGTTTTGTGGTTTGTTTTTTGTTGCTTTTGTAGATGCTGAAGTTGAGTCTGTTTTACAAAGAGTCATTTAATCCTCCAATTGAATATTGAGTCATTTGGGTCAAAACCATTTGAAAAGTTTAAAATGTGGGGAGAGGGACTAAAAAGGAACAAAGTGAATATGCAGTTCGGTTTATCTTCACCAGGTCAGTAGATATTGCTAGGGAAAACTCAAAGCCAAATCAGTACACTGAGTCATTCATATCCATCCTTCCACCTGTGTGCCTCTCAATGAGATGACAGGAATAAGCTAAAACTGATAGAGCACTCTTCAACTTTCATTAAATGATCAGCTCCTATTTTCTAGCCAATAAAAATAACGTTCAAAGAAGAGTTTCAGAGTATTCCCTGGAGCTGTTTCTTTTGGATCACGCATAGATACTAGCTGCCTTTTCTCTACCAAATATTGGGACACCTGGTCTATTTTAAAACAGATTTTCCAAATGTGCTCATTCATTTACACGAAAGTTTGTACAAAGACAAAATGTTTCAGTAAAGAGTCTGGCTTCAGTGAACCACATTTGCTTAAAAGAAAAAGAAGCACGTGAAGTGGGGCTCTTCACTCATTGTGCCAATATTTATTCAAGAGCTGGGGTGTGCTATGCGCTGGGGACAGCAGAGAGGAAGATGGATATGGTCTCTGTCACCACAGGGCTTAAATTCTAACCAGGAAGACGAACGGATCCTCTGATAGAGAAACAGCACTTTGAGCGTGCTTAACAAGAGGACCTCTCCTCCCCTGGAGTGGGGCAGCGAGGACCAAGAACGGGGTGCCCTGAAGCAGTGATGTCTAGCTAAGTAGGAGTGAGGCCAAATGCTGTCAGGCAGAAGCAAAGAATTCACTGCAGCTCAAAAGGACACACAACAGTTGAACAGTTAAGGGATAAAAAGGCAGAAACACACAACCACCTTACTAAGAGGACGCTGCGACCAGTTCTGGCACCTGTACATAGTAAGCTGATAGCTATGCAAACAGAAGCTTCCAGCTGTCAAGGCCACATGATATTAACAACACTCATTACCAAGTAATTCATGGTGGTGGACAGACTGTTGAGATGGTTCCCAAAGACCTTGCTTCCTTGTACTCACTCCTGGTGTAATCTCCCCAAGAGACAGGCTGCCCGGGTGCATGGCTTCTGCCCAGTGGAATATGGCAATAACTTCCATGATTAGCTTACAAAGACTTGTGACTCTTTTCTTTCTGGCAGATGCTCTCTACTGCCTTCTCAGCTTGCTGGCTTTGATGAAGCTGCATTGTTGGAGGGATGACTGCCAGGGACATGACAGAGGCCTCCAGCCGGTGGTCAGCTAGGAGCCGAGACCCCGGTCAACAGCTCTCCAGGAACTGCATTCTGAAAACAGCCACATGAGCTTGGGAGCAGATGCTTTCCCCATGCAACCTTCAGACAAGAGCCCGAACATGGCTCACCCTGGATGGCAGCCTGGGAGAGAAGCTGAAGCAAAGGTCCCGCTAAGCTGCGCCCACATTCCTGCCCCACAAAACTGTGAAGTCATGAATGTGTGTTATTTGAAACCACGAAGTTGTGTAATTTGTTACACAGCAATTCATAACGAACACACTCATGCACGTGCGTTTAGAATTTTAATATTTTCTAGAGCCATCCCAGAGAAAAGCGATCGGGGGGAGTCCTGTGGTTTATTTGTGAGCGAGAACAGAGGACCGTGTGTGTAATCATCAAACAGTAAGTTTCCCCTGCAGAGACATTTTAGCTAAGTCCACACGTTCCTTTAATGAAGAAACAAAGGGTCAAAGATATTGGACTTTGAAAATGGGTCACTAGGAACTTCCCTGGCGGTCCAGTGGTTAAGACTCCACGCTTCCACTGCAGGGGGCACGGGTTTGATGCCTGGTTGGGGAACTAAGATCCCGCACGCCACACAGCGAGGCAAAAAAAAAAAAAGAAAACAGAAAATGGGTCACTAGTCCTATCTTTCCTGTGACTCCCTGAAGGTCAGGACCCACCCCCCAGGAAAAGTCCCCAGGGTCTACACAGTAGAAGTCTCAAGTATTGTTCTACTCAGTGCCTTCCTAGAAAGATGAGCTGTTCTCTCCTCAAACCCTGATACCCCCATATCAACACAAGATGGGTCAGCTGCAAAGTGTTGCGAATCTGGATAGGCGCTTGGAAATTCTGGTTCTTCCCATGGTAGCCCAGTGGTTTATCATGTGGACTCTGAACTCAGCTGTCTCGTTTGGTCCCGACTCAGCCTCTCATCAGAAGCAGGGGCTAAAGCAAGTCACAAGTTCTCCTTGCCTCAGTGCCTGATTCTGTAAAATGGGTATAAAAGTGGCACACACCTCCCAGGGCTGTGAGATTTTAAAGAGAGAACTGATGGAAAATGCTTAGCCCAGTGCCTTCCATTTCTGTAGTTCCTTTTGTACAGTAATTCAGGTACAAAACTCCAGTTGTGCTACCTGCTAGCTGTGTGTCTTCATGCAATTTTAACTTCCTGAGCTCAGCTTTCCTATCTGGAAAAGATAGCGACCATATATCTACCTCCCAGGTGAGTGGTAAGGATGGACTGAGAACAAAGTAAAGCTCACAGCACAGTGCCAGTATACAGAAACCACAAAAGCAAAAACGCCTGTATGGAATCCCTTAATTCTGTCCTCAAAGTATGAGCAATTACCATAAGGAACTATGACTGTTATTCAGGTACAAAGGTACAACTGTAACCAGGAGCCCTTGGGTGTTGTCTGATAATATGTTGAACTAAGACTGAGTGGACATTTTTGAAAATGCATTTGCTTCTTTGTAACTCAGGGGAGATGGTAGCTGGGACCAACCGTTTAAGAAAGATTCTGGAGATAAACAATCTTGGCAGTGGGGGGGGAAATATCTTTCCATTGACTTATTTTTTTCTATAAATTGGGAAAATAACACCATTCAGTCTTGGTGGAACATTTCTGTCGGATTCTGGAATGTTCTAAATTTGCATTCACTGGAACCACAAGGGTGCAGAGCCTCTCACTGGCTGTACTGCTGTAACCCCGTACTCTAAGTGGTAAAATCCACACAAAAGTTAAGAGCGCACCTCTGTGCTTCCCCCACAAAAGGTGAAAGACTCCTTTCCGTCCCTACAGCAATTCTTATTAACACCTACCCAGCACCCTGATGAGCATGTCCAATTTTATTTTCCTTGCAATTCTACTCTTAGTTCTCCTCCCAAACCCCTTTCTGGGGAAGTCAAGAAGCTGGGGGCGGGAGGAGCTGGGAAAATGACCCTGGCCTGGGTCTCCTTCTCCAACCCTGATGTCCCACCCATAATGTGCCCCATACAATAGAGAAGTAGGAAACTAACACACATGTTGCCTGCCGTGACTAAATGCCGTGACTAAATGATATTTGCAAGAGTTGACACTATTAAGGCAATCTCAAATGGTCCTTGTTAACAAAGAGATGCCCTAACCCAAGGTCAATAAAAGCAAAGAATGAAACATGAGATTTAAGGTGGGAAGAAAAGGAGCAAAAATGTCCGGCTCTCCCAAACCGCTGTTGACCTTTGGGGTTAACTTGTACACCCGTCTACCAAGAGCAGGAGGGGAAGGTGGCTGATGTTGAGAAATGCATGCCTCCCAAGACAGGAGAGCAAATCCACATCACTGAAGGACCAGGGGGAACACGTGCCCCACAATCTAAAGGGCAGACTTTAAATTACAAAATGCTTTATATACACAATTTCTACTATGTATAAAATAGACAACTAATGAGAACCTACTGTATAGCACAGGGAACTCAATGCTATGTGGTGACCTAAATGGGAAGGGAATCCAAAAACGAGGGGATATATATATATATACATGTATAGCTGATTCACTTTGCTGTACAGTAGGAACTAACATAGCATTGGAAAGCAACTATACTCCAATTAAAATTTTAAAAAATAAATAAATTACAGAATGCTTTTTCCAACATTTCCCTTCAATGGTCTCTGCAACCCAGCGAGATAGGCTGTCTCCTTACTCTTCTTTGACGAATAAGGAAACTGAAGTTCAGAAAGATTGCGTAGGTTCCTCAAGGTCACACAGCTACAAAGAGGCCAAGTCAGAACTCAGAGCCAGGCCTTCTCACTCCAGAATTCTGGCCAAGATCCCAGAGAGCTTTCAATTTCATTGCCACAGCAGGAGAACACGTGAAATCCACATGGAAGTGACATCAGGGGAGGTAAGTCAAAGAAATCTCATTATTTGATGCCATTTATGCCCATAAGAGAAGCAGAAGCTTCTCTTAGGGATCCTTTGTGCTTTAGAAAGCTGTCCTGACTTGGCTTTTCAAACTACATCCTAGCCAGTCCCTTCTGCCACCCTTGTTGGAATCACTTACTTACTGGACCTCTGTAACCAACAGCGTGGCCCTCAGTTGTGTTGAGGGTTAAAAAGCACTTTAAGAGTGAGCAGAGACAAGGAAAAGAGACTGAAACATGTGTCAGCTTGGAGAGGAAGTTTCAGGAGGACCATCTATTACAGCTGAATAAGACTTTCCCTACTAAGAAATTGGAAACAAAACTTAATGAACTGAGTAGACAAAATCTAACACATCCAAATTTACATGACAAATCAGGCCTCTGATTTTTCTAGATAAATCAGCAGAGTCATCAATCTCTATGCGATCATATTATTCATTCCAAAAGGTACAAAGGTATACTGATGAGGGTTTCAATCATCAGCTCACCCCATTATACAATCCACTCTGTGTATCAGAATTTTAAAGCATGGAACAAATTTGATATACGCTCCTGGAAGGCTCATATGAATGGAATTCTGTTGACACCTGCGCTGGCAGAGGAATGGCTTCTGGGAGGGTGTGCCGGCCTTATTTCCCAGCTGTTCTCATTTTGCCTCAGCCAGAGGGAGAAGGGAACAGCTGATGGCTTCACCCCCAAAGCCCAGCTTGGCCCCATCATCAGCACATCTCACCCCTGCAGCTGCCAAGGCAAAGACTAACATACCAGCAGGAGAACAGCTGACTCGCTTTTCTGACCGAGCTTTTGGAGCAGTATTGGAAGCCAAGAATCAGGGTACTGGGTGGGTTCAACTCATCTTCTGTACATCCTTAGGATCCACTCACTCCACATGCCAGGGGGTGAAGGTCTGCATCTGTTTTTCTCACCATCATATCCTTAGCCCCTGGTACAAATCCAGGATGACAGCAGGCAAATATACTGACTTAGAGAATCAAAGAATCAATGTTGGGGACTTCCAGTTCCGAAAGCGTGGTGGTGAACTGAACTGATGCAGATAGAAAACCTTCCCACTGCAAACACATAAAAAGTGCTAAATAAAATGTGACATTTTTATAGTACATACATAACTAAACTAGAAAGAAAGGAAAGGAAATTACCAGGACACATAAATAAAAAGGAATTCATAGCCAGAGCATTCAAACACTGCCAACACCGTGGAAATCAAGGAGACGCAGTAGATACAGGCCTTCAGTCTAGGAGCTGTAATTTTAATGACAGGAGGTATGATCTGGAACACACGAGATGGGAAACTGGAGCTGAGATCCTTGCAGAAAGCCAGCATTCTGCAGGACTGCCCTTCCAAGTTCAAGGGGCTAGAAAAACTCTACCAAATGCCCCAGGGAAACTGCAAAGTGGCTGTGTTTACCCAGACTGCTGGTGAGAGTTAGGCAGTCTCCTGACAGAAATCAAAACTTCAAGCCTCCACATGGGTGTGGAGACCAAAATTACAATAACTATGTGGTGTAGGATTCCCAAGATGAGGAATTAACATAAAAACTGGCCTCAGATGAGTAAAACCCTTGAAACACCTACCATAAGTAAAACTCTGCTCTGCTGGAACTTTCACAATCCCAGGTGCATGGGACGCTCATGGAGGGGATAGTGGTGGAAAGGAAAAAGCTGGAAATGAGTTCAAAATTGCAAGGCATTAGAAGAGATAATGTATGACAATACAGATTCGGCACCCTAAGAACTAAAGACAACAGAATAATCTAAGAGGGGTAACAACATATGCATCCCAAAGTTTTAAAGATGTAGAAGAAAACACAGAAGCCATAATGGGAGATAGTAAAAGGACATTATTTTTAATGATCTATCAGGTTTAAAAAAGAACAAAATTAAGCTTCTATAAATGAAAAATTAAAGGCATTGGAAATTGCAAAGTAAGTCCATAGACTGTTTAAAACAGCAACCTAGACACAGCTCAAGAGAGAATTATGAAATGGAATCTAGATTGGGAGACATCACCCAGAATGTAAAGCAGAGTGATAAAGAGACAAAGAGAAACAGCATGACTGAATGATAAGATCCAATTACATATAAAGAAGTTCCAAAGGAGATATAGAGAAAATAAGGGCAAGACAGTCATTGAAGAGATAATGACTAAGAACTTTCTATATTTGATTGGATATAAGAAGCATGGCAAGGTAAGGTACACATAAATTAAAAATGAGTCCATATCAAAAAACATGATAATAAAACTACAGAACCACAAACAAACAAAAGACAACCTTAAAAGGAACCAGATAAAAAGGCAGGTCTAGTGCAAAGACGTCTCAACAGTGACAGTAGAAGCCAGCATACCATAAGTAATACCTGCTAAAGGACAGTAACTGTCAACCTAGAATTCTGTATATACCTAAGCTAACATTTAAGAAAAAGATAAAACAAGCATTTTCCAGTCAAACAAATACAGAGCATTTGCTATTCACAGACCTTCAAGGCAACATGATTTTGATAAAAAGCAAACTGAATCCAAGAGACAGAAGAGGTTTGCAAGAAGCCATGATGGAAAAAAAAGGCACTGGTTACATTGGATAAACCAAAATAAGCCTGCACTACTGAAAACAAAAGCAAAGTCTACCACCACCCCACTTTATTTTTTTGATGACAGATGTGCTTCAAAGTGGTAGACTAAAATGCTAGACAGCAATAATAATAAATGGGAGAGACGATGAAAGACACGGAAGCATTCTTGGCCAGTGGTGATATTTGCGAGGTGGCCAGAGTCACTGGCTGCCTTTACACTTTGTTACTTGAAGCGCAACGTTTGAACTTTAACGGTACTACTAAATTGTGGAAACCGGATATATAACCTCTAAATTAACAGAGCTGGAGAGAAGTAGGTGTAAATAATCCTTCAACAATATAAAAGGAGACAGAAAAAAAAAGTGCCTAAAAATAGCAAAATTCAGTAAACTTTTAGTAAATAGAGAACAAAATGGAAGATGAGTTCAAAAACATCAAAGGTCACAAATACACATGAAGGGATGGACCTAGTGAGTTAAGAGACAGCAATTATAAAGTTTTTAAATCTAGGCATATTTTGTTTATAATAGACATATATGAAAGATAATGACATGGAAAATTTGGAAGTAAAGAGATAGGAAAAGACATACCAGAAAAATATTAACCCAAAGAAAACTGATACAGTAATATTTGTCTTGGACACATCTGGAGCTGTACACAGTTGAACAGACCCAACAAACTAGCCTCAAAATGTATGATGCAAAAACTGATAGAATTACAAGGAGAAATGGAAAATCCATGATTATATTAGATTCTTAAAACCTCTCTTAGACATAGAAATACTGAACGAGAAATGTTAGTCATAATATATGATATGACATCAGTTAACAAGCTTAATCTAATTGACATATCTAGAACCCTATACCCAATACTTAGAGCATATACATTATTTTTAAACACACATGTAATTTTTATAAAAATTTACCATGTATTAGCTCATAAGGAAAATTTCAAATGCCTGAGAGTCAATAGGACACAGATCACTTTCTTTGACACCAGTGTAATAAAATCAGGTATCAACAACAAAGATAATTCATCTTACCCAACCATTTAGAAAGCAAAACACACACACTCTCTCACATACATACATACCAATCAAAACATATGTCTAAATAACTTCACACTCAAAAAATCATAATGCAAGGTATAGATTATTTTGGCCATGATGATAACACAAACCTAACAGCAAAACAATGAAAGCAGTAATTGGAGGGAAAAGTTCAGCTTAAATGAAAGAGCTTTCAGAGGAAGTGAGAAATAGAATAACAGTATAAACCCCAAGAAAGTAGAAGAAAGGGACAGAAATTAATGAAATAGAAAACAAAAACAAAAGATCAACAAAAGAAAAATGCAGCAAAATTATTTCAGAAAGAGATAATATGAATAGCACTATAACCCTTGAGGAGATTAAATCAACTATCAGATTTCTGATGAAAAAAACACCATGCTTTGATGACATTAAGTCAAGTTTCAACGACTGTTAAGGAAAAAATAACCTCTTATACCTAAGCTGTCCTAGGAATAGAAAAAGATGTAACTAAAACTCCCTAACTCACTTTCTGAGGCTAACAGTAAAGCTTTGAAATGAAAACTAAAAGATATTTGGAGAAAGGAAAATTAAAGACTAATGATGGTTATCAACATTGTCCTACAGGGGCTAAAATCCTAAATAAAATTTTAGTAAATGGGATCCAACATTGTATTTTAAAAATGCACCCAAATCATGGAAGATGTATTCTAAGAATTCAAGGATGGTTTAACAACATAAAATCTATTAATATAATTCACTACACTACTAATGGAATAGAGGAGGGGGAAAAAACCCAACAAATGAACAACTAATCATACCAACAGATGCTGAGGAAAAGTTTTTTTAAAAAATTAAACAACCATGTTTGTATGTTAAAAAGAAAACAGTTTAGCAAACTAGCAGTATAGAGAAATGTTCTTAGTTTATATTAAAAAAAGATTAGATGACATACATAGCAAAATTTTGCAGTAAGCATCTTAATCAATGGTGAAAAGCTATTCTCATTAAAGTTGGGGAAAAAAACCACAAAGACATTTGCAATCACCACTTTTGTTTATCATTGTAGTGGAGGTGCTAGCCAATGAAAGAAAAGAAATAAAAGAGGTAGAATGTAAAAGAACTGTAAAGGAAAAAACAAAAATTACCATCGTTTTAGATGATAATTAGAATTTCTATGAAGTTAGTCTACAAACAATTAGAACTAATAAAAATCAAGCATGGGGCTTCCCTGGTGGTGCAGTGGTGGAGAATCTGCCTGCCAATGCAGGGGACAGGAGTTTGAGCCCTGGTCTGGGAAGATCCCACATGCTGCGGAGCAACTGGGGCCGTGAGCGACAACTATTGAGCCTGTGCGTCTGGAGCCTGTGCTCCGCAACAAGAGAGGCTGCAATAGTGAAGAGGCCCACGCATCACGATGAAGAGTGGCCCCCGCTCGTGGCAACTAGGGAAAGCTCTCTCACAGAAAGGAAGACCCAACACACCCCAAAATAAATAAATACATTTATTTAAAAAATCAAGCATGGTTGCTGAATTCAAAATCAAAGTACAAAAATCAGGAACATTTATTTATACTGAAAAAGAAAATATCAATTAGAACTTTTTAAAAAGACATAATTCCACAGATAAAACAAGAATAGCCATGAGCTGGTACTTGTTGAAGCTGAGTAATAGACACATGAGTGTTCATTATACCAGTCTGTCAACTTTTGCATATGTTTAAAATTTGCTGTAGTAAAATTTCTTAATTAAAAAAAATAGTGATGCCATTCAGAATAACAGTGAATCTAGTAAGTACTTAGAGTACCTTGAAACATATCTTACAAAGACGTGCAAGAACTTCAGAAAATTTTTTAACTTACTGAATAAAATTAAAGAAAACATATAAAGAAACGACCACATTTATGGCAGGAAAAACTTTGATGTCATGGGAACGTCAAGTCTCCCCAAATTAATCTGTAAGTTCGCACTGAGTATTTTGGAGAACTTAGCAAGGAAATTCTAAAGTTCATATGAGATACTAGCATTTCAAGAACACTCAAGACAATTCTATAAAGGAGAGGAAGGGAGACCGGAAGAGGAAATTAACCTTTTTGAGCACTTAGCATGGGCCAGGCCCTGTTCAAAGCACTTTCCATGTATCATCTCATTTAATCTTCCTCACATCCCCCCATGGGGGCAGATACTATTATTTTTTTTTAATTATTATTATTTTATTTTTTTGCAGTAGGCGGGCCTCTCACTGCTGTGGCCTCTCCCGCTGCGGAGCACAGGCTCAGCGGCCATGGCTCACGGCCCAGCCGCTCCGCGGCAGGTGGGATCCTCCCAGACCGGGGCATGAACCCGTGTCCCCTGCATCAGCAGGCAGACTCCCAACCACTGCGCCACCAGGGAAGCCCCCAGATACTATTATTATCACCATTTCATAAAGGGAGTAACTGGGGAACAAAGAGTTTTCATAATTTGACTGAGGTTTAGGGTGACCAACCATCATGGTTTTCCCAGCTCTGAGGGGTCCTGAGATGTAGGATTTTCAGTATTGAAACTGCGAAAGTCCTAACAACACAGGCTGGTCACTCACCTTCCCAAGGTCACATATCAGTAGGTGACAGAGCTGATATGCAAACCACGCCAAGCTGACCCCACTGTCTGCCCCCTATACCACCACATACCAACCAATCTAAATATGTAAGACTCGTTATAGTACAGAATACTGAAAATAGTATGGTACTGAAAATAGGATAAAAAAAAAAATAGTCCAGCAGAACAAGGAACCCAGAAGCATATCTGTCTAGACTTGGTGTTTATCAGAAGGAGGAAAGGATTCAATAAATGTTACTAGGATGGTTGGTTATCTTATCTACATGAGGCAAAATAGACCATGCCCTCATACAACAAATAAAAATAAGTTCCAGTCAGACTAAAAGTGAACAGCAAAAAGTTAAAATCTAGAAGAAATTATAAAAATCTCTTTTGGAGCTCAGGAAAGAGAGAAGGATTTCTTAAACCACACTTAGAAAGAAAAAAATGGGCAAATAATAAGTGATCCAAAGAAGAAACATAAAGAACAATATAAACACATTTCTTAAGAAAAGCCTTAAAGTCTTTAGGAATCAGGAAAATAACAATAAAAACAATGAAATATTTCACATCCAGTTTGGCAACATTTAAAAGTCTGAAAGTGCCAAGTATTGGCAAAAATATGGATAACCAGAACTCTCTAACAAGTAGGCATGAAAATGGGTGCAACCAATTTAGAAAGCAAAGTAGCAATGTATATCAAAGTAGAAAACTGGCTTACCCTCTGATTCAGCCATTCATCTGTAATAGCTTCCTTAGAGCTCATGCCCTGTATATGAGGAGATAGGTACAAGTATCCTTGCACCAGTGCAATATCAAAAAGAAGGGGAAAACAGATATTTATCCACACAGGAGTGTACAATTTATGGTTTAACCATTCAATTAAAAGGAATGAAGCAAGCACATGTATCAGTAAGAATAAGTCTTTAAAAACACACTGATTTTTAGAAAAGTGAGTTGCAGGACTTCCCTGGTGGTGCAGTGATTACGAATTTGCCTGCCAATGCAAGGGACACAGGTTTGAGCCCTGGTCCAGGAAGATCCCACATGCCACAGAGCAACTAAGCCCGTGTGCCACAATTACTGAAGCCCGCATGCCTAGAGCCCATGCTCCGCAACAAGAGAAGCCACCACAATGAGAAGCCTGTACATCACAACCAAGAGTAGCCCCCGCTTGCTGGAACTAGAGAAAGCCCGCGTGCACCAATGAAGACCCAATGCAGCCAAAAATATAAAAAAATAAATAAAGCAAGTTGAAGAAGTCTGTTGTATACAGTAGGGTACAATTTATATAATATTTAATACATAAATAATATCAAATATTGATTAGAGATACATGTATATGTATAAACACACATATATATATATATTCTACCTACCAATTTCAGAACAGTGGTTGTCTTTTCAGAAAGAAGGTGAAGAACTAGATGGCTGGAGAGAATCAGGAGTGATTGCAAATAAGCTTTAACATTTAACATCTTTAAATTTTAAAAATTCTGAAGCATCTATAGTAAAACTTGGTTGGCAACAATATGGACGTGTAACTTATTCTATGTCTTTTTTTCAACTTTTACAATATTTCACATTTTGTGAAGGAATGGATAATGGGGCCAAAATTATTTTTCATGATCATATCTCAAATTATACTGAAATTGGCTGAATACATTATTTCAGTTTAGAAATTTTGCTTAGCTTTCCTCATTTCAGGAATACATGTATTCCATCAACCAAAGTGCAGCTGCATTTCAAGGTATAACCTAGACTCTTACGTTCTGATGCAGAACACCCAATCCCCCAGGATTTAAGAAAGTGTTCCCAAGAACACCACCAATCCCCCAGGATTTAAGAAAGTGAAACCAGGTTCTCTGATGACATTCAGATTCACGTGAACATAGATCTCATGAGAAATGCTCCATCCTATCCTGGCTTTAATCACAAATATAGCAAAACACAAAACAAGGAATCTTTTGGTCAAATTGCAGGCCAGTATTTACCACGCCCTGCCAAGAGAAGATGTCAGGGTATATCAACAACAGTTCTAAGAATGGATCATCTAAAGGGATCGGGGAGGCCAATGTTTCCAGGACAGACGGAAGGTCCAGAGTTAATCCAATGAGGTTGCCCAATTCTTTAAGCAGTTGCCTAGAAACTGAGCTCTTAGTGTCACCTGGGGATGACATAAAAGCTTAAAGGATAAAAAATATCAATATGATGCTGAATTATTTGGCTTCTCCATCTCATCGATCAATTGGAGGCAAGGTATACTGAACATTAAATAAAGCACAAGACACCAGGATGAAGAATGAGCTGGGGTAAATATAAGGACTGAAATGGCAGCCTGTCAGAAAGCATGATATCCAAGGCACACATTTCAACTGGCAAGTAAAGCTCATTTGAACTGCGTTATCATTCCGTTTCAAAGCAAACTACGTTACAATCTCATTGCTATAAACATGATAGTTATTTTAAAGATAAAGTATATAGATGACAAAATGTTTACTACGCCTAGGCTAAGACCCGGTCCCCATCATGAGAGCGCCTAGAGATGGCCCTGCATCGGCCACTTAGCAGACACTCAACCATCCAAAGCCATGGCTTCCTCCTCTGTAGAGTGAGGGCAATAACAGGACCAACGGCAAGATTCTTCCCCAAGGACTGAATGAGATGGTGCATGCAAAGGTCTTGCAATAGCTCCTGGCACCAAAGCACTCAACAACTGCCTTTTTAAGTAACCGTGTGCTGGTATGAAAACTTTAGGTTTCATAAACTACTACAGAAACACACATAAAGAAACAGCTACTACAAGTGCACAGAAACTATTTCCCAAAACATTCCGTATAGATTATATCAACTTCACTTTCTCAAACCCAGAGAGCTGATAATTAAAGGGCTGCACGTATTGCAGGGCTGTTTCATACAGCTTTCGGTGGGCACGCAGCCAAAGGACTATAGGCCTAGCCATTTGGTACAGAAGGAACATCTGAAGATGTTTCTCACACCTGTCTTTATAAATCATAGATAGTGCGGGAACAGTTTAGCTTTAAGAGGCCTCTGGAACATACTCTGATACAAAAAAAAAAAATTTTTTTTTTGCAACTGTAATGAATTCATTACAGCATCATCTACACCAGAAAGAAATATGCTTATAGCTTCTTTAGATGATGTAGTTGCATTCCTTAGGAAAAAAAAAAAAATCCTTACAGCTTCCACAGCTGCAACATCTATCCAATTAGGTATATGTTGACTTTGAGTATTTATAGATTTTTAAAAGAAAGTTTTGAAACATTTAAAAATGGATGTAATTTTTGTTTCCACAAGGAAGGAATAGAAAAAGCCAAATGACATGTGAGAGAGAGGGGAAAAAAAACCACATCTGTGTACAGAGTGCCACATAAAAGCCTGGGCTGACTTTTAAATGTTTATGGCAGACTCACAGGTGTTTATCTGCACTCCCTCCTGAAAGCCTACAATATAAATAATAACATAAAAATAATTTTCATAAAACAAAGAATTGGAGACAAAATAGCAACAGGTAAGAGAAAGCAACAAGGCTTTAGAAGAGGTAAGACAAGTGGTTACCTACTCAGCAGAGGAGAGAGAACTGGAAACCTGTTGCCTGAAGAAGAGAGAAGCCATCTAGAAGGTGAGACGGATGAGGAGAACCTTGGAAAGACTTGGAGATGGGAGGCACTGGGCACCTCTGATGGTCAGTACATGCTGGGCTGAAAGACCGTCCAAGGAAAAGTTAGAGCTGTAGGTCCCTTGCAAAGCCAGCACAGCTAGGTGACTGCCCCTCCCACTTCATCAGACAGGAGATGTATTTTCTGCAGACACTAAAGCAGAGAAATTCTGTACACGAGGATGCCCGGCATAGCTGAGAGTGAAGAAGTGGTAGCAGAGTGCCAAACTGAAAGCAAAAGGATTAAAAAAAAAAAAAAGCAAAGCAC
The DNA here is from genome assembly GCF_008692025.1 of Phocoena sinus. Lineage (NCBI taxonomy): Eukaryota > Metazoa > Chordata > Mammalia > Artiodactyla > Phocoenidae > Phocoena > Phocoena sinus. Next base: position 79,370,993 of record NC_045778.1, read on the forward strand.
ACTCATGGGTGAGACATCCACCTTAACCCTGTTCTACTACTCAGCTCACAGGCCTTATTAGCTAGGCTTAGGTCCTCAGCAGGAGGCTGCAAAGTTTTTCTTTGGGGAAACTGACCAGCCTACGAAAAAGACAGTCAGTGATGTATGGAGGTCCCCCAACCCAGTGAAGGACGACCAGTTACTAAGCCTGTCTTTGAAGCACCCAGAAGTTTCAATCAGCTTTTTAGTGTCTCATTGTTAAATATAAACAGACAGCCAAAATACAGACAGTTGAAGAAAGCCAGAGACTATAACAAACAGGAGTGGGGGAGGATCTGAGAGCTGATAGTGAGAATAAAGTCAGCCAAACAATGTTTAAAAAGTAAAAGTTAATACATGCCAAGAGTTCACCGAAACCTTACATCCATATATATATATATATATATATAAAGAACAGAACCTTATTTTAAAAAAGGAATATTCATGGAACAAGAAACATTCCTTGGAAATTAAATATGCAGTAGCAGAAATAACTTGAGTAGCAGGGTTGGAAAGTGAAATTAAACTCTCCCAGAAAGTTGAACAAAGAAGACAATTAGAGGATGTTTTCAGGAAGTTGGGACATTCAGCTAAGAGCAGTTTCAGAAAAAGCATGACAAAAACAGTGAGGAAGAAATCACTGAAGAAATAATAAAAGAAAGTACACTAGAAATTCACAGCATGAAAGTTCAAACAGAAAGTCCCAGCACGACTGCTGATAAGAGCTTAGCTAAAGCACATTATCATGAAATGTAAAAATACTGGGGATTAAGAGAAGATGATAAAAGCTTGAGAAAGAAAACAGACTACATATAAAGGATTAACAATCACCATGCTATCAACTTCCCAAGTGGCAATGGGCATAGAGACAATGAAGGAATGCCTTATAAAATACTGAGGAAATATGGGGCTTCCCTGGTGGTGCAGTGGTTGGGAGTCCGCCTGCCGGTGCAGGGGATGCGGGTTCGTGCCCCGGTCCGGGAGGATCCCACATGCCGCAGAGCGGCTGGGCCCGTGAGCCGTGGCCGCTGAGCCTGCGCGTCCGGAGCCTGTGCTCCGCAACGGGAGAGGCCACAGCAGTGAGAGGCCCGCGTACCGGAAAAAAAAAAAAAAACCTGAGGAAATATGATTTCCATCTTGAAATTTTATTCCTAAATAAACTAACAATCAAAGGTGATATATATTACCACCTTTAATATATATATCCGGGGTGAAATACATATATGTGCGTATGTGTGTATATATATATATATATATATATACATATATATAAAATTGCTGATTTGCATGCAAGACACACATTCTAAACTTCTTTCTTACTCATAAAACTCTGTTTCGATTGAAACATCAAAGTATACAGCTAAAATTATTTACTTTTCTATCTTCCCATGCAGCAAGCAGTGGCCCTGTGTCACAGTCTAGCCAAGAGAAAATCTGCTACAAAGGTTTCTGGAAATACTTTTATTTTCCCAATAAAATAGATTTGCTGACTCTGCTTTTTGCCTCTTTTGCCTTATTACGGCCTAGAATGCAGATATAATGCCAAAATGTACAGCAGCTATCATAAGACCATGAGGCATTAAGCATAAAAGCAAAAGCCAACATGTAAGTATGGCAGACACAAGCAAAAGTAAAAGCTCGGGCGCCTAGTAGTATCACTGACTCACTACACCAGCTACTACACCGTTTACTTCACAAACGCTCGGGATGTAAAGATTAAAAAAGTCCCCTACACCCGAACCTTCAAGCTGCGAACTTTCAAAGACACGAACGTGGGTTCCAGTAACGTCAGGCGTGAGTGAAACTGCAGCTTGCCCTCCGTCTCCTATTGCTGACGATCCTTCAGCTCTACCATCTCCCACCTCCTCTCCCTCCTCCAGTCAGTAACTCTCCTTGCCTGTTCACTCGATGCCAGCCCCTGGATGCCAGCTGTTGTCCTGTACTACAGTACTTTTCAAGGGACTGAACTGTAAGATTAAAAATGTTTTCTTCATATTTTGTATTTATTTTTTAAAGTATTATTTGTATGAAAAGTATTATAAACCTATTACAGTATGGTACTATATAGCCGATCGTGTTAGTTGGGTACCTAGGCTAACTTTGTTGGACTTATGAACAAATTGGACTTACGAACGCACTCCCGGAACGGAACTTGTTCGTATGTACGGGACTTACTGTGGTCAGGTTTTCTGTTACTTGCAATGGAAAGTATTTAATCATTCCTAACAAGTTATCAAAAGAAGTTATCTCCCACATGCCCTTTTAGGAAGTTACTAGAAGATGTGCTCCACAAAAATAAGGCATAAACTAAAAAAAGAAAGTTATGGTGCTCAGAAAACAGGCGATCCAACACAGGAAGGATGTACGAGGAGTTTCCAGCATCTTGGCAAGAGAGTAGTCCTGAGACAACAGTTGACATGCAAGCCTAAAAAGTAACCAGTTCACACTGGAGCAGGAAGAAAAGGGCTCCAAGAGAGATAATACCAAGAAAAATAAATAGTGAATAGATTACCTGATGTGTTTGATCATACTGGAAGTTTACCGATTCTCCCAGAGGGTTTGGAGGTAGAGACTGGTACACAAGAAACAAAGCAAAACGGTAAAAAAAAAAAAAAAAAAAAAAAAAAAAAAGCAAAAACAAAGCAATGATTAGCTGTAGGAAAAACAAAAAGTTGAAAGAGGTGTGAAATGGAATTACAGAACACTGTGGCTCAACCATAAGCAATATTTGCTTCATGGTACAAACATTAAATATTGGTTTTTTATTATGGCGGTATTATACTGGAAAGTCAGAAAGAAGAGAAGCCAGTGTGGATGGAGTCGTGCGCATGGGAGAGAGTGGTGAGAAAGGAGATAACACAGGAAAACAGGAAATACGTTATACTGAGGTTTGGATTTTCTTAAGAGCCCTAGGAAGCCACTGGAGAGTTTTAAACAGGAAACCAGCATGATCCAACTCATGACTGAGACTGATGACTTTGGCTGTGGTGCTGGGAAGAGTACATTGAGCAGGGACAAGAGGGGAAGCCAGCAGATGAGTTAGGAGGCTACTACACTAGGGATAAGAGGCTCTGCAGAAGAGATCAAAAGAAGCGGGAAAAAAAGCGGCCGAGGCTGGGGAAGGCCCACTTGAAACAGGGGGAAGTGGGTAGATGAGAACACATTTTGGAGGCTGGTGGCTTGTGGAGGGAAAGGAGAGACTCAGGATGACTTTCTAAGTATTTGCATGAGGCATCTGGAAAAGGCAGAGGATCTTATTACCCAGTTGGAAAGGTGGGGGCACGGGGTGGAAAATGGATTCAGGAGTAGAGAGTTTGGGATCTAGGGTTCTGTTTTGGACCTGTTAGGGCTGAGATGCCAATGAAGGGTAACATGCAGAGAGACAAACCCCAAAATATGCTCTGTCTCAAACAAGTAGTAATTCCTCCCTTTTTCTTGCCAACACAAAGAAATGTTTCATTATACGCTGTGATTTGGTGCACTGATTGATTTAAAACTCGATACCGAGAATCCAAGGATAAACAAGCAGTGACTCCTGGGATATCACAGCATGTAACCCATTCTAAGTGTTTAGGCTTAACCGGCTTTCTATTTTAAGTCATATCTATCCTAAGGAAAAACTACCTCTACCAAAGCTGCAGTGATAAAATAAGAAGTCCTTCCTCCATGAAATAATTTCCCATTATTAGCTTGATTTAGTAAACATTTTCCTCTAAAAAAAAAAAGTATTGTTCATGCTCAGTGGACTTCCGTTTATGTGCACACAGCATGTGTCAAGTCCAAGGCCACCTCGGGCACACTTTGAGATTGTTTCAGGTTTTTAAAAGTTCTTTCTCAATAAATACTCAAAAGGACCCATTTGTACAAAAGTCTTTCAAAACATTTTTGACAACTATTATTTCCACTTGCAGGTCAGAGTTTTCTAACTAAACAGTCAGCAGTATTCTTTCTTGGCATTCTCATTGCTTCTTCCTTCCTTTGAGCAATCTTTTTACTTAATCATTAATTCCCAAATTGGTCTTCATTGCCGTGTGGATTTTATCGAGATCTGGGTTTTAGCCACATTACAGTAGATGCGGTGGGGTATGGAGGTGGGGTGGTGTGGAGGGCAGCAGTGGCAATTACAAAATTAAACGTACCATAACGTGGTAACGGTTCGTGATTGAGGCCAGTTGTTGAAAAATAATGCCTGCTACATAGAATCACAGAAATTTAGAGCTGGAGGCCAAGGCAAGTCTTTCATTGGTAGGTCGACAGCGCCTCTAGCGGCAGAAAGACGGCGGTGGCGGTGACGGCGACCGGCAGAAACTTCCGAACTTTTAAAAAGGCACCTGCTGTTTGAGTTCTTATTGTGCAAAAAGAAAAGATCCACAGGTACCCATTTAAGGGGCTACAACTCGGGAAAACCTCGATCTATAAAACAGCTATAATAGCCACACTTCGGCTTAACGTGGAAATGAGTTGTCGCTTTACACAAGGTTGATTTAAGCGATTATTTAGCTGAGAACCTGACGGAGTGGCGGGAAACAAAGATTCTGCTCAAATCTAGCCGCCACTGACAACTACGCAGGTATCCGGAATTAGAAAGAGAGGGAAAGAAAATTAAAGAAGTAGGCAAGAGAGTCCATTTTTAAAATGGAGAGCGCCGTGGAACGCCGCAGGCACACCTGCGGGCACGGGGATGGCTCACCTGCGCGGTTACTGTGCGTCCCCCCAAGTGTATCCGAGGGGGAGCAAGGGTGCACAGGAAACCTCATGGAGGGCTGACCAGTCAGAGATGGGGGGATTCACTAAGGGACAGGGTAAGATGACCCGACGCGCATCATCCCGGGCGACACGTGTAACTGTCAAGACAGATACCCTGGCAAATGATCCCCGAGATGGGAGGACACGCGGCAGCGGCCCCGTGGCTGGGCCACCCGGGCTACGCGCCGGCGGCTTCCAGGCCCGGAGCCAAGTGCTCCCTCCTTCCCCCGGGAATTGGCACCTGGGGTGGGGGGCGGGGGTCCCCTCCGAGCCGGGAGCCCGAGCCCGGGGGCTCCGCAGCTGCGTCCCCGCGCGCCGGGTCGCGGGACAATCCCGCCACTCGGCGTCCCCCCCAGTGCGGCGCGTGGTGCCCCCGGAGGGCGAGTCCCCAGCGGGCGGGAGGGGACAGCGGGGGACCGGCGGGGAGCCGCCTGGGCTCGGCGACTTACCTCGGGCCGCGCGCGGCGCCAGCAGAGCCCCGGCCAGGGCGAGCAGGAGGGCGCGGGCGGGGGGCGCGGGCAGCGGGCGCGCTGCCATCGTCGCCGGCCTTCCGTGCAGCAGCAGCTCTCGGGGCCGGGCGATAGGCGCTGCACCATCCCCCGCGGGCGCCGAGAGGGGGCCGGGCGTCGCGGCCCGAGGGACTTCCTGCTGCGGGGAGTCAACTCCGAACCCCTCGCGCAGCGCCCGGCCGCTGAAGAGCTAGTCTAGGCTTTCATTTTTTTAAAAAAGTTTTCCCCGGCGCGTGTGTGTGTGCGTGTGTGCGTGTGTGTGTGCGCGCGCGCACGCTGTTCTGGCACGAGCCAGCCTTGACCGTTGCAATAAACGAGCAAACTGTCCCAGTTGGCCCGGGGACGAGGAAGATCGTTAGGGAGAGGAGGCAGGCCTGTGAAATGGATCCACAGCCAACAGTCACCGTTCTCATCACCACGGAACAAATTATGGTCTCCCCCGCGCCCCCGCCCGCCCGCCCGCGGCGTCCCGCGGGTCCTAGAGACCGGTCAGGGGCCCCCGCCAGGGTCCCGCCCAGAGCCGGCTCTGGCCCACCCCCGGGGCGGCTCGGGGCAGGGCGCCTCCCGGGCCGCGCGCCCCGGCGGCGGCACAGACGTGGCTCGGTGGCGGCGCGGGCGTCCGGAGCGCACACATCCCCGCCCCGGGATGATGTGGCCGCGGGGCCCCGGGCGCCCGGCTGCCAAGAGCACACGCGGCTGCACCGTCCAGCTTTCCAGTCTGAGGCTGGAAATGATGACTCGGCTGCTCGCTCCCGGAACGCGGGTAGCAGGTCGGCAAGGCTGTCCGCCGCCCAGGAGGGCGTCCCCGGGCCCCGTCTCCTAAGCCCCCAAACGGATATCTCGTGCGAGAGAATGAACTTGGACCTGCAGGCACGCGACGTCTGGGCATTCTGCTTTAGAACGCACTACTTTAGGTTTTACGTTGATAGACTGGATCAAGGTTCTCCTCCATGGCAGGACCCAAAAATAAAAGCGCACGGCGATTTTCCCCAGACTTTCCTGATCGTGAGAAACGTCTGGGTTTGTCTGTTAAGAATACAGAGTCCCAGGTGCCCTCCCACGCCCTTGAAATGAGCCTCTACAGGCCGCGGGGCCGGGGGCCACCCGGTGTTTGGGAAATACCAGTGAAGTGAATGGAGGGCCTTGCCTCCCAGTCCTAGTTCTTGGCGGTCTCCTCTTCTGCCTAGGAAGGCCTCAAAGAGACATAATAGCAATTTTAACAACGGGACTTGCCCTCTCCAGGAGGGGTCGAGGATGGGTGGCCCCCACCTTGTGGAACCACCATAATCTCCAGCCGTGGCCACCTATCAGAACCCTAAGGGCTAGGGAAATATTAACACCGCCACTCAGGTTAATCAGAATCTCCAGCCATGGACCGAGCCGGAATAGTTTCCAAAGCCCCAGGTGATTCTCATGTGCAGCCTGGAGGGAGAACCACCTGCAGAAATCTGTCCTGTGACCTCCCACCGATTTCTGAGGGAAGCCCCATTCCAAGAGGTGTTTAGACAGCATCTGAGGGAACTCTTCCTCACCATCTCTCTTTACTGCAAAGTGGCTTTTCTCCTATCTTCCTCCCACCCCCCAGGTTTCCACAGTGTTCCCAAGGACCAGCTCAGCCCCTCTGAACAATGTGCAGGCCTTTTTTTAAAATAAAAATACCCAAAAGCCAGAGGCACTGGCCCCAGGACCCCCTTCTCAATGCCAGGACATCTCAGCACTCCATCAGGAAGCCAGGCCTGGGTCCAAGCCCCAGTTTAAATCCAGCCCTACTACTCACCCCTCTGCCTCTCCTTTCTTTGTTCACTCATTGGCTCAATCAGCAATTAGCAACGCTCTGTTAGGGACTTGGGAAACCAGATGGATGAGGACTACCTCTTGCCTTCAAAGACTCTTCTGTCTGGTAGGACAAACTGATCAATCACAACTATTGAATGGTGTGAGCTGCTTACTTGGCCTCTTTCATAATCATTAGGTTGTTTGTTAACCACTACGTTATTTATTACATATTCATATAATCGGAGTATTGTGATAAGTAAGTGCTTCCCGTGCACTGTTTCATTTTAAAATCCTGAAGATCCAGATGAGGAAATTGCAGCGTCTAGAGGTTAAGTAGTTTTCCTGTGGTCACAGCACTAAGAAGTAGGTCAGAGCCCACACCAGATCTATTTGCAGATGCAGCCTGTGTCTTCAGTTCTGATTTCCAAGCTTCAGGTTTAGCATCTGTTAAGTGAAAGTAAAATACAAACCTCCCAGGTGGTAGTGAGCATTAAATGAGCTACGACGCCTCCCCAAGCCACAGGATTCCTGATGCTTGTTCAGAATTCAAATCCTCTGGCATTTACACTGGCGATCCCTCTTACAGAGGTCTGGGAAGGACAGTTTCAGCGAGTACCCAGGTGATTCTGATGCTATTCTGATGCTCCGGTTCCACAGAACTTTCAGGCACTGCACAAGAGCATTTTAAATTGTTTCCTTTGAGATCAATGAGGGAGACTCACTTTAGGATGAGCCCAGCTGCTGGCCTCTTGAATCTTTCTGACGGGTTAAGTTGTTTACTCATCGTGGAAGTAATACACACTGTGCACTGGACCGGGGGCTTTATACACTGTCTCTCCTAATGGTCCATTTCTTTTTCTCCTTTAATATTCAGCTCTTGACTATAGAAGTCCAATTTTTTTTTTTTAAACCTGGATGCTGCAAAGCTCTCTCCAAAGGGCTAAATGTGCCCCCAAGACTGTCCTTGGTTTGTTTTTGACTGAATGAAACAAAACAGTCAATGCAGAGGGAAAAAAGCAAGATAGGGAAGAAAATCCTATCCACTAGCCCTGGTTTCTCAACCTTCTAATCCACCATCTCTGTGAAGCAAGGAGCCTGGGCTGACACTCTATCCATAATGACTTCATGACCCTCAGTAACAGCCAGCTAGGCAGAGGGCGGATCCCATGTCCGGCAGATGGCCGGCCTCTGGCAGGGAACTCTGCCTCAGCCCCCGCAGGAAATGGAAGCCGACATGGCATTCAATACTGGATTGTTGGGTAATGGCATGAGGTCAGAGGCCAGGGTCTGCTCATTAAAATTTCAGATAGATGGCTTGTTGTCTTTTCCTTTCCAGAAAAATTGCCCTTTGCGATACCGTTTCCTGTGAGCTATTTTTGCCCCGCAGCCTGGTCATTCACAATGAACAGGGCACTTATTTCTCACCCAAGCTCACATTAACTCAATCTGCTTTGAGTCCAAGCAGGTGAAAAAATGGAGGCAAATGTTCCTAAGGCAGGACGTTACAGGCAGCCCCTCCTGATTTCTGCTGTAAGGGAAGGGTCAGCCTCCTTGCCGCTCTACCTAGTGATGGAGCTGCAGACACAGGCTCACAAAACAGCTTTTATCTCTCCAAGCACGGTTCCCAAGGCTTGCTGCAAAAGTAAACAAACACAGTCGCCCCAGGATTCAGATTCTTGGAAATCGCTTTAATTCCATCTCTCGGGGAGATTGAAACTCATGATTGTATCAGCCTATAATAACATGAAGCCCACTTTTGTTTTCTTAGATCTTCTCACTTCAAGTGCCTACGCCTTCATCTCTAGAAACTTGCCCCCAAAGAGCCTCCTCTGGACAGATTAACCCCTCTTGGCTCTGATACTTCCATTATTGCACAGAACCGGTGCTTAAGCAGCCCATCTGAACTCCAAAGGAAGAATGCTCTTGGGAGGTATCAGGGACTCAAGGATGCTCAAGCTAGAAGGGACATGGAAGGTCACTTAGGCTGGCTCCCTTCCCCCACCTATACTTATCTGTGTCACCCTGTCAACTGACCATCCAACTTCCCCTTACATGCCTACTGTGGTACGGAACACATTACCCACCAAGAGAGCCCATTTTAAGTACCGCAAGTGACTGACAACACCCAAGAGGAACAGAGAGCCACATGGCCAAGTCGCCGGCTGCTCAGATAGCTCCTTGGCTGCACTGGTCCATCCACTCCCACCATCACTAGGACGGGCAGAATGAAAGGACAGTACTCAGAGAAAGGCAAGCGAGGAATCTCGAAAACAAACATAACTCACAACAAGAATGATCAAATATTTGTAGACCCTCCTTCATTCAAGAAATAAAGGTTCATCTCCTTCCCTTTTCATGCAGGCTGGGCTTAGACACTCATTCTAATAAATAAAATAGGGCCAAAGTGACCGTGTGTGAGTTTTGAGACAAGTCCTGAAAGGCATGAGTGACCCAAATCACTCACTGGTGGTGGGAGGAAACCAGCTGCTGTGTGGTGAGGACACTCAGGCAGCCCAATGGGGAAGAAATGAAATGAGGAACTGAGGTCTACAGCCATCGGCCACATCAGCTCACTGTCTTGGAAGTGGATCTCCCAGCCCTGGTGGAGTTTTCAGATGATTGTAGCCCCGGGCAGCAACTGACTGCAACCCCCAGAGAGCCCCGGAGGCAAACCCATCCAACTGAACTGCTCCTGAATTCCTGACCCACAGAAACTGCATGAGATAATGACCTTTTGTTGTTTTGAGCCACTAATCTGGGGGATAATTTGTTATTCAGCAACAGAGGACTAATGCATATTTAATAAAACAAGCATTCCATTACTATGTTTTTTCTAGCTTCCAAGGATTGCTGATAATTTCAATATCAAGGGAACCTCCCTTCTTGTCTTTGAGCTTTGAATAAGAGTTATAGATAGGGTGGCCATAGGTCCCAGTTTTATCCTAGCATAATTGTCAGTGGTGCCCCCCATTCACTTTTACAAGGGTCCTGGTTTACTAACAGATTGCCCTGTCATCCTATCTGTAGATACGTATGTCTTCTGTATGGTGTTTTGGGGGCAGAAAGGGGAGACAGGCACATAAGCTTCATCCTACATCTTGACTCTCTTCCTTCTAGGAATGATGGTTGAATGAGTGACTGAACTCACAGTGGTGGACAGTACACCTAAGCATGCCAGCAGTGATGACAACCAGAGCAAGCTCTCCAGCAGTATATGGAGTTTCACAAGGTTCTCTGAGTATTTTCACTACATGGTTGGCCACTCACGCAGTGATCTGATCTAAACTGCCCCTGCCGGAAGTTGTAAGACATTTGTTACCAGGTGCCAAAGAACTTGCAGGCATTTGCTGTTGACTGTATTGTGAACACACCAACGAGGAAATGTGATGAAAGGTCATGGAGGAAGAGACCCACCAGAGAAAAGCAAAGATGCTCCCACTGGCCAGGCTGTAGCCACTCACTTGTCATCTGAAAAGATGCCTGGGCTCCCGGAAGCCAGGAGAGCTGGGATTTGGGGTGGGGGATAGTGCTTTGGAGACAAGCCAGGGCCTCCACACCTCCCCGTCTCCAGCAGGTTTTCTCCCTGGGGAGGCCAGCCTTATTGTACAATAATTCCACGGGAGCCCACTCCAAGGCACGCAGACATTTATGAAACCCTTCTTTACCTGATCTCTCCTGTGACAAATTAGGCCATTTGCCTCTCATTCTGTGCTCTTGAAATTGGGGAATGACTGGCCAGCGTCCCCTCTTCACATATTTGAATGCAGTTCCCATTTTGTCTTTACTGTTTTAGGCACATCAACCCCAATTTCTTTAACTTGCCTCTTGGGTCCTATTCTTACTCTCTTTAATCATGTTTTTTTGCTCTCTCTTGGATCCTCTCCAGTTTCTTGATTTCTCTTAAACCGCGGAGGCCAAATGTGCCCGCAGAGCTCCAAGAAGGATCTGCATGGGGTCGAGGGAAGCAGAGGGTGGGTTTCCTGCATCTGGTTTATTGGGCAGAGCGGGGCGTGTCTCTCTGTAGTTGAGACTTTTAACTTCTCTTCGGAGGCCTGGACTGGTTTCTACTTTGGGGCAAAGGAGCAATTCTGGGTGGCTCTGGGGAGGCTGGCTACTCTGATACCGGCGTGTTCAGCCCTCCATCCCTCCGTCCGTCCATCCATCCCCTGCACGGCCCCGCTTCTTCACCGTAGCTATTTCAGTCCAATTCCTGGACCTCAACTTCCCACGCTTCTTTGATGGACACTTTCAGGCAGGGCTCTTGTCTGCCATTAACTTCTTGATGAACTCAGGCAGAAAAGCCAACTCCAGTTTCTAGAGCCTGGGGTCCATTGTTCCTCCTGGGCTAAGCTCCGGTCTAGGGTCTGATGTCACTTCATTTTTCAGCAGTTACCAGGCATTCGACATTTTTCATTACCATCACATCCTGACTCAGCAGGTCCCCCGTTACCATCAGCCTACCAACACCTATCACTGGGGGAAAGTACACCACTGCTTGCCTGGGTATATGCATTGCTGGCATTCCTTTCCCTCCTCTATTCTGAAGCAATACTCACAGCAACTTTTCAGCTTTCTTTGTCCTCGGCTGGGCTGAAAAATAAAGAAAAGAAGTTGAGCAAACACCCCCAGAGCTCCTTCTGTATCCTGTGCAGGTTAGGGAGATAGACGACAGCCCCCGTTCTCATGAGCCCCTAGCCGGTGATGCGGAGAAGACCTAAAATGATCACAGCAGACAGCATCTGTCCTGCATCTACTTGCCCCAGGCCTCCAGGATCTCATCAACCCTCAGCAAATCTTGCTAATTACTCTTCTTTTAAAAGAGGAAACAGAGGCTCTGGAAAGTGACTTGTCCACAAATGCAAAACTTGAAAGTGGTGCAGCTGGGATTGCACACTGGGTCCTTCTGACTCCAAGGATCCTCTGTCTCCTTTCCTCCCTGCTGATTCTGGCCCAAAACACAAGTCATATCTGACCCCTTCCTTTCTCTCCCCCTCAACCACATCCTTCTAATAAGTTATCACCTCCTGTTCGTTCAACCTCAGAAATCCGTTCTGAGTCTGACCCCTCCAACCCCTGCCCCTGGGCCCCAGGGTGGGGGAATCGTGGTACCTCCCTCAGTGAGAGTCACAGGCTCCTGGAGCTGGGCTGCTGTCATTCTATTTTTAAATGAAAGTATCATATGATATCACTTAACATGCAGAATCTAAAAAAAATGTTACAAATGAACTTATTTACAAAACAGAAACAGACTCACAGACATAGAAAATAATCTTATGATTACCAAAGGAGAAAAGTTGGGGGGGAGGGATAAATTAGGAGTTTGGGATTAACATATACACACTACTATATACAAAATAGATAACCAACAAGGACCTGCTGTATCGCACAGGGAACTCTGCTCAATATTCTGTAATAAGCTAAACGGGAAAAGAATTTGATAAAGAATGGGTATATGTATATGTACGGCTGAATCACTTTGCTGTCCACCTGAAAGGAACACAACACTGTTAATCCATTGTACTCCAATATAAAATAAAAGTTAAAAATAAAATAAAAAATGAACATCTGACAACCTTCACTGGATCCTCATTGCCTTCAGTAACATATTGAGTCTCCTTCATGGGGAATCCAAGACTATCTGGGATTTGACCACAGACAGTGTTCCTAGCGTCATCTTTCTCCCAACCCTGATGCACAGCCCCATCCTTCAGCCACATGGGACCGCTCAACATTTGAAAAGTGTTTGACCCTGCACGGTTTTCCATATGCTTCTCTCAATGTCAGAATGTTCTTCTCCCCCTTTCTACGAACTGATTCATTGTTCAAGGTTCAGAGAGGTGCCATGTCCTCTGTGTTGTCTTTTCTATGACTCCAGACAAAGGGGGGGCCTTCCTCTTTTTGCCTGCACAGTTCTGGGGATCCACTGCTGGCCTTATTGTTGTCTAAGCTCGCTCGCCTTACTAGATGGGGAGCCCCTTGGCGGCTGGCCTCCTTCACTGGCTCACTGTTATACCTGATATGCCCAAGCCCAGCCCCGAGCCTGGCGAAGAGATGGGACGGCAATTTCTGGTTGAGTAGATAAATGAACCAGTGTGTGACCACGTTCCCACTTGGGTCTTTACTACTTTTCCTCTCTATACGGCTTTCCACTCCAGGCTCAAGAACAGTGATTCCCTGCAAGTGTATTTACTGTTGAGGGCTAAGAAGGTAAGTAGGCAATATTTCATTTCTTTCCCAGCCAATAACCAGCATCTCCCAATAACCTCTATAATTATTCCAGTTAAGACCCATTACCATTGCAGATCAAGTTAGATCTGATTTCCACAGAGCTTAGCAATCTGCACCAGGACACGCTTTGTTTTCTAAAATCTTCGATTTTTAACTAAGTCTTTTACTTCTGGTACTATTTTCAATTTAATAGAAACAAAATAAAACTCTCTTCAAACTCCCAACAACTTCAAACTGTGTTTTGTTCTGGTAATCAGACAATGGATAAGGATTGTGGTTACTTGGAGATATTGCCAACAATGGAAAAAACAAAAGCATGAGTCAGAATAATTTAAAACCAGAAGTGTGTGTTGGTAATAATTCAGAAAGTCACATGGAAGAGCCTGGGTCACAAAATCAAATGTGATGGTTTTTTAAAAATCATAATCTCATATATTAGAGAGCCCCTTGCACCTGGGAGAGTGCCAAGAAGCCTTACAAAACCTAGTCTTGGGAAAGCAAAATCCTGTACCATCAGGAAAATGCTGTCTCTCTTGAGACAGGATGTAGACAGTCTCACGTGCTGTATGGAAAAATGAGCCACCGTGGTAAGGAAGCAACGTGTCATTAAAGAGGAGACCACTGAAGTAAGGTAAAAGCCATCCCTGCAGCCTAATCCTTTAGGCTCCTTTCCAGCAGCACAGAGGGAACTGCAGCATCGCTCTGGGCGGGGGTGATGTGGGATTGGATCCTGTGTCCAGCTGCAGTGCCTCGGAATACCAGAAGCATTACCCAGAAGTATGGTTTTGCTATTCAAAGCCGGCTACTTCCCTACCTATTCATCCTCAGGCAGCATGCTGTCCCCAAGCCTACAGTGGGCTTTCTAATGACCATCGGGCTTAAATCTACCAGCTTGGTCGCGATGACCAGCACCCATGATCTCCATCCTAGAGGTGGCCAACCTGGAAAAGCACATGCACGAGGTCAGCCAAGGTACAATAGAGTATCTGATGTCCCCCTCCCCACAAATGGTCCTTTAGGCATTATCAGAGCAGGTACCAGAGGTCTAAACATGCAGTCTTTCTGGAGCTGAACCCCACTTCCTTCTTCTGCTTAGATTTATGGCAATTGACCTATTTTACAGCTCTTTTACTGACCTACTTCTGAGTCCTGTTTTGGAAAGTGGCACAAAATTTCTCAGATCCCTGGTAAAGAACAAGAGGAAGAAACATATGCATCGGCGCACATGTACACACACCCCAGAAATCAAGGCTGCAGTAATTTTCCTCAAAAGAGCGTTTTGGTGTTTTTTTTTTAAACTTGTCAGAAAGCACTTGAAAAGTGTCAACAGTTCTTTCAGAAGTAAAACAATATATAAGTTAATGTATTAGATGCTTATTTTCTGGTAAAATACCTATAGGGTAACCTCAATGGCTGCTGATGGAAAGCCTCATCTTAAAGATGCCAGGAACTGGGGCTTCCCTGGTGGCGCAGTGGTTGAGGGTCCGCCTGCCGATTCAGGGAACACGGGTTCGTGCCCCAGTCCGGGAAGATCTCACATGCTGCGGAGCGGCTGGGCCCGTGAGCCATGGCCGCTGAGCCTGCGCGTCCGGAGCCTGTGCTCCGCAACGGGAGAGGCCACAACAGTGAGAGGCCCGCGTACCAAAAAAAAAAAAAAAAAAAAAAAAAAAGTTTAAAGATGCCAGGAACTGATGTGTTAGTCCAGGAGACTGGGCGATAAATGGGCCCCTAAAATCGCCCCTGCTTAAGGCCACTTAAGCAGAGGTTGCATATCTGAGTTGTAACCCCATGGTTAGCTGCTGGGATAAAAATTGCCTATCTTTTTTATAAGAGAGAATTATATTCTGGATAGCAGATGACCAGACATCCAGTCAGTCCCCAAGTGCTAGTTATAGGTCTACCAACAATGATGATATGAGAACGGCTATTATCATTTATTGAGCTCTTCTTATAACCAAACACCTCACACATATCATTTTATCAACTTTCATATTACTCTGTGAGGTATATTTTAGTTTCCCATTTTACAGATGAAAAACTAAGGCTCCGTAAATATTCAAGACCTCACAACTCCTAAGGAATAAACCCAAACGAGGCCTCAAAACCAGGTCTGCCTAATTCCAGAGTCTGCATTTTCTTTATTTAAACCAGATTGTCTCTTATAAAAGCAGATTCCACCAAGATTTGGACTTAAATCCTGTGATCATCCCACTGCCAGTAAGCCTTTTGGTTTCCGTCCCTTATCACCTATAAAATGGGAACGCTCTTTAACTTTGATTGATTTTTAGGTCAATTAAAAATGGAAAGATATTAAATGCAATGTGGTATCCTGGGTCTGATCCTGGAACAGAAAAAGGACATTAGTGGAAAAATTAATGAAATTTGAATAAAGTCTGGAGTTAACAGTAACGTACCAATGTTGGTTCCCTGGTTCCGCCAAATGTACCATGTTATTTTAGATGTTGACAATAGGGGAAACTAGTAAAGGGTATACGAGAACTCTCTGTACTATCTTTGCAACTTTTCCATAAATCTAAAATTATTCCAAAATTTAAAAATTTTTTTAAAGGAGGACATCTAAACAAATAAAACAATTAAAATTCAGCTTTTCTTCTTTTGTGGTTTCTGATTGTTGAGATTTGCACCAAGTATTATTTATCGTAGGCTGAACAGACATGTGGACTAACATTCTCCAATTATATATCAATGCATCAGGATTAATAAATTCATTTAAATAAATCTATTTAAAAGTGATACTGAATGCAATGAAGTCTTTTTCCTTGTTTATTTTCTTAATCAATGAATGCCCAAAGTGGAACTACTAACCAATGTTAACATTTTTAACATTATAAAGTGGTGTCAAGAGCTAAGTGGAGGGCTTCCCTGGTGGCGCAGTGGTTAAGAATCCACCTGCCAATGCAGGGAACACGGGTTCAATCCCTGGTCGGGGAAGATCCTGCATGCCGTGGAGCAACTAAGCCCGTGCTCCACAACTACTGAGTCTGTGCTCTAGAGCCTGTGAGCCACAACTAGTGAGCCTGCGTGTCACAACTACTGAAGCCTGCGTGCCTAGAGTCCCTGCTCTGCAACAAAGGGAAGTCACCACAATGAAAACCCCACGTACCACAATGAAGAGTAGCCCCTGCTCACAGCAACTAGAGAAAGCCCAAGCGCAGCAACAAAGACCCAACGCAGCTAAAAATAAAGTCACTAATTTTAAAAAATTGGATATATTAAAAGAAAAAAAGAGCTAAGTGGAGAAAAGTGTGTATAGTATACTACCATGTATCCATCAAGATGTGATATGAATGTATGTGTATGTGTATAACGTTATACTATTATTATGTTGTTTTTTAAAAGAACAAAAAACCATAAGTATTTTAAACTTATTCCATATAAGGGCAAGAAAGGATCATGACAGAGGGGAAGGAATAGGTGAGACTTCTTTGAATATACTTTGATTTGTAGATTTTATTTTGAAACTGTAAAAAATATTCTTACATAATTATAAAACAAATTGAAACGTTCAAAAAAGGAGTCCCTAAAAGTCAAAAGCAAAATGAACAAATAAACCTAGCTATGTATTGACTTGTGGCATGACCTCTAAGGTAGAAACTAGGCCATGTGACTTTAAAATTTGACCATACATCCTTAAGACACACCCTAAGAATAAAAAGAACATACAAAAGATAAAACAACTGAAAGGGTTTTTAACAGTCATATTATTGACTGTAGGGTGAGGGTGGTGATTCTGAGATTTAAGATTGATGGCATCAAATAAAATATCCTCTCAATTCTAACTGAAGTAATCTTTAAACTCATTACATGTTTTATTTAAAATTTTTTTTCTAGTTTTATTCCCTGAAAAGGTCTGGGAACAATGACCAACCCATCACTGATGAATGCTTCTAGTATCTAGACTGTGGTCTCTATGTACCATTTCATATTAAATGCAACCAGGGCTCCTTGGAGAAATGGCCAATTCCAGCTGTGGGCCAAGAAATGTATAAGGCAAACCTGGAAAATCTTGTCATATGGAAAGAAAGGAAGCTAGTGAGTCACTAGAGTCATGTCACAAGGACCCAGGAGCTAACCTGGCAAGGCTCCCATCAGTCAGAGATGGGGCAGTTCAAGCATCAGAAACAATAACTGAGTGAGTTGAAACACCCCAATGTGTGTGTATTTATGAATTCACTAGCATAGATAAAAACAAGCAAACAAAAAAACATCTCTTTAGTGTCTCAGGATGCTAGGGAACCAACGCACTATTTTGAAAGATTAAAGCATTTATCCTGCTTTCTGTATAAACTCTATCTTGGGATAGTCATATGCTTGATAAGGAAATGGCCCTCTTTATAGAAGTAGACACCAAGTAATAAATGAAGAAGAAACAACAGTATTAGGGTGTCACCATCTTGCAACCCCTAAGGAAATTTCCAGATCTAGGGATAATCATTGGAAGCTACTAATGAATGTCTCAAGGAGAGATGACCAGACATTGTGTGTCTTGATGAAAGCTTACAAATACTATGTTTAAACGTAGCCAAGTAAATTTTTTTAAAGTATAAAGAGCAGAGAAACATATTCAAAGACACCCTGGAGGTGTAGCTAGTTAAATCTGAACTGTGGGAAACTAGAGCAATGCTAGTCAATATGGGTTCACAGACTGGCATCAGCATCACTTGGGAGCTTGTTAAATGCAAATTCTCAGGCTCTACCCCAGAGCCACTTATCCTGGGCTGGGGCCCAGGGATCTGTATTTTAAGAAGCTTTCTAGGTGATTCTTTTGCATGCTAATGTGTGAGAAACACTGATATGCAGGACAAGGCTACTTCAACAAAGAACTGCAAGAAAAATAAGGGAAACATATGGATTCAAAAAGAATTTTTAAAAATAGCAACAATATGCAGTATGCGAACTTTGGCTCCTGACTTGAACAATCTGTAAAAATCTTTTATGACAGAAATGTAGAAATTTGAATATTGAATTCATACTCGATATTAGGAAACTATTACTAACTTTTAAAGGTATGATAGTGGTCTTGTGGTTATATTTTAAGAGAGTTCTTTCTTTTAGCAATATGAACTTAAACATTTGTACATGAGATGATGTCATATTTGAGATTTGTTTCTAAATAATTTGGGGACGGGAGGTGGAAAAGTAGATGGGGTTATAACAGAAACGAGATTAGCCATGACTTCATAATTATTGGGACTGGGTGTTGGGTACATGGTAGTTTGTTACACTATTCTCTCTTTTATATTTTTAATATTTTAAACTTTCCATAATAAGATGGATTTTTTAAAAAGATTAATTCAGGAAAACAATATAGCAAATATAACAAAATGTCAACATTGTTAAATGGCTTGATGGATGTACTAGTGTGGTTATTATACTTTTCTTTCTACTTTTCTATATGCTTGAAAATGTTTATAATTAAAAATTTAAAAATTCATTGGAAAAAACTGAAATAGGTTTTCACACTTAAAAAATGTGGGAGTCACTATGGAAAACACTGACATATTTGCTTCAGCCATTATTGACATTTTTATGTGCAGATACTATATTAGAAAATTTCAGATGTTATTAGCTTAAATGTTATTAACGCCAATTTAAAACTGCAGGAAGTGAGGTCCAGGAAGGCATTGTCCAGAGCCACTGTCATGTGGATGAGGTCAGTCCCAAGGTGCTCTCTATCCCGTGTGTGCGCTTCCTAGAACTATAACATTGACATTTAAAAATAAAAGCTTTTTTTCCCCCAACATATTGTTCCTAATTCCTACAAACTGGGGGATCCTTTGTGTGTTCTTCGACATTAAGTGATCACATTCTGTTTTTTGAATTTGTTACTTGATTTTTGTCTTTAAAAAATTTTATTGAGTTATAACTTAAACGCAGTAAAGTGTCTAAATATTCAGTATACAGATTCATGAGTTTCATTTATGTATGAAACCCATGTACTGCCACCTAGATAAAGGTGTAGAATATTTCCAGCACTTCTGCCCCATGTAATGACTATGCTGACTTCTACCACCATAGATATAAATAGTATCCTAGTGGGTGGTCTTCTGTGTCTGACTTCTTTCGCTCATCATTGTGTCTGTGAGAGTCACACATGTTGCCTGGGGCAGTAGGCACATGACTTCTTTTGTATTGCTGCACAGTAGGCCACTGTACGAATAGGCCTCAATTTCTTCATCCATCCTATCTGATGAAAATTTGTGTTGTTTCCAGTTTTAACTATTGTGAATAAACCAGCAGTGAGCATTCTCGTAAATGGCGCCTGGTAGGTATACGCACACACTTATCATGGGTGTAAGCACAGGAGCGGAATTGCCGGGTCATAGGAATATGACCCTATATTTACCTTTAGTAGGTATAAATGCCAAGGCATTTCCAACAAAGTTGTACCAACTGTTACCCTCACCAGCAAAACATGAAAGTCCCAGTTGCTTCATATTCACAGTGATACGATTGTCATTATTTCCAACTTTGCGATATCACCCTGTTTTGGAAACCTCCTCTGAACGGACCTGTGTCCTCCTGCAGAATTAGCGCTACCTCCTCTGGCCCCACAGCATTTTTGCCATCTCTGTCACAACTCTTAGCACCTCTGGCAGAATCCTTTGTTTCCTGTGTGTCTCCAGATCCCTCGAGGACAGGGCAGCGTCTTATTCTTTTTGGTATTCCAGGATTTAACACAGGGCCTGGGACACAGTCATTGCTCAATCAATGTTTGACCCAATGAAGGAGTGAATGAATGAATGACTCAATCAATTGATCAGTCAATATTAAGAGCCTAAAACCTACTTACCTGGGAGGACTTGGCACACCTTTTATATAAACAACTAAATTCTTTGGACCATGGGAACATATTTCCATAGCTGTAACACACAGGGAGAGTTTGGCCCAAAAGTCTCAGAGCTCTCAGGGATTGGGAAACATTTTCCATCCCCAAGGCCACATTTGCACCGGGCCTGGAGTCACAAAGGAGCAGAACTCAGGTCCCAGGAGGAAGTTGCCCTGGTTGGCACAGAGCTTCAATAATGTGGATCTGTTTTGAAAAGTCCACCTCTTCCCCTCCAGCCACCATGTTGCCATGATCACAGAAAACAGCATTTACGCACTCTTACATTATCAGTACTTGCCAAGACCAGCGATCTTCTCTGTATAGAGGCTTGATAGGATGCAAATACCACGCCTGCCCTGGTTCTGTGTCTGAGTTCAGAATTCCCAGCAGTGACTTCATGGTCCAAATGCACACGCCAAGAGGAGGATGGTCATGGAGATGTGATTTTGCTCTGTAATAGACACGTCCACCTGAAGCTTGCCATTTGCATAATGGGGGACTGAGAATCCGCTGCTGTGTTAAAAATCACCTGGGTGCCTACATAGATAATTGTAACCACCGCCAATTAAACTGAAAAGCCCATCTTTCAGGCAAATATTTGCTTTCATTGAACTTCAGCAAAATGACTACACCAGTGGGCTGACATCTGTGACTTTGGCTTTGAGCATTTCTGCATGTAGGGACTACTACAGAATGAAAACACAGAGAGCTTGAGTGCTGAGAAGAGGAGAGCTAGGAGAGAGATTGAGGAAATGGAGATGAATGTAATTCCAGTCTCATCAGTGTTTCTTTAAGTCACACCAGCCTGGAGGTGAGAACGAGGCTGCATTCTACACCGCATTGTACTGCATTTATGTGGGTCTTTACTGCATTTCCTAGGCTGGCTCTCACGCCCACACAAGGGCACAAGACTCAGCCCTTCACTTCCAGGGGGCCCCTAGGACTGTCACACGCGTGCTTCTGAGCAAATGCCCTTGGCCTCCACTTCCCCCACCCCAGCACTGCCTTCAGCCCCGTCTCCCTGGAGCTGTGCACAAGCAGACACCAGAAGGGCTGTGTGACCACTGCTGTGACACATGACACCAGTCTCTCCTGGGAATTTTAGAGAAGCTAACACTTGCCAGTTCAGGCTGAAAACAATCTATGGTTGTGGAAGTGTTCTCATACTTCCCTTCCCCGCTCCCACAGGGAAAGGAAACCCCGTGTGGATGGCCCTCACTCCTCCAGCCTGCTTAGGGTAGTTGATTTCTGCCGGGCAGATTCCTGGGTTTTTTGTTGCAGGAGGAGAGGTGGAGCAGGAGAGAGGCCAGCAAAAGAGGAAAAGGCTGGGCCTCCCTGGTGGCACAGTGGTTGAGAGTCCGCCTGCCGATGCAGGGGACGCGGGTTCGTGCCCCGGTCCGGGAAGATCACACATGCCGCGGAGCGGCTGGGCCCGTGAGCCATGGCCGCTGAGCCTGCGCGTCCGGAGCCTGTGCTCCGCAACGGGAGAGACCACAACAGTGAGAGGCCCGCGTACTGCAAAAAAAAAAAAAGAGGAAAAGGCTTCCCCCTGAAACTTGTCAATATGATTTGGAACACCCCGCCATCCCCACCATGGACTGGACTGCCTATGAGTTTGTTTGTGGCTCTTGAACCACGTTTTTGAAAGCAACCCCAGCTGTAGGTCACATTCAACGTGCCTCTTCTCCTAGGTCTTGAATGGGAACAAATCTAATCACAAGGCCCATGCTCTTAGAGAAGCCAGGCCTCCCTAGGAGACCTGTGACTGGAGGGGCTGGCTCCTCCCCCAGAGTGAGTTCCATGCAGGAGGTCAGTGTCCCAGCAGTGAGTGAGGCTGGGGGGTAGGCTGCTCAGGAGTAAACATCCAAGAAGGACTTCATCCCCGCAGCTCTTCCTGCCCACTCAGGCTGGGTCCTGCAGCCAGGGCGGTGCACACATCACAGGAAGGCCAAGGTTGTAAGAACTGTCTCCTGCCTCCAAGGACAGCTTTGCCCAATCAAAGCTCCAGTCCCAGTCCATCATTCAGGTACATTTGGACAGCATCAGATGGCTGGTAAAGGTCTGTTCCATTTTAAGCCAATGAGACTGAGTATGTATGCTGTTTGGATACACAGGTACACAACCTGGTAAAGGAACTTGTACAGATGACTGATTACAAGGGAAACCATGGTTGTTTGAAAGACGTTTCCAAGTTAATGAATGCCCTACTTTCCAGAAAAGGTTACTGACATGAAATAATGCTAATTAGTAGTTATAGGGGGGAAAAATAAGATTTATATAACACATATAAATTCTGTGTGTTTCTATCATCTATCACTCTTCTCTCTCTAGCTATGTAACTAACTAAATATAAAAATTGATGGATGTATTGTACAAGGGGAATATAGCCAATATTTTGGAATAACTATAAATGGAAAATCACCTTAAAATTGTATAAAAATTTTTAAAGAAAAACATTGATAGAAAATACACTAAATAGTCACGCTGGTTATATCTGGTTGATGGAATTGTGGGTGAATTTTATTTATTTATTTATTTATTTATTTATTTTTTGCAGTACGTGGGCCTCTCACTGTCGTGGCCTCTCCCGTTGCGGAGCACAGGCTCCGGACGCGCAGGCTCAGCGGCCATGGCTCACGGGCCCAGCCGCTCCGCGGCATGTGGGATCCTCCCGGACCGGGGCACGAACCCGCGTCCCCTGCATCAGCAGGCGGACTCTCAACCACTGCGCCTCCAGGGAAGCCCATGTGGGTGACTTTTGTTCCCTTATTAAACTTTTTTACAATTTAAAATCTTTCTTAAATTATATTCAGTTAGACTTAGCTACGTAACAAACGACTCCAAAATTTAGTTGCTTGAAATAAGAAATAGTGAGTATTATTTCTCATGACTCTCTGGGTCAGTAGGGTGTTTGTTGGGTGCAGGCTGGCTTGCTGGGTCTCTATGGGTGGCTGATGGGTAGTGTGGGTCAGGATAGCCTAGCATAGCCAAATTTGAATTTCTGGCAGCTAGCAGATTGCTTGGTCTCAGGGCTTGAGCTGGGCTGGGCGTCTCTACATGGAGTCATCTTTCATTCTCCTGTGGGCCCAGGCTCATCACACGGGGGTCTTGGGGGTCCGAAGAGTAGGAGGAAACGTCCTACTGTGCAAACTCTTCTCAGACCTCCGCCTGCACCACCTTTGCTCCTGTCCATTGGCCAAAGAAAGTCACACACCAAACCAGCAGGGCAGGTGAGACTTCTGAAGGACTGGCACGTGGGGTGGGAGTTGGGGGTGGCCATGTGGGAAAACACGCCTGTCACCGAGATCAAAGACGTTCCTTCTTAAAGGAAAAAGCGGAAGAAAGTTTGACCAAGAGATTTGGAATTTCGCTTGAGAGTTCAAGAAGCCAGAGGTTTCTAAGAAAATCAGATATTCACAGAAGTGATGGGCCCTCTGTAGCCAAACTAGACTATTATTGATTTTACAAAGTCTAAGAGATGGTGGCCACTCCTTCACCTCATTGAACTTGGCTCCCTTTTCAAGGACTTATTTTCATTAATTAAAAATAAACGTTTGCGGGAGGCAGGACTGAGTCCCATGATCTTCACTGCCTGCGAACAGGTTACAAGGCAGAGGAGGAGTAAGCTTGCAGACGGGTTAAGTTTGCTAATCAACAGACTTTAAAACAGGGAGATTGTCTTGGATTTGTTGGTGGGCCCAGTGTCTGTAAAGGCAGTGGATTTGGTCTGAGAGATGAGAGGGACAAAGAGGCAGGAGAGATTCGAAGTGGCTTTGAAGATGAGAAAGGGGGCTGGGAGCCGAGGAGCGTGACCGGCTTCTAGAAGCTGAAAATGGCCCTCAGCTGACGGCAGCAAGGAAACAGGGACCCCAAGGGACCCACACCACAAGACACTGGATTCTGCCATCCACCTGAACGAGATCACGAGCGGATTCATCCCCAGAGCCCCCAGAAAGGAATGCAGTCCTGTGACACCTTGACTTTGCCCGGGGGAGACCCCTACCAGAAGGTCTGACCTACAGAACCGTAAAGTCAAATATTTATGTTGTTTTAAGTTTTCGGTTATTAGTTACAGTGGTAACAGAAAGCGAACACAACATTCATGATAAAAATTCTTAAACTAGATGAAAGAAAAAAAAGCAAAAGCCACCTCGACTTCTATTATCTCTAGATAATCACATTTTAGTCCAGAGATATTTTTACACATTTAGCTAAGTAGACGGGGCTGCACTGAAGCGCTGGGAAAGCACCTCTGAAAGGCCGTCCTCTTATCTGGGTCTGATCACTCTCCTTCAGGAGATGCCTTTTTGAAAACTGACTTATGACTTCCCTCTGAAAAAGAGCCCCCGTCGCTATTCCAGAAAAGAACCGCACCAACCAGATTTTCCTAGAACAACACTCCGACACCAGAAAACCACAGTCCAATGACAGCGGCATCCATACAGTCACGACCTTGAAGGCTTTTTTGAAAGATGGAGATCATTCTAATCTTGTGACAACAACCTGCTGCGGAAGTGAAATTCGCTGACACAGAAATAAGCACGTTTAATTACTACCAGCTCACATGCATGTCTCGGCAGAAAGACAGCCGTCATCAGGTACGATGTGCCAGTCTTACAGGTTCTTGAGCCATGAGTCACAGAGCGTTTTCTGGTCTGCATTTTCTTATAAAAACTTGACTTCCAAGCAGCTGCTTAAACGGGCAGCAGACGGTTGGGTGGGGAGTTTGTTTTCCTCCTCTGAGCCACCGGAAGAGAGTCGGGGAACTCTCTGCCAGGGCTCCCTTCCAGGCCAGGTTTGCTTATCTTTGCCAAGAGCTTCAGCCCTAGAGGCCACTTTTCCTCGCTCTCTCTCCAGGAGAGGATGGGAACTTCAGCGTCTCTGTCCATCATAGTTGGAAGACTTTCTATCCTGGAGTAATGAACCAATTCCTACTCTAGTCTCCAGACTCGGGGGGCGGGGGGGTGGTGGGTCGTGCTGGACATCACTGTCCTTCTGGGACGTTTCGCATCTTCCCAGGCAGGGGAGATAGCAGACAGCTGCCCGTGGCCCTCGCTTTCTCTGGGGCGTGTCCACGTGTCACACTGTTTGCAGACAAATTCTGCAAGTGTCAAATGCTTCCTCTCATCCTCTTTCCTCAACTCTCCAGATCCAGCCGTAATTCCACCTGGGCACTCTCTCTGCTGCCCTTTCAAACATCAAAGAACAGCGGCTCCGGCCCACATGATGGTTGTTTTTGTTACTCTTGAATGGCTCGAAACTTTAAAATGTCACTTCCTTACAGATCTCATTTGGTATAAATGAAACTGATTTTAAAGTTTAAACTTGCACTTGGAAATTTATTCCTGGGGCTTGTCTTTTTTTGCCTTTCAGAGGGCTCACCCCTTGGATCCAACATCCTGACACAGATGTAGAGGGCTTGCTTGCAAATCCTTGAGACTCCTGCAGTTTCTAAATCTTTCCAATCTGAACTTAAAGAGGCATCCCTGAGGACATTCAACTGCTGGGATCGTGTCTTTGGCATTGAGAATATCTCTGTTTCATGATTTTCTTTTCAAGCAACAGTTATGGTTCTGTTCATTTTAGAAATGATTGTTTTTCGTAAGATTGGACGAATCATATTAGAGAACGACCAATTTCTTCACATCCTGGCCTGGCATCCACCCGATTTGTGTCAGCAGGTCTTTCTGTTCTGCGCGGGGCCATTGGCTACCTGTGGTCTGCTCAGGGGTGAGAGCCTGCATCCCCGTGTTTATCCTGGACCCCGGCAAGAAGGATGGCAAAGAACAGCATCCCGATTTCAAAGTCACGGCTGCATCAGGCCATGTTCACATACAGCTGAACATCCACTGAGCAAACCAAAGGGCTAGGCTCAGGACCTTGCGAGACAGCGGCCCCTCCCAAGGGCATTAAATCGGGTCATTAAAGTAGCCTTGAGAAGAAGGGTGGGCGCAACCAAAGAGGCCTGCATAGCCTAGAGTGAAATGAAAATGAAACCATGACCATGCACACGATTCTTAAAGAAACATTTCCCCCAGGTCAGTGACCATTGTTTCTGAAAACTGAACTTTCTGTAGGTGGGCCTTTCCTATCAGGGTACTGATGGCCCTGGTTACGGCGAACTTGCCCCGCCACCAACACGCTCCATCAGGATTAATGGCCCATGAGTCTCCACGTGCACTTTTACCTCCAAGGCTTGGCTCGCAGGTTAATTTCATAGGGTCACTTCCAGGGGGCGCAGTACCTTCCAGAATGCTGTATGGAGAATGATTCTGAGGCTGCAGGTGGATTTAGTGGGAGAGGAGGCAGCCGTTGGTTATGGAAGGGCCTTGGGCAGGGAATGAGGAGAAAGACAAGTCCTTTCTGCCGTGCTTCTGGGGGGTGGGAGCCCCTCCCTGCTCGCTGGCCCTGGCAGATGGGTCTCCCGGCAAGCGTGGCTTGGGACTCAAGGGTTCTCTCTGGCCTCTCCTTCCCAACAGGGCCACTGAGCCTGGCCTGCAGACCAGGGGACTCCCCATTTAAGGGGGGGGTTCTTTCTGGGGGCCCCCTTGAGCCTTTTCAGGATGATCCCCCTACACACACCCCACCCAGCCAAACCATCGGTCACGTGTTGCCATTTATTCCCCAGTGGTAATAAGTTCTTCACACGTGTGATTTTAACACATATATAAGGTTTCTTCAAATGGATAGACGAGTTTTCACTTCTCTCTTGTTGAACATTTGGCTTATTCAGATTTTTTTCTCTTAAAAAAGAATACTGTAAGTAAATTTTTAAAATAACGCCCTTTTGAAATTTAAAGGAGTTTCTTAGAATAGAATCCCAGAAGTAGGATTATTAGTTCAAACTAATGTATATTTTAAAGTTTAGATATGTATTTCTACGCTGATTTCAAAAGAATCAACTTAACAACTTATTGTCTAGCCAGTAGTTATTAAATTATTTTAAAAATTTGAGAAGTAAACAGTTGTGAGGTATGTCTTAGGACACAACAATAAGTTATTTTTATCTAATTACAATGGTAGAAAGTTTGGAAAATATAGAACAAAAAAGAGGGAGAAAATAAAAACAACAGATGCCAAGACCTTCAACATGGCGGAGGAGTGAGACGTGGAGATCAACTTCGTCCCCACAAATACATCAGAAATACAGCTACATGTGGAACAACTCCTACAGAACACCTACTGAATGCTGGCAGAAGACCTCAGACCTCCCAAAAGGCAAGAAAGTCCCCACGTACCTGGGTAGGGCAAAAGAAAAAAGGAAAAACAGAGACAAAAGAATAGGGACGGGACCTGCACCAGTGGGAGTGAGCCGTGAAGGAGGAAAGGTTTCCACACACTAGAAGCCACTTCGCGGGCGGAGACTGCGGGAGGCGGAGGGGGAAGCTTCAGGGCCGTGGACGAGAGTACAGCAACAGGGGTACAGAGAGCAAAGCGGAGAGATTCCCGCACAGAGAGGATCGGTGCCGACCAGCACTCACCAGCCGAGAGGCTTGTCTGCTCACCCGCCGGGGCGGGCGGGGCTGGGAGCTGAGACTCAGGCTTAGGTCGGAGCGCAGGAAGAGGACTGGGGTTGGCGGCGTGAACACAGCCTGTAGGGGGTTAGTGCGCCACGGCTGGCCGGGAGGGAGTCTGGGTAAAAGTCTGGACCTGCCGAAGGAGCAAGAGACTTTTTCTTCCCTCTTTGTTTCCTGGTGTGTGAGGAGAGGGGATTAAGAGCACTGCTTAAAGGAGCTCCAGAGATGGGCGTGAGCCGCGGCTATCAGCGCAGACCCCAGAGACCGGCATGGGACGCTAAGGCTGCTGCTACCGCCACCAAGAAGCCTGTGTGCAAGCACAGGGTCACCATCCACACCACCCTTCCGGGGAACCTGTGCAGCCCGCCACTGCCAGGGTCCCAGGATCCAGGGACAACTCCCCCGGGAGAACGCACGGCGTGCCTCAGGCTGGTGCAACGTCACGCAGGCCTCTGCCACCACAGGCCCGCCCCGCACTCCGTGCCCCTCCCTCCTCCGGTCTGAGTGAGCCAGAGCCCCCGAATCAGCGGCTCCTTTAACCCCGTCCTGTCTGAGTGAAGAACAGACGCCCTCCGGTGACCCACACACAGAGGCGGGGCCAGATCCAAAGCTGAACCCCGGGAGCTGTGAGAACAAAGAACAGAAAGGGAAATCTCTTCAAGCAGCCTCAGGAGCAGCGGCTTAAAGCTCCACAATCAACTTGATGTACCTGCATCTGTGGAATACATGAATAGACAAGGAATCATCCCAAATTGAGGAGGTGGGCTTCAGGAGCAAGGATATATGTATTTTTTTTCCTTTTTCTCTTTTTATGAGTCTGTATGTGTATGATTCTGTGTGTGATTTTTTCTGTATAGCTTTGCTTTTACCATTTGTCCTAGGGTTCTGTCTGTCCTTTTTTTTTTTTTTTTTGTAGTTCTTTCTTTTTTCTGTTTTTTTATTAATTTTTAATTATTCTTTATTTTAATAACTTTATTTTATACTTTCTTTCTTTCTTTTTTTCTCCCTTTTCTTCTGAGCCATGTGGCTGACAGGGTCTTGGTGCTCCAGCCAGGTGTCCGGCCTGTGCCTCTGAGGTGGGAGAGCCAAGTTCAGGACATTGGTCCACCAGAGACCTCCCAGCTCCATGTAATATCAAACGGTAAAAGGTCTCCCAGAGATCTCCATCTCAACGCTAAGACCCATCTCCACTCAACGACCAGCAAGCTACAGTGCTGGACAACCTATGCCAAACAACTAGCAAGACAGGAACACAACCCCACGCATTAGCAGAGAGGCTGCCTAAAATCATAATAAGGTCACAGACACCCCAAAACACACCACCAGATGTGGTCCTGCCCAACAGAAAGCCAAGATCCACCCTCATCCACCAGAACACAGGTACTAGTCCCCTCCACCAGAAAGCCTACACAACCCACTGAACCAACCTTAGCCACCGGGGACAGACACCAAAAACAAGGGGGACTACAAACTTACAGCCTGCGAAAAGGAAACCCAAAACACAGTAAGGGCAGCAAAATGAGAAGACAGAGAAACACACAGCAGATGAAAGAGCAAGGTAAAAACCCAGCAGACCAAACAAATGAAGAAGAAATAGGCAGTCTACCTGAAAAAGAATTCAGAATAATCATAGCAAAGATGATCCAAAATTGTGGAAATAGAATGGAGAAAATACAAGAAATGTTTAACAAGGACCTAGAAGAACTAAAGACAAAACAAACAATGATGAACAACACATAAATGAAATTAAAAATTCTCTGGAAGGAATCAAGAGCAGAATAACTGAGGCAGAAGAACGGGTAAGCGACCTGGAAGATAAAATAGTGGAATAACTACTGCAGAGCAGAATAAAGATAAAAGAATGAAAACAATTGAGGACAGTCTTAGAGACCTCTAGGACAACATTAAACGCACCAATATTCGAATTATAAGGGTCCCAGAAGAAGAAGAGAAAAAGAAATGGACTGAGAAAATATTTGAAGAGATTATGTTGAAAAATTCCCTAATATGGGAAAGGAAATAGTCAATCAATTCCAGGAAGTGTAAAGTCCCATACAGGATAAATCCAAGGAGAAACATGCCAAGACACATAATAATCAAACTATCAAAAATTAAATACAAAGAAAAATATTAAAAGCAGCAAGGGAAAAACAACAAATAACACACAAGGGAATCCCCACAAGGTTAACAGCTGATCTTTCAGCAGAAACTCTGCAAGCCAGAAGGGAGTGGCAGGACATATTTAAAGTGATGAAAGGGAAAAACCTACAACCAAGAATACTCTACCCAGCAAGGATCTCATTCACATTCGACAGAGAAATTAAAATCTTTACAGACAAAAGCTAAGAGAATTCAGCACCACCAAACCAGCTTTACAACAAAGGCTAAAGGAACTTCTCTAGGCAGGAAACACAAGAGAAAGAAAAGACCTACAATTAACACACCCAAAACAATTATGAAAATGGTAATAGGAACATACATATCAATAACTACCTTAAATGTAAATGGATTAAATGCTCCCACCAAAAGACATAGACTGGCTGAACAGATAAAAAACAAGACCTATATATATGCTGTCTACAAGAGACCCACTTCAGACCTAGGGACACATACAGACTGAAAGTGAGGGGATGGAAAAAGATATTCCATGCAAATGGAAATCAAAAGAAAGCTGGAGTAGCAATTCTCATATCAGACAAACTAGTCTTTAAAATAAAGACTATTACAAGAGACAAAGAAGGACACTACATAATGACCAAGGGATCGATCCAAGAAGAAGATATAACAATTGTAAATATTTGTGCACCCAACATAGGAGCACCTCAATACATAAGGCAAATACTAACAGCCATAAAAGGGGAAATCGACAGTAACACAATCATAGTAGGGGACTTTAACACTCCACTCTCACCAATGGACAGATCATCCAAAATGAAAATAAATAAGGAAACACAAGCTTTAAATGATACATTAAACAAGATGGACTGAATTGATATTTATAGGACATTCCATCCAAACAACAGAATATACTTTCTTCCCAAGTGCTCATGGAACATCCTCCAGGATAGATCATATCTTGGGTCACAAATCAAGCCTTGGTAAATTTAAGAAAATTGAAATCATACCAAGTATCTTTTCCAACCAGAACGCTATGAGACTAGATATTAATTAGAGGAAAAAAATATGTAAAAACTACAAATACTTGGAAGCTGAACAATACACTACTATAAAACCAAGAGATTACTGAAGAAATCAAAGAGAAAGTCAAAAACTACCTAGAAACAAATGACAATGAAAACACGATGACCTAAAACCTATGGGATGCAACAAAGGCAGTGCTAAGAGGGAAGTTTATAGCAATACAGTCCTACCTCAAGAAACAAGAAACATCTCAAATAAACAAACTAACCTTACACCTAAAGCAATTAGAGAAAGAAGAACAAAAAAACCCCAAAGTTAGCAGAAGGAAAGAAATCATAAAGATCAATAAGAAATAAATGAAAAAGAAATGAAGGAAACAATAGCAAAGATCAATAAAACTAAAAGCTGGATTCTTGAGAAGATAAACAAAATTGATAAACCATTAGCCAGACTCATGAAGAAAAAAAGGGAGAACACTCAAATCAGTAGAATTAGAAATGAAATAGGAGAAGTAACACTGACACTACAGAAATACAAAGGTCATGAGAGATTACTACAAGCAACTATATGCCAATAAAATGGGCACCCTGAAAGAAATGGACAAATTCTTAGAAATGCACAACCTTCCGAGACTGAACCATGAAGAAACAGAAAGTATAAACAGACCAATCACAAGCACTGAAATTGAGACTGTGATTAAAAATCTTCCAACGGGCTTCCCTGGTGGCGCAGTGGTTGAGAGTCTGCCTGCTGATGCAGGGGACACGGGTTCGTGCCCCGGTCTGGGAGGATCCCACATGACCCGGAGCAGCTGGGCCCATGAGCCATGGCCACTGAGCCTGCGCGTCCAGAGCCTGTGCTCCGCAACGGGAGAGGCCACAACACAGAGAGGCCCGCGTACTGAAAAAAAAAAAAAAAAATCTTCCAACAAACAAAAGCCCAGGACCAGATGGCTTCACAGGTGAATTCAAACATTTAGACAAGAGCTAACACCTATCCTTCTCAAACTTCCAAAATATAGCAGAGGAAGGAACATTCCCAAACTCATTCTATGAGGCCACCAACAACCTGATACCAAAACCAGACAAAGATGTAACAAGAAAGAAAACTACAGGCTAATATCACTGATGAACATAGATGCAAAAATCCTCAACAAAATACTAGCAAACAGAATCCAACAGCACATTAAAAGGATCATAAACCACGATCAACTGGGGTTTATCCCAGGAATGCAAGGGTTCTTCAGTATCTACAAATCAATCAATATTATACACTGTATCAACAAACTGAAGGAGAAAAACCATTTGATCATTTCAATAGATGCAGACAAAGCTTTCAACAAAATTCAACACTGATTTATGATAAAAACCCTCCAGAAAGTACTCATAGAGGGAACTTACCTCAACATAATAAAGGTGTTATATGACAAACCCACAGCCAACATCATTCTCAATGGTGAAAAACTGAAACCATTTCCACTAAGATCATGAAGAAGACAAGGTTGCCCACTCTCATCACTATTATTCAACATAGTTTGGAAGTTTTAGCCACAGCAATCAGAGAAGAAAAAGAGATAAGAAGATTCCAAATCGGAAAGGAAGAACTAAAGTTGTCACTGTTTGGAGATGACATGATACTATACATAGAGATTCCTAAAGACTCTTCCAGAAAACTACTAGAGCTAATCAACGAATTTGGTAAAGTAGCAGGATACAAAATTAATGCACAGAAATCTCTTGCATTCCTATACACTAATGATGAAAAATCTGAAAGAGAAATTAAGGAAACACTACCATTGCAACAGAAAGAATAAAATACCTAGGAATAAACCTATCTGAGGAGACAAAAGACCTGTATGCAGAAAACTGTAAGACGCTGATGAAAGAAATTAAAGATGATACAAACAGATGGAGAGATATACCATGTTCTTAGATTGCAAGAATCAATATTGTGAAAATGACTATACTACCCAAAGCAATCTAATAATTCAATGCAATCCCTATCAAACTACCAATGGCACTTTTCACAGAACTAGAATAAAAAAATTCACAATTTGTATGGAAACACAAAAGATCCCAAATAGCCAAAGCAATCTTGAGAAAGACAAACGGAGCTGGAGGAATCAGGCTCCCAGACTTCAGACTGTACTACAAAGCTACAGTAATCAAGACAGTATGGTCCTGGCACAAAAACAGAAATATAGATCAATGGAACAGGAGAGGTAGCCCAGAGATAAACCCACGCACATATGGTCACCTTATTTTTGATAAAGGAGGCAAAAATATACAATGGAGAAAAGACACCCTCTTAAATAAGTGGTGCTGGGAAAACTGGACAGCTACATGTAAAAGAATGAAATTAGACCACTCCCTAACACCATACACAAAAATAAACTCAAAATGGATTAAAGACCTAAGGATAAGGCCAGACACTATCAAAAACTTAGAGGACAACATAGGCAGAACACTCTATGACATAAATCACAGCAAGATCCTTTTCGACCCACCTCCTAGAGAAATGGAAATAAAAACAAAAATAAACAAATGGGACCTAATGAAACTTCAAAGCTTTTGCACAGCAAAGGAAACCATAAACAAGATGAAAAGACAACCCTCAGAATGGGAGAAAATATTTGCAAATGAAGCAACTGACAAAGGATTAATCTCCAAAATATACAAGCAGCTCATGCAGCTCAATATCAAAAAAACAAACACCCAATCCAAAAATGGGCAGAAGACCTAAATAGACATTTCTCCAAAGAAGACATACAGATTGCCAACAAACACATGAAAGAATGCTCAACATCACTGATCATTAGAGAAATGCAAATCAAAACTACAATGAGGTATCACCTCACACTGGTCAGAATGGCCATCATCAAAAAAATCTACAAACAGCAAATGCTGGAGAGGGTGTGGAGAAAAGGGGACCCTCTTGCACTGTTGGTGGCAACGTAAATTGATACAGACACTATGGAGAACAGTATGGAGGTTTCTTAAAAAACTAAAAATAGAACTACCATACGACCCAGCAATCCCACCACTGGGCATATACCTGGAGAAAACCATAATTCAAAAAGAGTCATGTACCACAATGTTTTTTGCAGCTCTCCTTACAATAGCCAGGACATGGGAGCAATCTAAGTGTCCATCAACAGATGAATGGATAAAGAAGATGTGGCACATATATACAATGGAATATTACTTAGCCATAAAAGAAATGATATTGAGTTATTTGTAGTGAGGTGGATGGACCTAGAGTCTGTCATACAGAGTGAAGTAAGTCAGAAAGAGAAAAACAAATAGTGTATGCTAACACATATATATGGAATCTAAAAAAAAAAAGGTTCTGAAGAACTTAGGGGAAGGACAGGAATAAAGATGCAGATGTAGAATATGGACTTGAGGAGAGGGGAAGGGGGAAGGATAAGCTGGGATGAAGTGAGAGAGTAGCATTGATATATATACACTATCAAATGTAAATAGACAGCTAGTGGGAAGCAGTCACATAGCACAGGGAGGTCAGCTCTGTGCTTTGTGACCACCTAGAGGGGTGGGATAGGGAGGGTGGGAGGGAGATGCAAAAGGGAGGAGATATGGGAATATATGTATAGCTGGTTCACTTTTTTATAAAACAAACTAACACACCATTGTGAAGCAATTAGACTCCAATAAAGATGTTAAAAAAATTTATTTTAGAAGAGTTTGCATGCCACAACTAAGGAACTGGCTAGCCACAACTAAGGAGCCCACGAGCCACAACTAAGGATCCAGCGAACCACAACCAAGGAGCCTGCAAGCCACAACTAAGACCTCGCGCAACCAAATTAATTAAATAAATAAATATTTTAGAAAGTAAAGAATAATCATAAAAAATAAAAACAACATATGAAGCTCACTGGGGGAGAAGGGCATGATTTCTTTAACCTCCTATCAAACAGTTCAGAAAAAAGTATACAGTTTTAAATAACGTGTAATATTATGTATATAATAACATACATTATACACACGTCATTCATATAAAATATAAATTGTGTACGTCTGAAACATACATTCATTTTAAATTATATACAAATTATACAATGTACCTATTATACACACATGAAATTTTATACAATATAAAGATATATATTATTTTATAGAGAGTTATAATGTGTGTGTGTGTGTGTGTGTGAGAGAGAGAGAGAGAGAAAGCACAATAAAGCAACCATTGGCAAAATGGGAACAGCTGGTGAGCCTGGGTGAAGTGATGTGAGAATTCTTAATACTATTCTTGCAATTTACCTATAAATGTGATATTATTTCAAAATAAAACATTAATAGATTTTGGGTAATCTACTTTCAGAGGTTTTTTTTCTTTGCATAAAAACTCCATTTTCTGCCAATTTGGAATTCACATGATTTAGTGTTTTTAGCAGCAGGCTGCATAACATCCCATCTACCATCAATATGTTGCCATGACCTTTATAGATCATCTTATGAATGTAAGCAATTTCTTTCCTGTGGAACTTTCAAGTTGTCTCCAATTTTTCACGATTAAAAATATTTCATTAAGTGTCCCTGGAAGAAATCTATAGTCACATCTTTGGTAAATTCCCTTACTGAGAAGGGTTGCTAACACAAATTGGCCAACGCCCCGGACAGGTTTCTGCTAATTAACTTCACCACTCGAAATGCAGAAGAATCGCTTCGTCAATTGCCAGAAACAGAAGCTGCTTAAAGCAGCCCAAGACGGAAGCAGGGTCTCCGCTGGTGCTGGGGGGAGGGGGGACCCTCAGGGGCTCCAACTGCAAGGAGTGCAGCCTGGCATTTCCGACCCGGAGGGCCCGGAGCTGCCATCTGAGTGTGACCTTCTGCAGCCGTCTCCCCCGCCCGCCTCTCGGCAGCCTGGCAGCTTCGTTGCAAAGCTCTGAGCTTTGATTCCCTCCACTGCCGCTCCAAGGGAGTCTTTGGCCCGCACTCCGGGCCTTGTAGTTTAGCTGCTCCTCATGTGAGGGCAGGTGGGCAGGGGGCTGGGCAGGGGACGGATGTCTTCGATCTGGGCAGGAGCAGGGAGGTGGTGACCCACACCTCGTTTGTTCCCTGTGAGTTCACTACAGTTTTTGTTCAATCTTGAAAAAAAAAAGGAAATGTCGACAGGTTTAGCTGTTTCATCGTTTTATAAGCAGATAGGGTAGGGGTCCCCCGAGAAGGAGAAGCAGGCATGGCTTTCTTGACATAAGAGAAGCCATTTTTGGCCTAAGCCACTTTGTGATCTAAGCCTGGCCACAGTGCTTGCCCTTGAACAGCTCCTGTAATCAATTATCTCAAGGGAAGTCAGGGAAAGCAGGAACAAAGGAAAAGTAGACAAGAAACAAGAGGTCAGAGATAAAACAGTCCTAGCTCCTCCTCAAGGGACGTACGTGACATCTGACCCAGTCTCTGAGTCCTGCAGGAACTCAGGCCCCGACTCAGAGGGAGGACGGAGCGATGGTGCTGACCCTCCGGACTTCACTCAACCAAGGATTGGACTCTGTTGACCTTCGCCCCAATTCTAGGCTGAGCTCTCCCCTGCTCAAGCCCCTTCACGAACATGCACGTACCCTTAGCTTAAAAGTTCCCCAGTTTGCTGTTTGGGGGAGACACTGATTTGGGAAAGACCCCCGGTGTTCTCCTTACTTGCTGCAAATAAGAAATCCTTCCTTCTCCTAATTGTGGTTGTGTCTTTTGGCCCGACACCCAACAAGAGGTAAACCTGGTTTTCAGCTTACAGTTTTAATGGCATTTCTTCGAATACTCGTGATGTTTAGCGTTTGTGCGAGTTTCGTGACCGTTTCCCTTTCTTCTGTAAAGGGCCCGTCGGTGTCCTTTCATCATATTTCTATTAGAGTGTTTTTTCCTTCATTGACCTACATGAAGCCTTCATAAAGGCTATTGTCCTTTGTCATGTAGCTCAAATATTTGCCCCACTTTGCTATTCACCGTTTATATTTTGCTTACAGTGTCTTTTGACATTCAACAGTTTCTCATTTTGTACAATCAAATCTGTCTTTTTTTTTTTTTACTACAGCTCAACATTTATAGAAATGCTTTTTCCTTTGCCTTCATCGGAGAGGTTTCGCCTTCCACATGCTTATACATTATGTATCTATATATTTTCTTCCAGCCACTTTGGTTTTCTGCCCTGCATCCCCTCTGGTTTACCCCCATGGTACTCCAAGGAGGCACTCGATCAATGAGTGATGGCTGTTGACTCGAATGAAGGGTAATGAAAACTCTCTCTGGTCTAATGACTTTTGAACATTATTTGCGAGGCTGCAAATGAGAATTCAAGAAGTCATGTCCTCAGCGATACCCTAGTGCCTCTCAGAGGATCTGGCTAATTGAATTCAAACCATATGTGGGAGCTGCCCTTCCCAGGGCGACGTGCTCAGAGGCAGTGGGAATGAGATTTTTCCAGATCCTGGGAGCCCCACAAGAGGAGCAAGTGAATCTGGAAGGCAACAGCTTCCTTCTTTCCCTTCAGAGATTTGGATTATGTTGTGCATCTTCTAACAGTAACCATTTCTGAAAATTCACAGAGTTGATAACACGCGGCGCTGTAAGCAAAGAGCAAAGCCAGCTCATTGTTTTAAAGTGGAAAATGGTCCACACGCTCAAGGCAACGGGTCGACTGTTACTACTGATCTTTTCACGATGTCTTTGAGTGCATACATGGGAGACCACAATAGCATCCCCGTGGTGGGCCTTACAGTGGTTCCAGGACCTTAGATCCTATTTTTAAAAGTGCCCACAGAAAACAAAAACAAAACCAGAAACCATGTAGTGCATTTCTAAAGACATACTACTCCTACAGTGTCCTCTGCTTTCTCAACTTTGGGGAGCAATCTTTGGTTTGAAATCTTGCTTTTTTGACAGAATTATTGATTCTGTCTTGACTCCTTGACTACAAGTTCATGAATCATTACAAATCAACAACTGTAGAATGGTCTCTTTCACCAACATCAGGAAAAAGGGAGCTTGGGTTTTCTAAATAAAGTGTCTGGAGAAAACCAATGTGTGTATTGCACAGATTATGTTGTTAATAATGCATTTTTAGGTGAAGTTAACATTTTATGGGTTATTAATAATATATGGATTTAGGGAAATATATATTTCTATAGAAAGAAGGGAAAGTTATAAACCTTGAATCTCACATCTTTGTAACAGTGCAGTTGTGACCTATATTTGATGAAAGGTTGCTGTTACTTTTTATTGAGAATTAAGTTCCTTCACTGATGTAAGCTGGAGGTTTCAGAATCCAGAAGTTTGTTTCCACTTCTGGTCCAGACTGTGCTGATGGCACCTCCTCACTTCCTTACCCATCGTGCACGTCACTCACGGCTCTGAGCACCGTCAATGCCAAAACGTCGGCTTTGAAGAATCAAGCCAGGGCATGTGAATGTCACTTTTCTACGTGTATATATAGGAAGTCTCTCTCACTTCTCAGAATGTGATTTAAACTTGGCAATTTCTGTTTAGAACTTCAAAAGTGTCTGTCTGTCCTATTACCTTCGACTTTGAAGAGAGACTTCGTGTAGTGTTCACTTTCCCAGATGGAGCAAGACACAGAAGGAAGAAAAGTGAGGAACAGCTGGTGAGGTCCAGATGTAATGGAAAAAAGTAAGCCCAGATGGTTGATAACTTTGAAATGAGAACATCCTGACACCCATGGGTGCCCAGCTCTCTGTCAGGTACTGGGGAGGAGAAGCAAGACATACCCCCGCCCCTGGGGTGCTTTCAGTCTGTCTGAAACATCACATTTTTTCCCAGGTCATGAGAAAACTACTTAATTCTTCCTTACTCTGCCACACCTAACATCTCACTGCTAAGGATGCAAATTTCCAAGGCAAATATTTTCTAATTTTATTTCCCTGAAGCTGTGAGGAATCTTATACCATAATTAAAGTCTGCTGGAGTTCAGAATGTGCTATCCCAAAATACGGCAAACTGAATATTTTAAGTGGAAAGAATTTGAGAAATGGCTGGTGCAGGTGCTTCCTCCCTGAAGCAGTCATAAGAAACTCATGGGAGAGATGCCCTCTCTGTACCCAGAGGAAAGGAGCATCCTTATCTCAGAGATGGACACCAAGTGGAATCGGAATGAACAGGCCTCACTAAGTTCCCCACAGCTTCCCACCCTTAGCTCAGACCCTCTGTCCTACTACATTTTCCCATGACTTTCACTCTTCATCAAAGCTAATAAAAGGCTCAGGGTTAACCATTTCATTAACTGTTCCCTTTTTTTTTTTTTAACATCTTTATTCGAGTGTAATTGCTTTACGATGGTGTGTTAGTTTCTGCTTTATAATAAAGTGAATGAGCTATACACATACATATATCCCCACATCTCCTCCCTCTTGCGTCTCCCTCTCCCGCTCCCTATCCCACCCCTCCAGGTGGTCACAAAGCACCGAGCTGATCTCCCTGTGCTATGCAGCTGCTTCCCACTAGCTATCTATTTTACATTTGGTAGTCTATATATGTCCATGCCACTCTCACACTTCATTCCAGCTTACCCTTCCCCCTCCCTGTGTCCTCAAGTCCATTCTCTACATCTGTGTCTTTTTTTTTCTTCAGCCCCTTGGTTCTTCAGAACCATTTTGTTTGTTTGTTTTTTTACACTCCATATATATGCATTAGCATATGGTACTTGTTTTTCTCTTTCTGACTTACTTCACTCTGTATGAGAGACTCTAAGTCCACCCACCTCACTACAAATAACTCAATTACGTTTCTTTTAATGGCTGAGAAATATCCCATTGTATATATGTGCCACATCTTCTTTATCCATTCATCTGTCGATGGACACTTAGGTTGCTTCCATGTCCTGGCTATTGTAAATAGTCTGGCCTTACATTTAGGTCTTTAATCCATTTTGAGTTAATTTTTGTGTATGGTTGTAGGGAGTGTTCTACTTTCATTCTTTTACATGTAGCTGTCCAGTTTTCCCAGCACCACTTATTTAAGAGGCTGTCTTTTCTCCATTGTATATTTTTGTCTCCTTTATCAAAAGTAAGGTGACCATATATGCGTGGGTTTATCTATGGGCTTTCTATCCTATTCCATTGATCTATATTTCTGTTTTTGTGCCAGTACCATACTGTATTGATTACTGTAGCTTTGTAGTACAGTCTGAAGTCTGGGAGCCTGATTCCTCCAGCTCCATTTTTCCTTCTCAAGATTGCTTTGGCTATTTGGGATCTTTTGTGTTTCCATATAAATTGTGAATTTTTTTGTTCTAGTTCTGTGAAAAATGCCATTGGTAGTTTGATAGGGATTGCACTGAATCTGTAGATTGCTTTGGGTAGTATAGTCATTTTCACAATATTGATTCTGCCAACCCAAGAACATGGTATATCTCTCCATCTGTTTGCATCATCTTTAATTTCTTTCATCAGCATCTTATAGCTTTCTGCATACAGGCCTTTTGTCTCCTCAGATGGGTTTATTCCGAGGAATTTTATTCTTTTTGTTGCTGTGGTAAATGGGAGTGTTTCCTTAATTTCTCTGTCAGATTTTTCATCATTAGTGTATAGGAATGCAAGAGATATCTGTGCATTAATTTTGTATCCTGCTACTTTACCAAATTCATTGATTAGCTCTAGTAGTTTTCTGGAAGAGTCTTTAGGATTCTCTATGTATAGTATCATGTCATCTGCAAACACTGACAGCTTTACTTCTTCTGTTCCTATTTGGATTCCATTTATTTCTTTTTTTTCTCTGATTACTGTGGCTGAAACTTCCATAACTATGTTGAATAATAGTGGTGGGAGTGCAACCGTGTCTTCTTCCTGATCTTAGAGGAAATGGTTTCAGTTTTTCACCATTGAGAATGATGTTGGCTGGGGGGTTGTCATATATGGCCTTTATTATGTGGAGGTAAGTTCCCTCTATGCCTATCCTCTGGTGGGTTTTTATCATAAATGGGCATTGAATTTTGTCAAAAGCTTTGTCTGCATCTATTGAAATGATCAAATGGTTTTTCTCCTTCAATTTGTTGATACGGTGTATCACATTGTTTGATTTGCATATATTGAAGAACCCTTGCATTCCTGGGTTAAACCCCAGTTGATCATGGTGTATGATCCTTTTAATGTGCTGTTGCATTCTGTTTGCTAGTATTTTGTAGAGGATTTTTGCATCTATGTTCATCAGTGATATTGGCCTGTAGTTTTCTTTCTTTGTGACATACTTGTCTGGTTTTGGTATCAAGGTGATGGTGGCCTCATAGAATGAGTTTGGGAGTGTTCCTCCCTCTGCCATATTTTGGAAGAGTTTGAGAAGGAAAGGTGTTAGCTCTTCTCTAAATGTTTGATAGAATTCACCTGTGAAGTCATTTGGTCATGGACTTTTGTTTGTTGGAAGATTTTTAATCACAGTCTCAATTTCAGTGCTTGTGATTGCTCTGTTTATACTTTGTATTTCTTCCTGGTTCAGTCTGAGAAGTTTGTGCTTTTCTAAGAATTTGTCCATTTCTTCCAGGTTGTCCATTTTATTGGCATATAGTTGCTTGTAGTAATCTCTCATGATCCTTTTTATTTCTGCAGTGTCAGTTGTTACTTCGTTTTTCTTTCTTTTTTAAAAAAATTATTTATTTTATTAATTTATTACTTTTGGCTGCATCAGGTCTTTGTTGTTGAGCACAGGCTTTCTCTAGTTGCGGCGAGCGGGGGCAACTCTTCATTGCAGTGCGCAGACTTCTCATTGCGGTGGTGTCTCTTGTGGAGCACGGACTCTAGGCACACAGGCTTCAGTAGTTGTGGCACATGCGCTCAATAGTTGTGGCATGTGGGCTCTAGAGCACAGGCTCGGTAGTTGTGGTGCATGGGCTTAGCTGCTCTGCGGCATGTGGGATCTTCCTGGACCAGGGCTCGAACCCATGTCCCCTGCCTGCATTGGCAGTTGATTCTTTTTTTTTTTTTTTTTTTTTTTTTGTGGTACGCGGGCCTCTCACTGTTGTGGTCTCTCCGGTTGCGGAGCACAGGCTCCAGACGCGCAGGCTCAGTGGCCATGGCTCACGGGCCCAGCCGCTCCACGGCATGTGGGATCTTCCCAGACCGGGGCACGAACCCGTGCTCCCTGCATCAGCAGGCGGACTCTAAACCACTGTGCCACCAGGGAAGCCCAGCAGGTGATTCTTAACCACTGCACCATCAGGGAAGCCCGTTACTTCTCCTTTTTTCATTTCTAATTCTATTGATTGGAGTCTTCTCCCTTTTATCCTTGATGGCTAATGGTTTATCAATTTTGTTTACCTTCTCAAAGAACCAGCTTTCAGTTTTATTGATGTTTGCTATTGTTTTGTTTCTTTCATTTATTTCTGTTCTGACCTTTATGATTTCTTTCCTTCTGCTAACTTTGGGGTTCTTTTGTTCTTCTTTCACTAATTGCTTTAGGTGTAAGGTTAGGTTGTTTATTTGAGATGTCTCTCGTTTCTTGAGGTAGGATTATACAACTTCTTATACATCTTGTAAGAGGGATTATAAACCTCCCCCTTAGAACTGCTTTTGCTGCATCCCATAGGTTTTGGAACATCGTGTTTTCATTGTCATTTGTTTCTAGGTATTTTTTATTTCCTCTTTGATTTCTTCAGTGATCTCTTGGTTATTTAGTAGTGTACTGTTTCCCTCCATGTGTTTGTATATTTTACAGATTTTTTCCTGTAATTGATATATAGTTGCAGAGCATTGTGCTTGGAAAAGACATTTGATATGATTTCAAATTGCTTAAATTTACCAAGGCTTGTTTTGTGACCTAAGATATGATCTATCCTGGAGAATGTTCCATGAGCACTTGAGAAGAAAGTGTATTCTGTTGTTTTTGGATGGAATGTCCTATAAATATCAATTCAGTCCATCTTGTTTAATGTATCATTTAAAGCTTGTGTTTCCTTATTTATTTTCATTTTGGATGATCTGTCCATTGGTGAGAGTGGAGTGTTAAAGTCCCCTACCATGATTGTGTTACTGTCGATTTCCCCTTTTATGGCTGTTAGTATTTGCCTTATGTATTGAGGTGCTCCTATGTTGGGTGCATAAATATTTACAACTGTTATATCTTCTTCTTGGATTGCTGCCTTGATCATTATGTAGTGTCCTTCTTTGTCTCTTGTAATAGTCTTTATTTTAAAGACTATTTTGTCTGATATGAGAATTGCTACTCCAGCTTTCTTTTGATTTCCAATTTGCATGGAATATCCTTTCCCATCCCCTCACTTTCAGTCTGTTTGTGTCCCTAGGCCTGAAGTGGGTCTCTTGTAGACAGCAGATATACGCCTCTTTTTTGTATCCATTCAGCCAGTCTACATCTTTTGGTTGGAGCATTTAATCCATTTACATTTAAGGTAGTTATCGATATGTATGTTCCTATTACCATTTTCTTAATTGTTTTGGGTTTGTTATTGTATGTCTTTTCCTTCTCTTGTGTTTCCTGCCTAGAGAAGTTCCTTTAGCCTTTGTTGTAAAGCTGGTTTGGTGGTGCTGAATTCTCTTAGTTTTTGCTTGTCTGTAAAGATTTTAATTTCTCCATTGAATCTGAATGAGATCTTTCCTGGGTAGAGTAATCTTGGTTGTAGGTTTTTCCCTTTCATCACTTTAAATATGTCCTGCCACTCCCTTCTGACTTGCAGAGTTTCTGCTGAAAGATTAGCTGTTAACCTTATGGGGATTCCCTTGTATGTTATTTGTTGTTTTTCCCTTGCTGCTTTTAATATTTTTCTTTGAATTTAATATTTGTTAGTTTGATTAATATGTGTCTTGGCCTGTTTTTCTTGGATTTATCCTGTATGGGACTCTCTGTCCTTCCTGGACTTGATTAACTATTTCCTTTCCCGTATTAGGGAAGTTTTCAACTATAATCTCTTCAAATATTTTCTCAGTCCCTTTCTTTTTCTCTTCTTCTTCTGGGGCACCTATAATTTGAATGTTGGTGCATTTAATGTTGTCCCAGAGGTCTTTGAAACTGTCCTCAATTCTTTTCATTCTTTT
This sequence comes from Phocoena sinus, assembly GCF_008692025.1. Classification (NCBI taxonomy): domain Eukaryota; kingdom Metazoa; phylum Chordata; class Mammalia; order Artiodactyla; family Phocoenidae; genus Phocoena; species Phocoena sinus. Next base: position 79,414,784 of record NC_045778.1, read on the forward strand.
TTCTTTATTCTGCTCTGTGGTAGTTATTTCCACTGTTTTACCTTCCAGGCCACTTATCCATTCCTCTGTCTCAGTTATTCTGCTCTTGATTCCTTCTAGAGAAGTTTTAATTTCATTTATTGTGTTGTTCATCATTGTTTGTTTGCTCTTTAGTTCTTTTGGTTCCTTGTTAAATGTTTCTTGTATTTTCTCCATTCTATTTCCAAGATTTTGGATCATCTTTACTATCATTACTCTGACTTCTTTTTCAGGTAGACTGCCTATTTCCTCTTCATTTGTTTGGTCTGGTGGGTTTTTACCTTGCTCTTTCATCTGCTGTGTGTTTCTCTGTCTTTTCATTTGTCTTAACTTACTGTGTTTGGGGTCTCCTTTTCACTGGCTGTAGGTTTGTAGTTCCCATTGTTTTTGGTGTCTGCCTCCAGTGGCTAGTTTTGGTTTAGTGGGTTGTGTAGGCTTCCTCGTGGAGGGGACTGTTGCCTGTGTTCTGGTAGATGAGCCTGGATCTTTTCTTTCTGGTGGGCAGGAACGCATATGGTGGTGTGTTTTGGCGTGTCTGCGATCTTATTATGATTTTAGGCAGCCTCTCTGCTAATGGGTGGGGTTGTGTTCCTGTCTTGCTAGTTGTTTGGCATAGGGTGTCCAGCACTGTAGCTTGCTAGTCATTGAGTGGAGCTGGGTCTTAGCATTGAGGTGGAGATCTCTGGGAGAGCTTTTGCCCTTTGATATTACGTGGAGTTGGAAGGTTTCTGGTGGACAAATGTCCTGAACAAATGGCTCTCCCATTTCAGAGGCACCGGCCTGACACCTGGCCAGAGCACCAAGACCCTGTCAGCCACCCGGCTTAGAAGAAAAGGGAGAAAAATGAAAGAAAGAAAGAAAAAAATAATAAAATAATGTTATTAAAATACAAAATAAAAAATTATTAAAAATTTAGAAAAAGAAAGAAAGAAGGGAGCAAGGAAGCCAAAAAACAAATCCACCAATGATATTAAGGGCTAAAAACTATACTAAAAAAAAAAAAAATCCAGACAGAATCATAGGACAAATGGTAAAAGCAAAGCTATACAGACAAAATCACACGAAGGATACACATACACATTCACAAAAAGAGAAAAAGGAAAAAATATATATATATATATATTAAAAAAAAGGAAGAGAGCAACCAAATCCACAAACAAATCTACCAGTGATAATAAATTCTAAATACTAAACTAAGATTAACGTAAAACAGAAATAAATTAGATGCAGAAACTAAACCCCAAGTCTACAGTTGCTCCCAAAGTCCACCGCCTCAGTTTTGGGATGATTTGTTGTCTATTCAGGTATTCCACAGAGGCAGGTACATCAAGTTGATTATGGAGATTTAATCCGCTGCTCCTGAGGCTGCTGGGAGAGATTTCCCTTTCTCTTCTTTGTTCGCACAGCTTCTGGGGTTCAGCTTTGGGTTTGGCCCCGCCTCTGCACGTAGGTTGCCGGAGGGCGTCTGTTCTTCACTCAGACAGGGCAGGGTTATAGGAGCAGCTGATTCGGGGGCTCTGGCTCACTCAGGCCGGGGGGGAGGGAGGGGTACAGATGCGGGGCGGGCCTGCGGCGGCAGAGGCTGTCATGACGTTGCACCAGCCTGAGGCGCGCCGTGCGTTCTCCCGGGGAAGCTGTCCCTGGATCACGGGACCCTGGCAGTGGCAGGCTGCACAGGCTCCCGGGAGGGGAGGTGTGGACAGTGGCCTGTGCTCGCACACAGGCTTCTTGGTGGCGGCAGCAGCGGCCTTAGCGTCTCGTGCCCGTCTCTGGGGTCCGCGCTGATAGGTGCGGTTCGCACCTGTCTCCAGAGTTCATTTAGGCGGTGCTCTGAATCCCCTCTCCTCGCGCTCCCCGAAACAATGGTCTCTTGCCTCAGGCAGGTCCAGACTTTTGCTCAGACTCCCTCCCGGCTAGCCGTGGTGCACTAGTCCCTTCAGGCTGTGTTCACGCAGCCAACCCCAGTCCTCTCCCTGGGGTCCAACCTCTGAAGCCGGAGCCTCAGCTCCCAGCCACCGCTCGCCCTGGCGGGTGAGCAGACAAGGCTCTGGGGCTGGTGAGTGCTGGTTGGCACTGATCCCCTGTGCGGGAATCTGTCCACTTTGCCCTCTGCACCCCTGTGGCTGCGCTGTCCTCCGTGGCTCCAAAGTCCCCCCCCTCCCCCCCCCCCGTCCCACCCCCTGTCTCCACCCACAAAGGGGCTTCCTAGTGTGTGGAAACTTTTCCTCCTTCACAGCTCCCTCCCACTGGTGCAGGTCCCATCCCTATTCTTTTGTCTCTGTGTTTTCTTTTTTCTTTTGCCCTACCCAGGTACATGTGGAGTTTCTTGCCTTATGGGACCTCTGAGGTCTTCTGCCAGCGTTCAGTAGGAGTTCTGTAGGAGTTGTTCCACATGTAGATGTATTTCTGATGTATCTGTGGGGAGGAAGGTGATCTCCATGTCTTACCCCTCTGTCATCTTGAAGGTACTTCCAAGTGTTCATTTCTTAATGAAGGCTCCCATAGCATGGAAAACTGAAATAAATTTGCTTTCTCCTATTAATCTGTCTTTGTCAGTTTAATTTTCCAGCCCAGCCAGGGACCCTAGGATCGTCAAGGATAATCTACTCCTCCTGGTCTGTTCATTGTCAGTAATGTTACTTAAAATGTTAGTGAAATGCCAAAGTACGTCTGCACCTTTCATTCTTAAACACATGTGCACACGTGCAGCATGGTGTCAGCATGAAGAGCTCGAACATTCTGGAGGGAAGTTGGCGTGGTTCAGGACTCAGCCCAACCCACCCACATGAAATTACCTGGGCCACTTCCACCGTCCTCCCACGCTTACTCCACTTCCTGATGTAAAATGGAGATTATTCCGGGGGTCACACCACACTCACGGGCTTTTCTTAATTCAGAGGCCAGCTCAGAGGAGGGAGGGGAACAATTTAAACAGCAAGGGGTGATGCCCCAGGCCTCTGCCCTGCTGGGGGACCCGACGGGAGGTGGGAATCTCTGGTCTCGCCTCACTGTGCTGAGTGGGATTCTAGTCATTTTAAAAGAAACTTTGTGTGTATCACATCCCCTAAACATGCCGGTTTCTTTAGCTGGTGCTCAATCAATCTGTTTCAGAGCATGGAGAGAAGTTAGTCTGCCTTACAGAGAGCACTTAGGGATTTTTAAGAGTGATTTTAACATCATAACAGTCCATGCTTATCTGACTTAGAAACTGTCTCCGCCCCCTAGCCCACACGCATGCACACACAGACCACCACTCCACCTTCTATTAAAAGGAAGCCAGTCCAGTCAGAAGCCTACCCACCTACCCGCCCATGTGAAATGTGCATTTGTCAATGTGTCTGTTCATTAGCCTTGAGACTTTTTCCCCCCAGGAAAGAAAGGAATGGCGACATCTCAGAAAACAAAAAGAGACCCTGGAGCAACTTGAGCCCTGAAACCCACTCTCTCAATATATTTCATGAGACAACAGTCTTGAAAGCCAAGCTCTGTGGGGGAGGAGACGGTAATTTTCAGAATTCCTTGGGTTTCATTAGCATGGCAAGGGCTCCACCTAAGAGACTTGATCTTGGAGATTATCTATCTATATGTCAGAGGCAGAGGAAATCTAGAATACAACACAGAGGAGAAATCCACTTCCTCTAGTTTGGACAGAAGAAGGGCTTTGTTTCTCCAGCGTGTTTCCAGACCTTTCCATGGGGCATGCAGGAAGGTGTTGGGAAGTTCCTGTATGCTCCATGGGTAGACAGGGAAGCTAATGGTACTGATTGGCAAACTAGCAAGGGAGTTATGCCAGTGAGAGCAAAGTGCCCTTGTAGACAAGGGATGCAGAGCACCGGGACTGGGGGTCTAGGGGAGTCACCGTGTAAGCAGATAGGTTAGGGGTCCCTGGAGAAAGAGAAGCAGGAATGGCTTTCTTGACATAAAAGAACTCATTTTGGCCTAAGCCATTTTTTGATCTCAGCCTGGCTGCAAGGCTTGCCCTTGAACAGGAGAAAAGTCAGTCAAATAAGACTGCAGTGATAAAACAGAGTCCTTGGGCCTCCTCAAGGGATATACATGACAATGTATCTTTGAGTTCTGCGGGAACAAAGGCCCCCAGGACAGAATGATGACGTTGACCCTCCTGACTTCAGTCAACTAAAGCTTGGACCCTGTGGACCTTTGCCCCAATTCTAGGCTGAATTCTCCTCTGCGCAAGCCCCCTCATGAATATGCACATACTTTTAGCTTAAAACTTCCCCAATTTTGCTGTTCTGGGAGACTCTGCTTTAGGAAGGATCCCCAGTGTTCTCCTTACTTGCTGCAAGTAATAATAAATCCTTCCTTCTCCCAGTCTTTGGCTTGGTTGTGCCTATTGGCTTGACACCCACCGAGAGGCAAAGCCGCGGCTCAAGCTCAGAGAGCTCACCTGCTATGGACTTGGATAGCAGATGCCGGCAGAACAGGCAAGGAACAGCGTGGATGCAGAGGACAGCAAGGATCCTGTCTTAGTCTACTCGGGCTGCCATATGAGATACCACATACTGAGGGGCTTTTCTAACGTAAATCTGTCACATTTCTGGAGGCTGAGAAGTCCAAGATCAAGGTGCCGGCAAGGTATGTTTCACTTCAAGGTCTCTTCCCTTGGCTTGCAGGCGGCCGCTCTCTTGTTGTGTGCTCACACGACCTCTTCCTTGTGCCCTCGGAGACGCAGAGTGCCAGCCCTCTGCCATCTCTTCTTATAAGGACACTAGTCCTGCCGGATCAGGGCCCCACCCTCACGTGACCTCACTTAGCCTTAATTATTTCTATAGATGCTCCATCTCCAAATACAGCCACAGGGAGTGAAGGCTTCACAAAGTGAGTTTGTGGAGTTACAAACATTCAGTCAGTAACGGGTCCATTGCTATCTGAGGACCTGAAAGCAGATCTGAGACTGTTTTACTCACCCCTGAGTTCTTCCCATGTGTATATGAGACTACATGTTAATAAACTTGTTTGTCTTGGTCTTCTTAGTCTGTTTTTTGTTACAGAGCCCTGAGAACCTAAGATGGATAGAGGGAAAATGTCTCCCTGTGTGACACGTGGTTAACACTCAAAAAAAAGAAGAAATTCTAAGCTATCATTTTTGGAAACACTTGGATGGGATCCTGGGTTCAGCAGTTTTCTGTTCAAGCTCTCCTCTTTTCTGTTCGAAGGATGCTTACTGTCGACCAATCCAAGGCCACTTCGTGTGGGGCGGGGGCTGGGAGGTAGAGGAATCTTGCTTGACTGCTAATTGAGAATTAGGGTTGAAACACCCCAATCTGAAACGAATTCCGCAAAAGCATATATCACCAATTAGAATCAATTTCACCATCTAGAAATATTGATGTCTACACACCCCAGTTTAATCCATGCACAAATCTTTCTTATCCATCATAGAGACGTAGGCTTAGCCTTGCTAATGAAATGTCACGGGCTACCAAAAACCCAGAAAAATATCCTGGATTATTTTGTCATTTTGATTTAATAAACGTTTCAACTGAGAGAGAAAGACTTGGAATTATAATTATGTCAGCATATAATAATTAAATCTGGCCTAAGCAGCCTCCAGGTATATTTTTAAACAAAAACAAACACAAAAATTCTGTACGTGAGCTCAATAGCTTTTAATGGTAAGCACACATTTGGCAACACATAACCGTTAAGTGGATCATCGCTAATTCCTTCAGTATCCGTGTAATAACAACAGTCGCGAGGAACCACAGTGGATTTAACACACAGTGTGGGTTTATTTCTTTATAAATAGGCAGCAGTGAAAAGATTTATAATTTCCCTCTTGCTGACATCAGTGGGCAAGTAAGGCAGGCGGCCCCGTCGGCTCTGATGAAAAGATATCACACGTTGTATGCAGTTAACATGGGTAACGGTTGTAATATCTTTCCTCTGATGTCAGTTACAGCTGTTGCCCCATTTCAGGCATGTCAGCAAAGTTCAGCTATTTGCACAAAGGGAGGATGCTCTGAAAGTCATCCACAGGACATTTTTCCTATGTCTTTCACGCTTGGCGTTGTCTCATCCAAAAGATTTAAAGAAATCCTTAATTGTTTTTCCCCAGCTGCAAGCTAGACCCCAAAACTTCTTTCTCTTCCCTTTTAAGCTTTGACAAGAACAAGCCAGCCTTTTTGAAGGTCCTAGAGGCAAGGCAAGTCTCCCCACCCCCGACCCCTTTGTCAAGGTCCTGATGTGTGAAGATCTGAGAGAAAGACCACTGCTTGAAGTCACGTTTCCGGCTGCAGTCTGGCAGGTAACAGCAGCCGCCCTGAAGCGGATGTGAAAACCTTCTTAGAGAAGCAAGAGAAACGGGAAGGATTTCAACGCCTGCCCCCCTACGCACACCCCAGACAACTACCTCAGACAGTCTCTTGGGGTCCCAGCATCAGAACTCTGCCTAAGGCAGCCGACGGACTTGAAAGAAACCCTCCATTTGGGGGGGCAACGTGCCAATATCGTCACTATGCTCCATGTGGAGAAAACATCTGCGCGGAGGAGCCCGCCTCTCCCAGACCAGCAGCCTGACGGTGGGGAGACAGGCCGTGGATTCTCAGGGAAGTTTCTGACAGCCTGCTCTCCAACGCAGTGGGAGACATCGTGTCCACGGGGGACAGAGGAGGCTGGAGCGACTTCCAAAGTGTTTCAGCCCTTGGGGTGGCTCGTTCAGCTCAGGGACAGCCGATTCCAAAAGGTTTCTATTTAGCTAGACATTCGTGGGTCATTATCAAGTATTGATGAAAGTACAAATACAGTGAACTCTGTAATGGAGAACCATCTGCTGATAGACTCATTTTAATCACTTCACAGATCATTTCCTTTGCTTTTAATACACATGCCCACACTCTCACACAAACCCACAGTGAATCCTTTTTGTTTTTGCCATCACGTTCGTACTTCCTTAACCCAGAACCCGCCTGTCCCTGCTGTCAGAGACACTCCAGTGGGGCGAGGTGGCCGCACATCCCCTTCCTCTTGTTCTGCATCTGATCTGCCTCATGCTCAGACCGTTGGCCACTTGATATGGTTGGAGACCAGGTCCACGGCCTGCAACTTTTATACCGACAAGTGCTGACGTGGGAGGACTTCTGAGGGAATAGGATTTTCAGACGCTCTTCAACAATTGGTTGTTTCGCAAATAGTTCTTTCAATGAGCCTTGTTTCATCTGAGCAAGCATTTGCTGACTCACCCAGGGAGCACACAGCTTCCAGGAAGTTGGATTGGCAATAGATGCTGGCTAAAAAAAACCCTAAAAAAAACCCAGACAATTGTTTTCCCATTATTCCATTACCAGCTGGCAGAGAGGACAAATCACCAAAATAGGCATTTCTCCTTCGACGTGAAGTCATGGAGACCACGGGAAGGCAGGCTGGTGCTGGAACCGTCTGGTCTGTCCATCTCAAATGATTCCAAATGTTGCCTGGTCCGAGCTCACAAATACCAGCTACAAAACTTTAACTCCTGCTACTTGCATTATCATTGAAGGATTGCTCCATGCCAGAACCCAAACAAACTTAGTGGTAAAGAAATCAGCTCTATGGGCTTCCCTGGTGGCGCAGCGGTTGAGGGTCCGCCTGCCGATGCAGGGGACACGGGTTCGTGCCCCGGTCCGGGAAGACCCTACATGCCGCGGAGCGGCTGGGCCCGTGAGCCATGGCCGCTGAGCCTGCGCGTCCGGAGCCTGTGCTCCGCAACGGGAGAGGCCACAACAGTGAGAGGCCCGCGTACCGCAAAAAAAAAAAAAAAAAAAAAATCAGCTCTAGGACAGAATTTGATTATTGAAGTTACAATGATAAATTCTACTTAGAATTTCAAAACCCTACTCTTTCCCGAAGCCTGATTTTAATAAGAGAATCCAGCACGTGGGTGACCAATTCCTGACAGAACTATAGGGACAGCTATTATGATTCAAACCTTTACATCCATATTTATTATAACATTATTATATTTCTGTTACAACCTCATTATAACAGAAAAGAAATGCCGGATACCTGAAATTCACTCATCAGCATTCAAAAACAGAAAAAACAACAACTACGATAATAGAGAAGAAATCAGTCGAGCGGAAACCAAAACTTTAATTTGCAGCCTTGTCCAGAGGGAAGCCCGGCTCAAGCCAGACAGCGTATATTCCTACCCACTACTTACTCCAGGCACCTTAGCTAAGACTGTCCTAAGAAATACATTATTCAGTGGCATTTAATCTCAGGTGGGCTTTGACTTATTCTTTTGATTTAAACACTTGGCATCAGGTTTGCAAAGAGGGGGGAAGCCCTTCGTGGACATTGTTGAAAGCTGGCTCCATCAAGGCATTCTGAGATATTTAGATGTTAGCTCACATAAATCCACTTTTTAGAAAGTGTCACCGAACTGTCTAGAAGTGGTGGGCCCTGAATTCAAATTGTTGGTTAGGGAAAGCTTTGGAAACTCTCTGAAGATATTAAAGAAAAATAAGAAAAAGGTGTGGCAGGACAGCTACCCAAGAAAGACTGCCCTAAACTAATATCAGATTCGGTGAAAAAACAAATCCGGAAGAGGCCTAGTAATTTCACAAAAGCCGAATTAAGCTTAAGGGCAAGCCTAACCATGCTGTTGAAATTGTTTCTAAGAGTGAGAAGAGCTTGAGAGACAACACTTTGCAAAGCGTCCAGTTTGTACGACTGATTTTTGCTGTAGCAACGTCTGCAAATTCAACCGTCTTTTTGGTGCATCTTCTCAGCGCCAAGCTAAGGGGTTATGAGAATGAACAACTGCTGGCTCTGTGCTCAGGGTTTATCAGGATACTGTACTTCCACATCAATGTACCTATGACAGGACACACCCAGGCTATTTGCTTTGGGCCAGGTACCCTTCTAAGCACTCAACTCACACTGGCTTATTCCATTCCTATAACAAACCTATCTCCATTTGATAGATAAGCAAACTGAGGCAAGGTTAAATAACTGGCCACACCAGTCGGTTTATCATCCCACACCTCCAAAGGCAGCCTTTTTGCCTTCTCTGTTCAAATGGATCCAGGCCCTTGCAATGTTTCCCCTCTACCTGCTGGCACACTGCCATGCTTTGCCAGTAGAGGGAGCGGGGGAGACACTGCAGGAGGAGAAGGGCATGGTTCCCACACCAGGGACAGTGGCTCAAGGTCCCTGCAAACATGCACCCCCCCCCCATCCACCCACCCGGTTCCTGCAGGTCAAGCTACTGGCGGCACTCGGTGGCCAGCTGCCTACCGCAGCACCTCCCTCAGGTGGTACTGTAGCAGAGTGCCTCCAAGGAGACAGTTTCCAACAATATCTAGATCTTCGCCCAGGAGCCTGGGGAGTACTTGTCCTCGGGGCAGCACTGCTCCTTTAACTGCTATTCCCACCTGTATTCTTTTGAGTTCTCTTTACTGCTCAGTAGCCAATCCCGCATCACTCCAATCCCCTCTTATGGTTTATAACCATGTACATTAAACTTCCCTGTTCACGTCGCTGTGAGGTTCCTCTCTCCTGAGGGGGTCCAGACTGATACACTTGCCTACAGCCACAGACCAGGGCGCAGCGCAGCCAAGACGTGAATCCAGAGTCTCCACTCATGGTGGCATATGGTCAGACCATCTTGCTGGGCAACACGGCACAGGTTCTGATGCCACGTGCACCCAGAGTGAAGTGCCCATCCATACCGAGGGCAGGGCAGAGGAGACGTGACAGGAGAGAACTCAGGCTGAGCTTTCAAATAGTTTTCCAGCAGATATGCAGAGGAAAGGCATTCCAGGAAGAGGGGATGGTGCATGCAGCTGTGGGAGGAGGGAAAGGGACAGAAGTGTCACCAGGGCTCCTGCCTAATCCCCTAAACTGCCTTCTCATTCCTGGGGAGATTCCTAGTGAGATGTGGGGACTTCAGAATCCTAACCTTGCTCTCAACAACATCCCGACACCTCTCATGCCAGCTCTCTGGGGAAAACCTTCTCCCCAGGCATCGGGAAGAACAAGGGCCCTGACCTGGGGGCTGTGATGGTCAGAAGGTGGCACGGGCGCAGGTCAGAGGTCCCCACCGGACCTCGGTGACATTTCTCTCTGAGCACCATCTGTACTGGCTGCTTTGCTCATAACACAGAACACGGAAAAGAGCAATACTTTAATTTTTGTAATAATTGCATTTATTTCCATTTTTGATAAAGCTATTGCTCTTCACTCCCCCAACACACATTTATAAATAATGGACATTGTAATTGTTTGGAGGAACAAACGTTAGAGTTGGAGCCATCAGGCCGTTTTCAGCAACACAGCTCTTTTTGGGGGCTGGAGGGTTTACAGAAAACACTGAAGTTACCTACAACCTTTTTCAGCCAATTCTGCCCTCATGGCTTCCATGGAAATAGGCTCTTTTGCTAAACAAAGGCAGGTCCTGGGAGTAGGGTGGGAGTAGTGAGGGCCGCTTTGATCACCCCAGGTCACCAAGAAACAGGTCACTTGTCCCCAGCCCCTGCAGAGCGCCCTCCTAGTTCCAAAGTTTGCCTTCAGTATTTCATGGCACACACACCCAGAGAGGTTGCAAACACACTGTGTGATATCCCCAAATTTGGGGTTTGCAGAACTGGCAGAAGTTGAGATTGGTATTTTGAAAGTGATGTATTTTAGGTCCTAGAAATTTGATGAAAAAAAAAAAAAACCCAGCTCCCAGGGATCTAAGCCCACTTGAGCATAGAAGACCTTTCTGCCTGAGTGGAAATGGTAGGGGGAAAAACCAGAAGCAAAAGATAAAATTCAGAAGTAAAAAAAAAAAAATGAAGGGACCGTATCGAGTGGGTTCAGTTGAGTTGATTACCCCACTGCGGTCTGATGATCCATTTCCTCAAGGGTTTTTGTTTCTGCTTGGTTTGGGTCAGCAATTCAGGAAGCTATGCTTTCCTTTATGAAAAAGAAAAATCAAAAGTAAAATAAGTATTTCACGTCATGAAGATAATGGTAAGTTTAATGGCTTATCCAGCGTTTGAAGTCATCCCAGGTCCAGGTAGAGGGTCAGCAGGGCAGCCTGTGGTTAGACTGCGTTCCTTTGAAGGAGCTGGTCCAGTAATTGCTAGGGAATTAGAGACAAAGAAGTCAAGTTCAGAGTCAGCATCTGGGCACCACACACACGTCACACCTGCTGGCGGCCGGGCCATTACCTTTTTGAAGACTTCGGCCCGGAGTCTGTTACTCTGTAAGATCACCCTTTTCTTTTGTTCTTCTTTTTTCTTTCTAACTTCCGGCAAGTTATTATAGATTCTGAAACAGATTCAGAAAACATTCTGAATGGTAGTGAGATAGCGTGTGTCTGCTGTGGATCTGTGTCCTCTCTTGTCAGCAGGCTCTTCCATTTCAAAGGGACGATCAGCTGCATATGGGTCACCTCGCATCTGGGGGACCCCAAGATCCGGGGCTCCCCTGACCATCTCCAGATGGGACTGCCCAGGCAGGGGCCACGCAGCAGATGGAGCCCCACCCAGGGCAAAGCTGGAGAGGCCGGGTGTTTAATCAGAAGTTACTTTTCTTGTCTCTCCATCTTCTACGATAATTAACCACTTGCTTGTAAAATGAGAGATTCTAGACCTATGCTTTGCCACTCTGAGTGTAAACTTACCTTTTACCAAATACCTAATACCTTTTCGCCACTCTATTTTTGTCTCCCTATGACTTAGAAAAGGAGCAGCGAATCAATGGAAGTAGCAGGAATTGTACTGGAATGACACACACATAAAATATGTGTGTGTCTGCCTCTTTATCTACTGCATTCCTAATTAAGCTGTTTCCAAATACCTCTCAGGCATATGTATCGATATTATGTTCTTGTCCTGGTGTAAAATTAGCAGCTTCCAAGACACAAGCAGGGCCTGAGGGACCCTTCTTCTGGGCCCTTTCTTCTTACTTCCCTGCAGAAATTGTTTATGTACTGATGCCAAACAAGATTTCCGCTGGAATCCACAGACACAGAGGAGACACTGTAGCCTGAGCTTTTGGGGTGCTGTACACGTGGCACTTGGATTAACATCTCTTGTTTTATTTTCTCTCATGTGTGAAAGCCAGACAAAATTTGTTTAACATGTTGCCCTCTTAAAATAATAATTACAAACTATACAAGTATTGATGATGACAATATTAGCAGGTGACATTGTCTTGGTTATAGGGCACTAGACTAATAATCTTTTTATGGATTTACCTTTTAAAAATTTTTATCTATTTTTTATTGAAATATAGCTGATTTACAATGTTATGTTAGTTTCAGGTGTACAGTGATTCAGTTTTACATATACATATATATTATTTTTCAGATTCTTTTCCTTTACAGATTATTACAAAGTATTGATTCTAGTTCCCTGTGCTATACAGTAGGTCCTTGTTGGTTATCTATTTTATATATAGTAGTGTGTATGTGTTAATCCCAAACTCCTAATTTACCCTTCCCGCCCTTCCCCCTTTGGTAACCATAAGTTTGATTTCTATGTCTGTGGGTCTTTCTGTTTTGCAAATAAGTTCATTTGTATCATTACTTTTTTAGATTCCACACATAATTGATATCATATGATATCTGTCTTTCTCTGTCTGACCTACTTCACTTAGTATGATCATCTCTAGGTCCATCCATGTTGCTGCAAATGGCACTATTTCATTCTTTTTTAGGGCCGAGTAATATTCCATTGTATATGTAGACCATGTCTTCTTTATCCATTCATCTGTCAATGGACACTGAGGCTGCTTCCACATCCTGGCTATTGTAAATAGTGCTGCAATGAACATTGGGGTGCATGTGTCTTTTCGAATTATGGTTTTCTCTCAATATATGCTCAGAAGTGGGATGGTTGGATCATATGGTAGTTCTGTTTTTAGTTTTTAAAGGAACCTCCATACTGTTCTCCATAGCGGCTGCACCAATTTACATTCCCACCAACAGTGCAAGAGGGTTCCTTACTAGGCTAATCATCTGACATGAATTTTCCCGGGTAGCCCTCACGACAGTTGGAAGAGACACCGTCCAGTGTCCTGCTGTTATGGGAGTGAGGAACCCATCCCCAGCGAGGTCAGGAGGCCAGTGGCATCCCTCGGCTGGTGAACGAGGGGCTGGGAGTCCGGCCTCGGTCTGTCTGACTTCATGCAACACTGTTCCCCAGTCATGTAGTGTAGAGTGACCTGGGAATTGCTGGCACATGGCACAGTGCCTGGCACACTGAGGGCATCGACATGATCTAAATGAACACACGACTGCCAAATCGAAGAGCAGTTCTAGAGGGGACCAGGAGAAGTTTGTCAGGGTCAGTAGGAAATCTGACATGTCCCAAAGCTCCACAGTGGAAATCCTTCTGGATCCATAGACAGGCATCTTCCCGATCTTGACCATCTGATCTTGTGGGGAGTTTAGGATAAAAATTCCTAGGCCTCAGCCCTGGAGCTTCTGCTGCAGTATTTTCTTAACATCCTCAATAAATTACGGCACATTTGTACAATGGACCACTCTGCATCAATGAGGAAAATCATCCATGTCTTCTGACATAGAAAAAGACCTCACAGACACAAAGTAAAAGAAGCAAGCTACAGAAAGATAATATTGTATATAGCACGATCCCATTTATGGCTAAGATACTAAATAGTTATCTAATTTGTACGTCTAAATAGACGTACAAATAAACGTCTATTTTCAGGCAGAGAGAAAGGCCTGAAACGATATATAGGATGCTGATAACTGTGGTGTCTCTGGAGAAAGTACAAGGCTGGGAGGTGGGGCAGGAGGGGGGCCACTCAGTCATGAGGGACTTCAGCTCTCTCTCCTCTGTTTGAATTTTTTAAAATGAAAATGTAATTTAATAATATAACTGATAACAAAGAATACAAAAGAAAAGGAAGCTCCAGCATGATTCTGTGGGTGCGTGAGGTCTGAGAACCGGGGTCTGAGCCCACCCAGGGCACAGCCCACAGAGCAGAGTGGAAGTCCTGTTACCGACCGCATCTGAGGAGACCTGGCTTCCAGCCAGGGAAGCCATGATGTGGGGAACAGCATTACTCTGCTCATCGGTCCTCTCAGAGCCTCAGTTTCCTCTCAGTAGAATGATATGGTGATACTCTGTCCACGAATGATGCTTTGAGAGCTACATCTTAATTTCAAGTCTCCATAATAGCAGCTCTGGACTTAGGGACCAGGAGGGGAAGATGTGGCTGAATTTTCCACCAAATTGAAAAAGGAATACTTTTGGCATGAGGTATACACAACTTTGCACTTCCCAAACGGCAGGTCTTGAAACCCAGTGGCCCTTTAAAAACCCCAGTTAGAAAGCTGCGCATTGGGTCATTAATGGGATGGTCCCCTTTCTCCTCACTTTTACTTTTTTATTTACAAAGAGGTTCCCTACAGATAATCAAAGTTGGCTAATTGTCATGGAAACAATATAATCATGGGAAAGCAGAGATTTTACGCCTGGAGTGGGGAGAAATGTATTCTTCCTATTTTAATGGCTTCTCTAAGTTGTACTATCAATTTGGTTAAATTGTTATAGGTCCTCCCAGTGCTAGATACTTTATTATAAACTAATGGCATTTTACTTGGATGAACTTGGCAAACTCTGTCAAGTTATTACATTTGGGTTGGGAGGCCAGGTCTCAGAAAGAATGGCAGCCTTTGTGTGTTGGTGAGAACGAGTGGGCATCTAGAATAGCAACCAGCCAAGCAGGACAGGGAGAGTTTGCGGGCAGCAGGGCCGCCAAGCCCGCCGGCGAGGCGGTGCCAAAGAGGCTGGCTCGTGGCCCTCTGTGGCTTCGCTGGCCCCACGGACCATCGGCCTCCAAGCCTGGATGCTTTTCTCCAGGCTCTGCCACTGTCAAGGCCCTCAGGAGACCTGGCTTCTCTCCTCCTCATAAAATTACCTGCGAAGGTGCACAGTGACAAACAGCACCTGCCCAGAGCAACGATGGGAAAGTGCAGAAACATTCCTGTTATGAGTCTGGGGATCTCTTAGAGACCAATTACAGGACTGGCTCAGAATCCAAGACCCACCACGTTCCTAAGGTTTTTCCAAGAACGACATTAGCTTTCAGAGGCGCGATTCAACAACTTCACTTCTTTCAGCCACAGCTTTTCAAATCCACGGCCAAGAAGACCTCAGAACTTAAACGTGGACCTAGAAATAGTGGCCCAGCTGGACAGTGCCTGGATCCATCAAGCCATCCCTCCTCCCTCCTCCCCCACTTTTTTTGACCGCACACGATATAATCAAGTACCTTCTAGATCGCATGTGCATCTCCTTCTCTGAAATGTACCTTTCTTTCGGTTTGAACAAGTTATCTGGAAAAAAAAAAAAAAAGTGGAAAGAGGATTAATTTCAGAAGGTACCGATGTTGCACATTTCTAGAGAAACATCATGGCGGGCTTAGTTCACTCTCTGTTATCCATCCTTAATCTAAGCCCAGTCTGTTACAAACACAGCAGGGCTCAGGAGACATACACACCACGCACAGTTGTATTGAAATCGACAAACAGTTAAACATGGGCGTGAAATTCAAGGTTAACATCTAACAGACTTTACAGTCAGTGACTCCTCTGCCTGCGGCATTTAGCAATGAAGAGTCATAGTTAACTGGGGTAGGGCCACTGTGGCATGAAGATGTGCTTCAGTGTCGCTCTGGGTGCAGGGCCCTGGGTGTGAGGTCACCCCATCCACAAAAAATCTCCACACTAGGTTTCTGGTGCCTCTGAGGACAAGGCAATCTCCCACAATTGCTAGAACGCTTTCAGAGCTGGAGCTTTCGCTCACAATTGTAGTCTCCATCAGGGTGCTCGGCCTCTGCATCCTTTCTAATGGAGGGATTAGCCCTTTCCAAGGTCAGAAAATGTAATGGACAACAACATACGAGTAATGTCTGTCTGGTGTCCTTTAAGAAAGTACACGGTGGCTAAAGGTGACTTTGAGTCTGGAATTTTTTTAATGAAAGTACATATTGCTCATCACAAGGATGTTTAGATGGCACGCCTGAAAATGGTCTGTGTTTTTTTCAAAAACTGTGTATAAACCGTGTACACCTTTTTGCGATAACTCTGAAATCCCCATGAGACTCTCAGCGCTATGGGTTAGCCAAGAGGCTGGCACACAGAAATGTTTCATGGGGGTGCTTGTTGCATGGGGATACATCTGAACAGCCACCACACTACTGTCTGGAACCCCTGGACGGTAACCAGCTCCAATGCCTTCATTCAGCGCAAGCAGACAGGTGACTCGATGTCCTTCAATCATGGAGTGGCAGAGTGGGCTCCCTGTGACCCCCAGCCAAGACTCCACCATGTTTCTATCAGTCTCGCCCACCTGGGCCTGTCCGCCCTCGCTCAGTACTCCAGTGGAGCCACCGAAGATCTCTCAGGCTTGAGAATATACCGAATTTTCCAGGAATATACAAGAAGGTGGGATAGAGGCGTGGATACGAAGACATCTATCTCTTCCCCTCTGGGGAACTGTAACATAGCTACCGATTTACAATATGGAAACAACACAGTGGCTGAACTTGTATTCTGTCTGGTTATAAACATAAAAGAAAATGATGGCACCATTATTCAACTTCAGAGACAAGATTCAAAGGAAAAATAGAAGAAAAGAGAAAGAAATCAGAAGAGTTTTCCCAGGGAAGGGAAAACGTCCCCAGTGTTTGGAAAGGCACTGGGCCGTGTGAACCAGGAGAGTCAATGTCTCCATGAAGACTGATCTGCAGAGACGCCTCCCAGCGCCCGCCCTCTGCTCACCCTCCAGACAGGGCCCGGCCAGAGCCCAGGACCTCAGGAAAATCCCAGCAGCATTCCAAAGAAATGGGCTGTCACCTTAAGGCAGTCAGCGTCTTGGACAAGCAAATACGCGTCCGCCTGAAGACCCCCACTGAGGCAGGGAGAAGGAGCCTCTGACAGAGCCTTCGCCCTGGGTCTGCACCAGCATTCCTCAGGAGCCACTCAGGATTAGGGAAAGGGTGACGTGAACAGATGCACGGTACCCCAAGGGAATAGAAATGTTACAAAGTGCATTTACAATATTTCTATAATCTCAGTTCAATCATATGTGGTCTCCCCTCAGAAGTTAGTTCTGTTTTTATTTTGGTTCGGTTTGTTTCTTTTGAGCACCTGATACCACAATGAAGCTATGGTCTTACTTCCAAGAGGAAACAAAAGCAAACGTGAGCTATCTGGCACCTCCACTGTTTTGTTTTCTGAACTCTTCTCCGCCCACTGGGCCCAGCAGCCCATGTTAGGTGCAAAACAAGCATGTCTGTATCCAAGAGGGCCCACCCCAGCTGGCGGGCTCCACCCCGCACCTCGCTGGCTGCTGTTGTTTCTGCGTTTTCACAACAGCGCCAGGCCCATGTGACGGATAGTGGGGATGCTTTCTGGATGGGATGGAAGAGAGGAAGAAAGCGAGGCTCTACCTTCCTGGAGGAAGTTGTCTGAAATAATCAAGTGTGTCGCTAATGGCTCCCAGCCTCGCTAGAGTAAAAAGAACCCTATTTGGCACTATGAGAGGGAAAGCGGCAGGAAGAGGGGAGGGGGCAGGGTGGCATCTGAGGGTCAGCATTACTACGCATAATAAACAGCTAGTGTTTATTGGATCGCCATAGATCTTCACACCAAACCTGTGACATACTCATATTTCTTTTGTATTTTAGGGTTGGAAAATCAAAGTTCAAAGGGCCAAGGGTTTCCTGCTCAGGTTTATGCAGTGAATGAGTGAGTGGCAGAGCTGGATTTCAGTCCATTGGAGTCCAGCCCTGTCCACACATGCCCTCAACCTCAGAACACGGCCACCAACCCGTGGCTGCAGATTTCACCTTTTGGTCGCCCTGACACGTGTTGGTCCATTTCCCAGGAGACCAATCCAAAATCCCTTTCTCTTCTTCCTTCTTCCTGCCTCCTATATTTAATGAGCAACTACTATGCCTCCAGGGAATGCTCAGAAGAAAATAAAAATGATAAGATCCTGCCACCATGAGACTTCATTATTGAAGAAGGAGTCAGATAATTAACAAACCAGCTACAAAGTATCAGGTAGGTGCTGTGATGAAAAAGAATCATGGCCACATGGTCAAGGAGGAACGGGGTGGTCAGGAACTATCCTCAGGGAGGAGTTATTTAAACCATGACCCAAATGACCATAGGAGCCGGCCATGGGGGCCAGTAGAGGGAAGAGTGAGGAAGGATCGGGGACACAGTACATACAGTGTGAGGGAGGGGGCACGAGGGCATGAGAAGGCAGGCCGGGAGTAGAAGTAAAAGCAAAGGCACTGTGGTTCTCCACCCAGGTTATACACCTTACCACCGCCTGCAGAGTCTAACCACGATTCCCACACGTGGGCACTGGAACCTGAACCAGAATCTCCGATGATTCTAGTGGGCGCCGTGTGATAGGGAAGAACGAATCTGACTCCATATCAGCAATGTTTCTTTTACTTGAACCTTTGTATTCCATTGCTTTTGCTCTGAGTTAAGAATGTTGCCTATAGCCTGAAATAGACAGGAAAACCCATTCTCAAGGCTCTGACCTTTAATAAGGGTATAATACTTTTCTGTTCATATAGAGATGAAAAGTTGCAGAACAGAGACTAACATTTGTCTTGTTGGAGGTTTACAGGAACATCGTGACCCGACCTACACTGACAGCTACAAGAACAAAGGATTCCAACACCAGGAAATCTGCAACAACCAACCACGCCCCTCCCTCAGGTTGCCTTTAAAAGGCTTTGCTGAAACCCTTTGGGGGAGTCTGGGCTTTTGGGGGCATGAGCCACCGTCTCTTGAATAACCCTGCAATAAACCTTCCTCTGCATTAAACCCCTATGTTTCGGTATTGTTTGGCCTAACTGGGTCAGGCACACGAACTTGCATTCTGTAACAGCAGGTGACAGGAAGCATCGGTGCTGGTTTTTGCAAGCCCACTAAAGAGATTTGCAAGTCTGTTGAGTTTTCCTCCAGAGTAAGAGATGGAGAGCCAGGCGGGTTTTTTTTTTCTGGAATTTTATTTTATTTATTTTTATAAGCACGTTCTTATTAGTTATCTATTTTATAAATATTAGTGTATACATGTCAATCCCAATCTCCCAATTCATGCCACCCCCCCCCCCACTGCCACTTTCCCCCCTTGGTGTCCAAACGTTTGTTCTCTACATCTGTGTCTCTAATTCTGCCCTGCAAACCGGTTCATCTGTACCATTTTTCTAGGTTCCACATATATGTGTTAGTATACGATATTTTTCTCTTTCTGACTTACTTCACTCTGTATGACAGTCTCTAGATCCATCCACGTCTCTACAAGTGACCCAGTTTCGTTCCTTTTTATGGCTGAGTAATATTCCATTGTATGTATGTACCATATCTTCTTTATCCATTTGTCTGTCGATGGGCATTTAGGTTGATTCCATGACCTGGCTATTGTAAATAGTGCTGCAAAGAACATTGGGGTGCATGTGTCTCTTTGAATTATGGTTTTCTCTGGGTATATGCCCAGTAGTGGGATTGCTGGGTTGTATGGTAGCTCTATTTTTAGTTTTTTTACAGAACCTTCATACTGTTCTCCATAGTGGCTGAATCAATTTACATTCCCACCAACAGTGCAAGAGGGCTCCCTTGTGTCCACACCCTCTCCAGCATTTGGTGTTTGAAAATTTTCTGATGATGCCCATTCTAACTGGTGTGAGGTGATACCTCATTGTAGTATTGATTTCCATTTCTCTAATGATTAGTGATGTTGGGCACGCTTTCATGTATTTGTTGGCAATCTGTATGTCTTCTTTGGAGAAATGTCTATTTAGGCCTTCTGACCATTTTTGGATTGGGTTGCTTGTTTTTTTGATATTGAGCTGCATGAGCTGCTTGTATATTTTGGAGATTAATCCTTTGTCAGTTGCTTCATTTGCAAATATTTTCTCCCATTCTGAGGATTGTCTTTTCGTCTTGTTTATGGTTTCCTTTGCTGTGCAAAAGCTCTGAAGTTCCATTAGGTCCCATTTGTTTATTTTTGTTTTTATTTCCATTTCTCTAGGAGGTGGGTCGAAAAGGATCTTGCTGTGATTTATGTCATAGAGTGTTCTGCCTATGTTTTCCTCTAAGAGTTTTACAGTGTCTGGCCTTATCTTTAGGTCTTTAATCCATTTGGAGTTTTTTTGTGTGTATGGTGTTAGGGAGTGTTCTAATTTCATTCTTTTACATGTAGCTGTCCAGTTTTCCCAGCACCACTTATTTAAGAGGCTGTCTTTTCTCCACTGTATATTCTTGTTCCTTTATCAAAAATAAGGTGACCATATGTGCATGGGTTTAGCTCTGGGATTTCTAGGCTGTTCCACTGATCCATATTTCTTTTTTTGTGCCAGTACCATACTGTTTTGATTACTGTATCTTTGTAGTATAGTCTGAAGTCAGGGAGCCTGATTCCTACAACTCCATTTTTCTTTTTCAAGACTGCTTTGGCTATTCGGGGTCTTTTGTGTTTCCATGCAAGTTGTGAAATTTTTTGTTCTAGTTCTGTGAAAAATGCCAGTGGTAGTTTGATAGGGATTGCATTGAATCTGTAGATTGCTTTGGGGAGTCATTTTTAAAATGTGGATTCTTGCAATCGAAGAACATGGTATATCTCTCCATCTGTTTGTATCATCTTTAATTTCTTTCATCTGTGTCTTATAGTTTTCTGCATACAGGTCTTTTTTCTCCTTAGGTAGGTTTATTCCTAGGTATTTTATTCCCTTTTTTGCAATGGTAAATGGGAGTGTTTCCTTAATTTCTCTTTCTGATTTTTCATCATTAGTGTATAGGAATGCAAGAGATTTCCGTGCATTAATTTTGTATCCTGCAACTTTACCAAATTCATTGATTAGCTCTAGTAGTTTTCTGGTGGCATCTTTAGGATTCTCTATGTATAGTATCATGTCATCTGCAAACAGGGACAGTTTTACTTCTTCTTTTCCAATTTGTATTCCTTTTATTTCTTTTTCTTCTCTGATTGCCGTGGCTAGGACTACCAAAACTGTGTTGAATAATAGTGGCGAGAGTGGACATCCTTTTCTTGTTCCTGATCTTAGAGGAAATGGTTTCAGGTTTTCACCATTGAGAATGATGTTTGCTGTGGGTTGTTGTATATGGCCTTCATTATGTTGAGGTAGGTCCCCTCTATGCCCACTTTCCAGAGAGTTTTTTATCATAAATGGGTGTGGAATTTTGTCATAAGCTTTTTCTGCATCTATTGAGATGATCATATGGTTTTTAGTCTAAAATTTGTTAATATGGTGTATCACATTGATTGATTTGCATATATTGAAGAACCCTTGCATCCCTGGGATAAATCCCACTTTATCATGGTGTATGATCCTTTTAACGTGTTGTTGGATTCTGTTTGCTAGTATTTTGTTGAGGACTTTTGCATCTATATTCATCAGTAATATTGGTCTATAATTTTCTTTTTTTGTACTATGTTTGTCTGGTTTTGGTATCAGGGTGATAGCAGCCTCATAGAATGAGTCTGGGAGTTTTCCTTCCTCTGCAATTTTTGGGAAGAGTTTGAGAAGAATGGGTGTGAGCTCTTCTCTAAATGTTTGATAGCATTCACCTGTGAAGTCATCTGGTCCTGAACTTCTGTTTGTTGGAAGATTTTTTACCACAGTTTCAATTAATTTCATTACTTGTGATTGGTCTGTTCATATTTTCTATTTCTCCCTGGTTCAGTCTTGGAAGGTTATACCTTTCTAAGCATTTGTCCATTTCTTCCACGTTGTCCATTTTATTGGCATAGAGTTGCTTGTAGTAGTCGCTTAGGATGCTTTGTATTTCTGTGGTGTCTGTGGTAACTTCTCCTTTTTCATTTCTAATTTTATTCATTTGAGTCCTCTCCCTCTTTTTCTTGATGAGTCTGGCTAATGGTTAATCAATTTTGTTTATCTTCTCCAGTTTTCTTTTGATTTCTATTTTCATGGAATATCTTTTTCCATCCCCTAACTTTCAGTCTGTATGTGTCCCTAGGTCTGAAGTGGGTCTCTTGTAGATGGCATATATATGGGTCTTGTTTTTGTATCCATTCAGCAAGCCTGCGTCTTTTGGTTGGAGCATTTAATGCGTTCACGTTTAAGGTTATTATCGATATGTATGTTCCTATTACCATTTTCTTAATTGTTTTGGGTTTGTTTTTGTAGGTCCTTTTCTTCTCTTGTGTTTCCCACTTAGAGAAGTTCCTTTAGCATTTGTTGTAGAGCTGGTTTGGTGGTGCTGAATTCTCTTAGCTTTTGCTTGTCTGTACAGCTTTTGATTTCTCCATCAAATCTGAATGAGATCCTTGCTGGGTAATCTTGGTTGTACGTTCTGGCCTTTCATCACTTTAAATATATCATGCCACTCCCTTCTGGCTTGTAGAGTTTCTGCTGAGAATTCAGCTGTTAACCTTATGGGAGTTCTCTTCTACGCTATTTGTCGTTTTTCCCTTGTTGCTTTCAATAATTTTTCTTTGCCTTTAATTCTTGTCAATTTGATTACTGTGTGTATCGGCGTGTTTCTCCTTGGGTTTATCCTGCCTGGGAATCTCTGTGCTTCCTGGACTTGGGTGGCTCTTTCCTTTCCCATGTTAGGGAAGTTTTCAACTATAATCTCTTCAAATATTTTCTCGGGTCCTTTCTTTCTCTCTTCTCCTTCTGGGACCCCTATAATGTGAATGTTGTTGCGTTTAATATTGCCCCAGAGGTCTCTTAGGCTGTCTTCATTTCTTTTCATTCTTTTTTCTTTATTCTGTTCCATGGCAGTGAATTCCACCATTCTGTCTTCCAGGTCACTTATCTGTTCTTCTGCCTCAGTCATACTGCTATGGATTCCTTTTAGTGTATTTTACATTTCAGTTATTGTATTGTTCATCTCTGTTTGTTTGTTGAATTCTTCTAGGTGTTTGTTCTTTAATTCTTCTAGGTCTTTGTTAAACATTTCTTGCATCTTCTCAATCTTTGCCTCCATTCTTTTTCTGAGGTCCTGGATCATCTTCACTATCATTATTCTGAAATCTTTCTAGAAGGTTTCCTATCTCCACTTCATTTAGTTGTTTGTCTGGGGTTTAACTTGTTCCTTCATCTGGTACATAGCCCTCTGCCTTTTCATTTTGCCTATGTTTCTGTGAATGTGGTTTTCCTTCCACAGGCTGCAGAATTGTAGTTCTTCTTGCTTCTGCTGTCTGCCCTCTGGTGGATGAGGCTATCTAAGAGGCTTGTGCAAGTTTCCTGATGGGAGGGACTGGTGGTGGGTAGAGCTGGGTGTTGGTCTGGTGGGCAGAGCTCAGTAAAACATTAATCCGCTTGTCTGCTGATGGGTGGGGCTGGGTTCCCTCCCTGTTGGTTGTTTGGCCTGAGGTGACCCAACACTGGAGCCTACCCGGGCTCTTTGTTGGGGCTAATGGCAGACTCTGGGAGGGCTCACACCAAGGAGTACCTCCCAGAACTGCTTCCAGTGTCCTTGCCCTCACAGTGAGCCACAGCTACCCCCCGCCTCTGCAGGAGACCCTCCAACACCAGCAGGTAGGTCTGGTTCAGTCTCCCCTGGGGTCACTGCTCCTTCCCCTGGGTCCCGATGTGCACACTACTTTGTGTGTGCCCTCCAAGAGTGGAGTCTCTGTTTCCCCCAGTCCTGTTGAAGTCCTGCAATCAAATCCCGCTAGCCTTCAAAGTCTGATTCTCTAGGAATTCCTCCTCCCGTTGTCAGACCCCCAGGTTGGGAAGCCTGACGGGGGGTTCAGAACCTTCAGTCCAGTGGGTGGACTTCTGTGGTATAAGTGTTCTCCAGTTTGTGAGTCACCCACCCAGCAGTTATGGGACTTGATTTTATTGTGATTGCGCCCCTCCTACCGTCTCTCTGTGGCTTCTCCTTTGTCTTTGGATGTGGGGCATCTTTTTTGGTGAGTTCCAGCGTCTTCCTGTCGATGATTGTTCCTCAGTTAGTTGTGATTCCAGTGCTCTCACAAGAGGGAGTCACCACGTGGGGTTTTAAGCAGGGGATCTGATTTGAATTCTTAAAGGCCGACTCCAGCAGCTGTTCAGAACATGCACCAACTGGATGGAGGAAATTCAAACGTGGCAGCAGGGAGATAAGTCAGACCATTGCAGCCAGGTAAGCAAAAGATGACAGCAGCGCTCAGCACAGCTGGGAAGTGGGAGGACTCAGGACTCACCTACACTCGCCGAACATGAGCCATGACAGTTACGAAGGTGGAAGAGAAAACCAGGCTTTACGCGGGAGGGATGGATTGGGAGTTTGGGGTTAGCAGATGCAGACTATTATATATAGAATGAATAAACAACAAGGTCCTACTGTAGAGCACAGGGAACTATATTCAATACCCTATGATAATCCTTAATGGAAAAGAATATGAAAAAGAATGTGTATGTATGTGTGTGTGTGTATATATATATATATATATATATATATATACACACATATATATATATATCTCACTTTGTGTACAGCAGAAATTAACACAACATTGTAAATTAACTATACTTGAATAAAATAAATTTTAAAAAGAGAAAGAAAAAGAGAGAGAGAGAGAGCGAGAGAGGGAGAGAGAGAGGAAGGAAGAGAGGGAGGGAGGGAGGGAGGGAGGAAGAAAGAAAACCAGGCTTTGTGTTGGAGCAACCCTTCATTTGACTGTTAAGTTTTCACCTATTTGGGGCTCGGCAGACTCAAAGATCAATAAGACAAAGGGCTCACAGCCCAGGGTGAGAGCCAGATACACGAGGCCTTCAGGTGCCAGGACTGATGTCTACACAGGGAGAGGGCTCATGGGGGGTGAGCAGTCCACCAAGGAAGGGGTGGGACTGGGGAGACTTCACAGCAGGAGACAGCTGAGCTGAGTCTTGAAAAAGAAAGAGGCGTCCCAACAGTGGGAGGAGGGCTGGTAGGAGGATGGCCCAGGTGGAAACACAGCAGGACCATGGGGCCCAGCCTGCAGCAAGAGATAGCTCTTCAGGGAATCATACAGCAGGACCTCATTTCATGAGATGGAAACCATCCTGCACGCACTTTGCTCAAAAATACAGTGAAAGCCCATCTATCAATTCCCTTTTAATGGAAATTCTACCTTTATAAAATTAAAGTGACTGGTGAGAACAATTTTCAGCTAGCTTATGGGTCTTTTCCGGATTTTCCTTGAAGCTGTACGCGTTCTAATTCACTAATACAGAGGAAAGAATGGCCCTTGTATTTACCTCCTGTTTTATCATTCAAACACAGCAGGGGTTTTCTCCACCCCCCAAGCAAATTACTAAGGTAAATTGCCTATTTCTGTCTTCCTGGAAAACTCTTCTTCTTTTTTTTTTTTTTAAACCTGAATCTCTTGTGTCTGGCTTATCATCGTATCCAAACTACTGGCCTGTTGCTAACTTCGCGTGGCAAAGGCCAGACACACTGAGCCCGATTCAGGTCAGCAAACAACGAGCTACCGAGAGTCTGGTGCTTCTGAGGCTGTTCTTGGGGAGCAGTTGAGTCAAAGCCAAGTCCTGACATCCCATCACTCTCTATAAACACACGCGGGTGTTTATTACAACCCTCACGTCACACATGTGCAAACACGCATGCACAGATGGGGACAGGTGGCCTCAGCACCCAGGCAGCCTGCTGACAGTGTCAGCAGGAGTCAGCAAGGGTCCCCCAGACACCAGCATGATTGGTTGTTTATGAGGCCAGAGCTCATTTTCCTCCACACAGAGTCCTTATGTACAGCTCTGATTGCAAAGCTTCATTTTTCCTATTGAACAAGTAATCTAAATGATAATCAGGTTCACACCGGATTTATTAGTGCAGCGCCCTCGCAGAAGCTGATGTTCTGCAGTCACCCTGAGCGCTTTGAAGAGTCTCTTAGAATTTGCTTCCCCTAGCTTAAAAACACCAAACCCAAGAGATGCCTGTGGGAGAGAATCCAGCCGGGAGCCAACAAGCCCGTTTGGCGGGTAGATGCCAAGTCTACACTGGCCGGCATCTTCTAGGAAATACAGGGCCTCCCAAAAGGAATGGAAATGGGATATGTTTTAGGGAAGAAAATCTCTAGAGGATTCTTCTCCTGAAAAGGGGCCCCAATACACGTGTATTCTAAGGTCACAAGGCTGTTCATTATGTCAGTTTCCAAGCCAGTGAGCAGCTGGCCCTCCTGCCTCTGGAATAATTACATCATGGCCTTCAGGAGTTACATCCAGTTACTTGCACATCATTTCAGTTCAGCTCACCTCCCTGGGACCTCCAATTTGCTGACGTGGGCAGCAGCCTGAGTGGCCTGCCTTGGACCAATTAACCCTCCAGAAACTAAACCGTGTGCATTACACTGTAGAAAAGCGAGTTGAAGACTCATAGGTTGTTTGCCTTCAAAATGCTCTTGTGATGATAAAATCTTGTGCTGGACACGCATCCTCATTTTTCTGAAATCTCTTCTATCCTTCTGTGGGATCCTGAATGACAGTTTGTGGATGAGCAACCCATTCTAGGGGCCTGGAAGGCTGGCGGAGGCTGCACATTTCATTTATATAAAAATAACGCTCAATTCCCATTCGGACACAAAAGAGAGATACTAACGTCACAGTTCAGAAAGGCAACGAGCCTCTCAGATCCTTCAGGTAAAGGCATACAAAATTAAGAAATGAAAAATAAACCAGAGGTCTGTGGGGAGATCTATTTCTCTTTTCATGCTCAGGTCAAGAAATGAGACTGACCACAGGCTCATTAAGATGAGTGAATAGTTCTCTCTGCAGAGAGCTTGGCTCCTGCACAGACGGACTTATCCTTGAGTTTAGAGCAGGACTGAAGCCCGTTTCAGGGCTTCCATGAACAGATAGGGCGCTGGGAGCTAAAGGATGGATTTGAGAAAGGGTCTGCCCTTGGCTGAGGGGGCTGCCGAGCACACTGGCAGCCCACGAGCCTCCCTGCAGATCCTCGTAATAGTAGAATCCTTGAATCAACACAGGCAGATGAGGCCCAGGGACCATGGTTTCAGCTCCTCCACCTAGTGGAACCAGATCCCCAAGTGAAACATCTCTGCTTCAAAGGAGACTTAATACAATCCCCGGTGCCATCCTACTCTCTCTCTTGGACCCAAGAGCTCCATCGCAAGCTGCTTTCCTCCCTGCCCCCCAGGGTCTTCTCCTTTATGGTTCTAGATTCATTTTACTTGGCTGTCAGCCTGGCCAACTCTGTTCCCAAGGAGCCACCGAACAAGCTGATATCATGAATATTCAGCTTACCCCACTGTCTACAGCATCAGAGATTCACAAACTAACCCAGATCCCTACTCAAGACCAGACACTCACAAACTGAACCCTCGTCAAGGGCTCCCATCAGTTGCCTAAAACGTGCATTTTTCTGGGGCCAGCGAAGCGATGTACAGCATTTCCCACAATGAGCACACTGGTGAATTTAAAGGCAAACCAAAGGAGCTGGACAACTCCACCCACACTGTAAGATGTAATGACCCCTGTTCTTAGTAACCTCACTACACACGGCAGGAAATTCACTGTTTCTGCTTCATGAAAATAATACGAGCATTAGTACCTTAAACATCGTGCTTTTATGATGTACCTCTTTCTTTAAATTAATTAATTTTTTGGCTGCATTGGGTCTTCGTTGCTGTGTGCAGGCTTTCTCTAGTTGCGGGGGCTACCCTTCGTTGCGGTGCGTGGGCTTCTCATTGTGGTGGCTTCTCTTGCTGCGGAGCACGGGCCCTAGAGCACGGGGGCTTCAGTAGTTGTGGCACGCGGGCTCAGTAGTTGTGGCTCACGGGCTCTAGAGCGCAGGCTCAGCAGTTGTGGCACACGGGCTTAGTTGCTCTGTTGCATGTGGGATCTTCCCGGACCAGGGCTCAAACCTGTGTCCCCTGCATTGGCAGGCGGATTCTCAACCACTGCGCCACCAGGGAAGTCCCTATGATGTACATTTGATGATTCCTTTGGCCTGCCTGACCCTCCATACCATGAAAAAAGTGTCCATTTGGGATCCGAGTCTGCAGGTCTGGGTCAGTCTAGGCCTCAGCTCGGTGCTCTGTGCCCTGGGACAGGCCACTCAAGCTCGCTGACCTTCTGTACCTCCTCTGCTTGGTGCGGGGACAGTATCTGCTTTAAAGGTCCTTGGAAGGTCTCATGGGATGGTCCGTATGAAAGTGCACTTTAACCACGGAGATGCCAGTGACAGCAGCAATGCTAACTAGCACCACTCTCCATGAAAGCAGGTCTTCCGTCTTTATACATAAGCAAACCGAGGCCTTGCAGTTCAGCAGCTTAGCCTAGGTCTCAGAGTAAGGTAAGAGGCCTGTGAATTGAGTCACTGATGGAATCAATGGACTGTTTATTCTCTGCACAAGATAGATGGTTGTGGTTCTCAAAGTGAGGCTTATATTTTCACATAAATGCTAACAACATCTGTGTGGCTTCTGCTTCCCTTTCCTTCCCTGAACCGGCAGCCTCAACATCACTGGGGAACTTGGTACAAATGCAAGTCCTTGGCCCCGCCCCAGGTTAGCTGGACCGGAAATTCTGGGGCTGGACCAGTGGTCTGTGAGTTCACAAGCCCTTTAAGTGATTCCGATGCTTGCTCACGTTTGCGGAACACTGAGAGAACGTAAGAGTGATAAGGAAAAAAGCCAAGTCCCTACACGGGTTTCCAGGATTTGAGGAAGGATTGCCAAATGTAATACAGGATGCCCAGTTAAATTTGCATTTCAGATCAACAATGAAACATTTTTTTTAGCATAAGTTATATCCCATGCAATATTTGGGACATACTTACGCTGAAAGATGTTTTGATGCTCTGAAATGCAAGTTTAACTGAGCATCCTATATTTTCATTTAATGGATCTGGCAACCCTATTCTGAGGGAATGGAGAACCTCTCTTTGCCACGGCAACAGACAAGCAGATCACCAGCCCCAGAGACCCCAGCGGCACAGTCTGATTCAGCTGCCTGTGTCACCGTCCTAGTTGCACAGTTAGTTCTCTCACAGTTTATTGCTTCCTCTCGCCATTTTCTCAGCTCTTGGTACGGACGACGCCACCCGCCCTGGTTATTTCACATTATGACATTTGTGAAGTGCTTTCCAAAGGGATTTTGACTGGTTCCTCTTTCTCTGTTGGACTCTGTGCTGGGTGACAGCATGACGGCATTGTTACAGGCGCCAGGGGAGCCCACGTGGAGACAGGTCCAGGGCCTGTCAATGGACAAGCTTCCAGTGAGGCAAGCTGGCCACAGACTGTGAAACTGGCACCAC
The DNA here is from genome assembly GCF_008692025.1 of Phocoena sinus. Lineage (NCBI taxonomy): Eukaryota > Metazoa > Chordata > Mammalia > Artiodactyla > Phocoenidae > Phocoena > Phocoena sinus. Next base: position 79,444,044 of record NC_045778.1, read on the forward strand.
AAGCCCACTGCCCAGAGGTTCCCAGGGTCCTCAGTCATCACCTTCTGGAATTGATGGACCAAAGGGATTCAGATAAGGAGAATAAGACCTCCTTCTCACAGTCCCAGATTCCTGTGGGAAATGGCAGATTGAAACTCCAGTTGGGGTTTCTTTGGCAAAACATGGTAGATATTTTTATAAGCAAACATTCCTACAGCTGTATCTCCAAAGTGGAGTCTCAAGAGTCAGGTAAAAGCATTCCAAGGTCAAAGAAGTTTAGAGAACTTATCAGTGCCCTTAACATACATGAGCATTGTAAACCTCCCAGAGAATACAGCATACAAAACAATCTGAAGGGATTGGTCTCCCTCGGGAATGCATTTTGGATAGTCTAGGCTTAAGAATGCTGGGGAGAAAAGTGACAATTGCAGAATATTAACGGTTATAATTCATTCTCAGTTTTCAAAGTTAGTATTTGTGGCTACAGAATAGGACTTTATATATATTGATATATATATAAAATCTGGTGTACTTTCGCCACCTTTTCTCAAGAATGTGTGTGCTTGAAGAGCAAGTTTAAATTACCCATATAAAGGAAGTGTAACAATGGCTCAAATCACACTTCACCATAAAAGAGCAACATCTAGAACATGTCTGAAAGGCCAGCTGTTGATGTGAGATTCACTGCTCCAATTACATGGTTTCCCAGCATTATCTAGAGCAGGGGTCCCCAACCCCCAGGCCACGGACTGATACCGGTCCGTGGCCTGTTAGGAACCGGGCTGCACAGCAGGAGGTGAGTGGCGGGTGAGCGAGCAAAGCCTCATCTGTAATTACAGCCGCTCCCCATCACTCGCATTACGGCCTGAGCTCCGCCTCCTATCAGATCAGCGGCGGCATTAGAGTCTCATAGGAGCGCGAACCCTGCTGTGAACGGCGCATGCGAGGGATCTAGGTTGCGCGCTTCTTATGAGAATCTAACGCCTGGTGATCTGAGGTGGAGCTGAGGCGGTGACGCTAGCGCTGGGGAGCGGCTGCAGGTACAGATTATCATTAGCTGAGAGGTTTGACTGCACAGAGACCATAATAAATCAACTGTTTGCAGACTCATATCAAAACCCTACACAGCAAGATCCTTTTTGACCCACCTCCCAGAGAAATGGAAATAAAAACAAAAATAAACAAATGGGACCTAATGAAACTTCAAAGCTTTTGCACAGCAAAGGAAACCATAAACAAGACCAAAAGACAACCCTCAGAATGGGAGAAAATATTTGCAAATGAAGCAACTGACAAAGGATTAATCTCCAAAATTTACAAGCAGCTCATGCAGCTCAATAACAAAAAAACAAACAACCCCATCCAAAAATGGGCAGAAGACCTAAATAGACATTTCTCCACAGAAGATATACAGATTGCCAACAAACACATGAAAGAATGCTCAACATCATTAATCATTAGAGAAATGCAAATCCAAACTACAAGGAGATACCATCTCACACCAGTCAGAATGGCCATCATCAAAAAATCTAGAAACAATAAATGCTGGAAAGGGTGTGGAGAAAAGGGAACACTCGTGCACTGCTGGTGGGAATGTGAATTGGTACAGCCACTATGGAGAACAGTATGGAGGTTCCTTAAAAAACTACAAATAGAACTACCATATGACCCAGCCATCCCACTACCGGGCATATACCCTGAGAAAACCATAATTCAAAAAGAGTCATGTACCAAAATGTTCATTGTAGCTCTATTTACAATAGCCAGGAGATGAAAACAGCCTAAGTGCCCATCACTGGATGAATGGATAAAGAAGATGTGGCATATATATACAATGGAATATTACTCAGCCATAAAAAGAAACGAAATTGAGCTACTTGTAATGAGGTGGATGGACCTAGAGTCTGTCATACAGAGTGAAGTAAGTCAGAAAGAGAAAGACAAATATCGTATGCTAACACATATATATATGGAATTTAAGAAAAAAAATGTCATGAAGAACCTAGGGGTAAGACAGGAATAAAGACACAGACCTACTAGAGAACGGACTTGAGGATACGGGGAGGGGGAAGGGTAAGCTGTGACAAAGCGAGAGAGTGGCATGGACATATATACACTGCCAAACGTAAAATAGATAGCTAGTGGGAAGCAGCCGCATAGCACAGGGAGATCAGCTCTGTGCTCTGTGACCACCTAGAGGGGTGGGGTAGGGAGGGTGGGAGGGAGGGAGACGCAAGAGGGGAGAGATATGGGAACATATGTATATGTATAAGTGATTCACTTTGTTATAAAGCAGAAACTAGCACACCACTGTAAAGCAATTATACTCCAATAAAGATGTAAAAAGAAAAACAAACCCATCAGTGACAAGTGACAATTGGTAAGTGACAATTAAGCTGCATCTTATGTAGTAGACGGGACATAAGCAACACACTTCGGGTGTCACTGTCTCCCATCACCCCCAGATGGGACCACCTAGTTGCAGGAAAACAGGCTCAGGGCTCCCACTGATTCTGCGTTATCGTGGATTGTATAATTATTTCATTATATATTACAAGGTAATAATAATAGAAATAAGTGTACAATAAATGTAATGCGCTTGAATCATCCCAAAACCATCCCCCCACCCCCCAGTCTGTGGAAAAATTGCCTTCCACGAAACCAGTCCCTGGTGCCAGAAAGGTTGGGGACCGCTGATTTAGAGAACCACAAAATACCGTGATTTATAGATGATGAATAAACTTTCATTCTGGTTGCCAAGTAGATTTATATCCTTAGTGTCACTGCAAGGTTTATTACTGAACTGCACTGTGGGATAAAAGGGAAATCATTTGGAAAATAAAATCCAGGCAATTGGGAGAGTTCCCATAAAGACATTTTCCCTTACCATTCTACAATTCTGTGTTTAATTATTTTAATTAGAATAAAATAGGTCTACTTCTAATCAACAGACATAAAGTGATCTTTTTTTCCCTCGTTTCTTAGAAAAAGACACAGCACGAAACCTTTATCATTGGTCCGAGAAGGACACCGGTAACAGTGTACGTGCAAATATCTTTGAATTAGGCAAACAGTCTTTTAGCTAAATCATGCTTCTTGTTTTCTTTGCAGACTGATGAAGTAACGATCGACTTTTATCTGATAAGCGCATTTAAAATTCCTTTGTGAGTAATATTGGGAGAACTAGGCCCAAATATTTATTCAGAAGATTGATGGAAAAACATTCATGAGATCAGATCAGCACTAACAGGGGCGGTGTGGCCAGTGCTAGCTGCGTGATGAACAGTACATTTTTATTACTGCAATGACTTCCCCAGCCATCTCATATCTGCTGGGTCACTTTTCTAGCTACATGCTCAGAGAATGCAAATTAATTTTAATACCTGCTCCAGCCAAAAATCATCAGCGAAAGCAGATCAGCCGGAGAAGGAATTCTGCAGTGCCTTCAGAAGAATTCCGCTCCTCTGCTGGTCTGAGATTTAAATGGCTGTGCTTGGCTCACCTTGGGAAGTACGGATAATGCAATTCAGATTAAGATAGTCTGCTTTGCTACACGCGGCAGAGCTTCCCAGAGTGACCTGGTGTGGTGTGTGCCCACTGGCACTTAGAATCCAGGGAGATTTTTCTGGCCCTCTCACATGGCTATAATCCAAAGTGAAAAGGTAAGAAGGTAGACCATATAGAGAGATACAAGAGTGCTCCAGTGGAAGAGGTAGGGAGGTGGAGACTGGATGGGAGTAGTCAGGGAGGGCTTCCTGGAAGAAGGGTTTTCCTGAAGCCATCTTCCTGATGGGTTTCCTACACACTCACAGGTTAAAACAACAATCTGGAAGAGCCAGGAGGACCACGCCAAACTCAGAGGGGACATAAACTGAGACAGAGGCAAGCCAACCCGAGCTGTGTCTGAGCATTGCCCAGCTTTCCTAGTGGCTGCAGCATTGAGTACAGAGCAGCGAGCAGCAGTGATTCCCAGTGAGCGAAGTGCTCAACTGAGATGTGAAAGTCAGCACGCAGCCCAGGTCATGCATTACAGGAGTCACGGGAAAGAGCCTTGGGGGTAAGATATTAAGACAGAAGCTAGACTTGAGATGGACTAGGGGGGTTAGGCAGCATGTTGCAGGCCACAGAGGAAGAGGGACAGACAGGGCTTCTATCAGGTGGTTTGGGGGCACTGATGGTGAATGTTCCCGGAGATAAAGAAGGACAGCCAATGAGACCAACTGGGACAGGTAGGCAGGTGGGCAAGTTAGGCTGGGAGGGGTCTGGGCTGCAGGGTGAGCATGGAATCCAGGGAGGCTCAAAAGCTGAAGGTGGTGTGGGCCGGCTGGGGGAGTCGCAGTGAGGGCAGGATAATGCCACGGACTGGTCACCAGGAGATACTGACTGAGCCCCTATGTACGGGTGCTGTATCACCTACTAAGTGCAGGTGCTAAACTGCCTATTACCTGGGGGTGCTGTACCTGATGCTTCCCACGTGCTTTCGGCCCATCCTCCCTCAAATGCATGCTGCCGGGCAGAAGCAATGACTGACTCTGGAACTCTCTAATTCCAGGTTACGGTCAGCCTTTCAACATGACCAATCCCTCTTCCCGGGACCCCAGGAGCTGTGCAGAGACTATGGGGAAGCCCCACCTATGCCCCAGGTAACTCAGGGCATATGGGCAGGTGGAGCCCTGACTGGGGAAGGAGAGAGAGGCCCAGGGGTTAGAGAGTCAGTACCTCAGACGCTGAGAACAAAGGCCGGCCTCCTGCCCTTCCCCTCCTTGAGGCTCATCTTCTCTCCATGACTCGGCAGTCACCAGTCCCACCGATTCCATCACCTAGGAACCTCTGCATCTGTTGCCCTTCGGCACTCCACTGCCTTGCCCTAAGTCTGCCTTCCTCACGTCTTGCCTGGAGCTACATAGCCTCAGCTTTGACGGCAGAACAAGGAGAAACCCAGAAGCAGCACATACAATGCCTGGTAGCCCCTTGGACTCCCCTTCGGCGCTTCCGTCTCCCCCTCTGCTCCCCACCCCCATTTTACGGTCCAGCCATAGCTGTTCTGAGCACCCAGCGACCTCTCCCTACAGTGCTTCCACCCCCTCCCCCAGCACATCCCGCCCTCCCCACCCTGCCCCCCGACGCACCCTCACAGTCTCTCCTCATCCTAATGCAGTACGAGGTCTCCTCCGTCAGGACCATATCCCAAGGTGGGAGCGAGTCCACCACCCGTGGTTTGCCATGGCAACCCCCTTTCATGGCACTTAGCAAATTCCAAGGTCACTGCCTCTTTACCTGTGTGTTTTCCCCAAGAGGTGGGGAGGTCCCTGAGACGAGGGACTGTGGCTGGCGCACAGTGGGTTCTCAAGAAGGGTTTGCTAAGAGATGGGTGAAGATGTTCCTTGTGTCACTGCTGGAGCCAAGCCCAGGTGGCCCAGGTGGCTCCTGGACAAGGAAAGAGGCCAGGCATTTGTTGGCTTTGGGAAGTCAAGCTACAGAAGATGAGTTATTAAGACAGGCTGGGGTTGCAGGCAGGACCTTTATAACGCTGCTTCCCAGACGCACTCTGGTCCCAGCTGGTCCTGAAAATCCCCCATCTCCACACAGGGAGCCAACTGAAAACTCACACACGTGAGCATGCACACGCGTGTCCGCACACGTGTGTCACTGTCCCTGTGCCTTAGAGGCTGCTCAGGATTCATTAGCCAACAGGAAGCCGAGCTGGCCCTCTGGCCCTCGCTGTAATTGTCCTGGATATCAGGTGCGCGCTTTCCCGGCAGCCCCTCCGCAAGTGGGTGTTTGTCAGCTGCCGGAGGTCCCACCCGAACCTCTCAGGTCTGTGCCAGGCGGGCCCTGATCAGAGGCAGCTATCTCAGCTCGGAAAGCAATCCGAGTCTTCCCTCTAACAGATGTCTTGACACTGTAGCCGGAGCTCGTTCACGAATATGATTTATTAACTAATTTAGCGTGTAAGAAAAACATCTGCATCTTGCTTTTATCATCTTGCCAGCAGACAGGCTGAAGACAAGATGTGTACTGCAGACTCGATTAATGGAGCCTTAAGCACTCCCTGCGCTTGTCCAGAGCTCACACAAGGCTCTCGTTTCAGAAGTTGTCTGATTGAGCCGACCTAACACAAACAAACACGAGAGTAAACCTCTCATCAACCATAAATACCGCGGGGATCGGAAGAGCGGCCATAAAATCGTGCTCTGAAGCCTGCCCAGAGCATTCTAGTCATCAGAACCGTCTCGGAATTCGGGTAATAGAAAGGTGCCTCGGTTATTTAAGACTATCGACTGGGTCTGATCACCTTTTATTATATACACGATTTTAAGATTTTCATTCAAAGGAATGTGAACATGTAAGGATAGTATCTGTTTGGGGCAAAACATCACCACGGGATGACGGAGTGGATAGAACTGTCTCCCCAAAAAGATATGTTCAAGCCCCCTCCCTTGTAACTGTGACTTGATTTGGAAATAGGGTCTTTGCAGATGGATGCAAGTTAAAATGAGGTCATACTGGATGAGGGTGGACCCTACTCCAATGACTGATGCCCTTAAAAGAGGAAATTTGGACACAAAGACACACAGACACAAGGGAGACAAAGGCGGGGATTAGAATGACGCATCTATGAGCCGACCAATGCCAAGGAATGCTAGAAGCTGCCAGAAGCTACCGGAGCGAGCAGAGGGGCATAGGATGGATTCTCCCTCTGAGCTTCAGGAAGGAATCGATCCTGTGGACACCTGGATTTTGGATTTCTGGCCTCCAGACTACGAGAGAATCAAGTTCTGTTACTTTAGCCACCCACCCAGTCTAGGGTCATTTCTTACAGCAGCCCTAGGAAATGGATACAGATGACTAAGGCAGCTTCCCTCTGATATTTGAGATGATGATATCCCAGGACACTGAGGCCCACGGTATGGCATGGCCGGAAGGCAGCTGGCCCAGGGGACGAGCAGGAATGTCCCCACGCATAACAAGTTCCCAAATGTCCATGCGTCTCCATTTTCTTCGACACAAAGTGACGGGAGCTGACCGAAAAGGAAGACTCTTAGACACCATTTTTTGTGTATACGTATGTTGAGCTCTAATGTGACACTGTTTTATATTTGTTGACAGCACATTTGTTTATCTAACCATTTTCATGAAGCAGGATCTTCAAAAACGTGGAGGCCAAGTGGCCCACACACCATGGGCACCCTGGCAGCCCTCCCCAGAACAAGCCTGGACACTGAAGGCCCTGGGGGGACCCCCGGTTGTAACTGACACTTGGTGCCTCCTGGCAACCTGAGAAATCTGTACCCGAACCCAGATTGCTCTCTGTTGAGCCAGAAACTAAGGAGCCGCCAGAGAACACACCCAAATAGTCTATATCTGCCAATCGGCTTCCAAAGCCGATGAGAGACACATTTTCAAGCAGGGAAAGTCTTTGCACGTGTATTTTGTTGATTTCCTTTTCTTAGCATCCTGGGAAGTGTTACTGGGGCTGAGAAGCAGGTGTACTACTAAATCCTTCACCATGAGAAGGATGCATTCAAGTTTGCCCTTTCTGGTGTCTTGGACGACTCCCCCAGCAGAACTGCGGGGGGCGGAGGGGGACCTAGCCTGCCCGTGGTTAACAGGAATCCTATTCCAACCCCTCTGTCCTCTGTCCCCCCCCCCAACCCCCTTGTAAGATCTTGGTAATATTTGCTAAGCTGCATTTTATTGAATATGGTTATTTCCCCAGAGGACTTTTATTCAGAATTAGACCCATGATTTCACCTCCTGGGGGCCGGAACATTTTCCTAGGAAGAAAGATCTTGTTCGTCTATCCAAAGAAATAAAACGGAGGTTTCCCCAGGCCTCCAGATTTTAAGATTTGAGTTGGCAGGCCATCAGAATGTGCTCCCATGTCCCCACCTGTGCCCTTGTCTCTTCTTATTCTCGCTGGTTTAATAGTCTGTTTATAAGCTCCACGAAGAAAGGACGGAGGCCAGCCTTGCTCACTGCACTCTCCCCAGCTCCCAGCACGGAGCCTGGCCCAGAGAAGGGGCCTGGTAACGACTTCTCCAGTGAGTCAATGAGCGCCGCCCTTGCAGGGTCAGTGCGACACCGGCCTCCTGGCGCTTGGAAAGCTGGCCATCCCTTCTCTGAGCCCCCAGCAGGAAAGGGGTTTCATGATGAATGTTGATATAGACAAACTGGAGTCAACCTCTCACCCCGAGACCCGTTCTGCAATCTATCAAGGGCAAAGGGCACCTCTTGCAAATACCTATTAAGGAACCGAGAATCTGAGCCGGCTACGCTGGGCTGCTGCTCTCCCAGCTAAAATGGTAAATCTGTGTCCCAGGTTATCTCTGCTGAGTCCACTGCCCGTACTCGACCTCTCAGGATGGGCTGGCTTCCGGGGCAGGCTGTATGACCCTGAGGTTTGGGTACTTGGGCGAACATGAGTCCTGCATAGGGCAGGGGCACCATTTGGACCACCGGCCTGGGTGAAGGTCGCAGCCCCAGGATCCGGCAGTCTCGCCAGCCCTCCCGAGCCACCTGTAGCTTACCGCTAAGAGGGTGGGGAACGGTGAACTGCTTCTTATTGGCGCGGACAGGAAGGAGACTCTGCTTCTGGCCCAGGCTCTCCTTCTGCTGGGCTTTTCTCTGCTGTACCATGTGTTCTAGCTTCTTCAGACGTTCTTGCGAGCGAGAAATGAACTGAGGTTTGCGGACTTCCAGGGCCTCCTAAGAGGAGCCAGGAAAGTATTTTCTTTTTAAGAGAAATGACGCAGAAAGGCAACACACCTGTCTGATTGGGTCGAGAGGCTGATGCATGAGCACATCCCAATTTTCTCCCAACACCTCATGGAAAGATGGCAACAGACACGTTGGTAACATAGGTCTCAGTCAGCACCAGGGGCCCCGCTGCAGCACGACTGACAGTCACCAGCAGCAAATTGCGAGTGCAAAGGCACACCTCCGCCCGTTCCTTCTCCTCCCTGTCAATTAATCCATTTCCAAAATCTGAATGCCCTAAATTCCATATTCCAAAGCGACACAGGTGGGAGAGGAATGGAGGCGTTCCGAGTCAGCTGCTTCTGCAGGGAGCTGGATGCCTTAAGAAGCACAGAACCAGATCCCCCTCCCAGCGTGAAGCACGTGTCTGTCCCGAAGAAACAGTAATCATAGCTAACGGAAACAGCTTCTCCTCCCAGGAAGAGAGAGCCGGCAGGAGAGCTCTGCCTTTGCAGAATGGTTCTGCAAGCTCCATAGGGGAGGTCAGAATTCCCGCATTTCCTCTTCGGCCTCAGCTCTCACCGCATCCGCCACGCCGTGCATGGACGAAGCCCCTAACACAGATTTACTGAAAAGGAATAACCACCACTGACGCACTCTGCTCTGTGCTAGACACTAAGCTCAATGCTTTATGTGTATTTGTTGTCTGAGAATCCCCGCAGTGATTCTGGAAGGCAGATACATTTATCCCCATTTGACAGAGGCAAAAACTGAGGCTCGTCGTAATTTGGTAGATTGCCTGGCGACCCTCAGCTGTGGGTGTCCCATGCTTTTCCCACCCTGCCTTTCACTGTCTTAACCTGATATTCCTTACAGACCGCTGTTCAAGTTGATCCCCTACCTGGAGTACCACCCCCAGCTACACCCATCGGCTCAAGTCTCGGTTCTCCCAGTAAACTTCCAGGTCTCCCTGTTCAGCCTGAGCTTACTGGTACTTCATGGACCACCCCGCGCGAGGGATTCACGCACATGTATTGTCACGCTAGGCTGTGAGCTCCCGGATGGCAGGTGCCCTATCTCCTCCACATCGCAGCCCTTACAGCCACTGCCCCAGCTCTGCAAATAGCAGGCGCTCAGCATAGGCCCTCTGGAGGTGCTGCCATAGCATAAACGTCCTCTGCCTCATTCCTCTCCCAGCCCTCGGGGAGCTCAGGGTTTCCAGTGAGAGGGCGACGTGGGCTCCATCTGTGTCGTGCCCACGCCCCTAGCTGCTGTGCCAGGAAAGGAGTCTCTTGGCCAGTTGGCCTCCAAGGTGCCAGCCCCAGGTCCCAGGCACGAGTCACTGGGGCCTGGAGAGATGGCCCCTGGGGATGGCCTGTGGGCCCAGGCATGGCCGCTGCCCCGGCTGCCCGCCCTGAGGATGGAGGCTCAAGCTGCCTTGGGAGCACATGAGTCTCTCACGGTGGGACCACCTGGGGGACAGGGGTGCAGGGCCGGCAGGTGGAGCTGCACACCAGCAGGGCTGCTGACAACGCATCGTGTGTCTCCCAGAAGGCGTAGTTGGCTTTCTCCGGATTGTTGGTTGTCCTTCTAACCTTTATACCTATGTATTTTTTGAACTTTAAAAAATGTGTACATATTACTTCTACAATTGGGGAAAGACACAAATGAGAGGTTCCATATCATTGAACTCAAGGCCATGACTTTGGGACTTCCTTAATCTTTCAAAGGCTTATGTTCTTATCTGAAGATAGGGCTGTAGGGACTCCTGCCTCATGGGGGTGCCATGAGGATGCAAGGCCCTGACGCCCATGAAGTGACCCTGTCCGTGTCTGGGTACCAGAAAGTTCTCAACAAATGCTGTCATTGCTCCAATCACAGTCACTACTGATGTTATGCGATTCCCATCCTAGCCCGCGGGAGCAGACATCATCATCTCCTTACTCACAGAGGCCCAGAACAGAGGTTAGGGGACCTGCCCAGAGTCACACAGCCACCAGGAAGCTGAGTCAGGTCTCCAGCCTCAGAAGCAGAAGTGAGGTCATGTGCCCACAGGCTCCCCGGGAAAAGTCTCCCCTTGGTGGGAATCACACCGGGATGCACGGAAGGCCTTACCTGCAAGGTCAAGGAGCCTGCGGGCATTTGCTGGCTCTTGGAACAATCTTCCGGCAGGTCGTGGGTCTCTGGTCCCTGGGGGTTTTCTGGCTCAGTGGGCACTGGCTCGGGCTCGGGCGTGGTGGGCTGCTCCCTCTTCTTGCATTCCTTTATTTTAACAACCAAGTCACAGCACGTGTAATCTCCTGGGAGAGAAGATTAGAATTCCATTTAGAGAGCACCCAGTGATTTTCTCCTGGTTCCTCAAGGCCATGAGACACAGAAGACAATTTTGAAAATAGAAACACCAGTGGGTTATTAATGGGCCTCGTTAAGCCCACGAGATCACGCCTCATCACAGACGCCCAGCTGCCCTGGTCACGGGGAGGCATGTTTGTAGGCAGCCAGACCTTGAGACTGGCTAGTGATGCTGTGGAGGTATTCCCTTGGCTTCTGACGTTCAAAATGCCTTTGCTCCCGCTGCAAAGAAACTTTTTCTATTCTGCGCTTCCTATTACGTGTGTCCTGTACAACTATTTCAGTTGGGTTGTTTGGGGACCGTGTATTAATTTACCTTATCTTTGCTACGCTAATGATGTAAGACAGAGGAACGGTGTTCAATTATCTATCCCTCCCCTTAATCTACCAGAGACTAGCCCTGGCTTTACATTCATAATTGGAACTCTCTCTGTCTCAGTGCGGGACTGGGCTCCATCCTGAAGCCATCTTGACATTCCTTGGTGGAAGAGATCAGAGGATGAGTTGATGCTACAGCATTTCGGGCAGGGTTGCCTTTGGGGTGGTGAAAGTGGGCGATTCATACGTATTCACTCAGCCCTTACTGAACAACTGCTCCACTTGGAACACAGTGTCTGTCCCAGCCCACTCTTCCCATCTGGGCTCCCTGACTCCCCTCACCACACGAGCCCTAACCACAGCCTTACCAACCCTCTCCGGTTCTGAGACTCACTGGTGGTGCCCTCACTCCTCGTACACACGGCTTCCCATCTCCACGAAGCCCCTTTGGTGCCCACCCAGTGACCTCCTACCTCTAAGGCTGAGTTTTTCAGGAAAACGCCCCCTCCTGCCTCCTCTGTGTACCTGCCGTGGAGCACGCTTCACACAGCAGCATCAGTGGGCCCATCACAGGATGCTTCAACCCCACAGGCCTGTGACTCCCTTGAGGGCCGGACCGCGTCATACTCAGCATGCCTCTCTCCACACTGCCAGCTCAGGTGCCCAGAAGCAGCTAGTTCTGTTGGGCGTGGAGAGGTGGCCACGGGACGCACCTCCATGGTCCCATGAATCTCTTAACTGACCCCCCATTATAACCTCCGCCATTCACACCCAGATCCTCTGTGGTCTGGACCAGCTGTCCTGTCTCCACCCCAAATCCATCAATGTTCCCTACTACCTACAAGCACTACAAGGAGAGCAGACTTCTCATGGCTCGTTCATGGTGGGTGTTGCCCTCCAGCTACCAATTTTGATGCTCTACCAACAACAGGCTGCTTAGAGGTTCGCAAATCCTTCTCCTTGTTCTTCTAAGCATTTGCTCCAGTTCTTTTCTGGAGATTTCCCTGTTGCTCCCCCATCCCTGCTTCAGGCCTAACCCCTAACCCAGATATCTGTCCCCCAACCCCCTACGGCTAGAGCTAATTACACTTTCCGTGGTACTGTTTCCATCTCTTGTGAAGCTTTATTCTAGCTCACCCTATACTCAGGGAAGCCACGGTTTCCTCCCATCCTTCCCCACCACAGATCCAGCGACGCAAGGGCAGTCCTGACACACTCATCTTCTCCATTGCTCACGACAAAGCTTTGTCCATTATCTTCAAAGTCTCTACTACTGTGGCCAGTCCTCCCCAGTGGCATGGTCTGTACTCATCTCTAGCCAGTCTCAGCCTCCCTACCTGGCCCTCTCCCATCCGGCCTCCACATTGTCCAGGAGACAATCACCTTCAGAGCAGATCTAATTAGGTCTCGTCCCCTTCAAGGACTTGGCCCAGGCTTCAGTCCAGACTCTCTTAGTGGATTTATACGGACCTTCCAACTCGACCCACGGGACCTTGGATTCACACTAGCCCCCCCTCCACCCCTGTACTCCGGCCCCCTGGACCCCTAATCAGCCATGCTCTTTCCATCCATTCTTTGTTTCGTGTGTGCTTTTCCCTCAGCCTGCAATGCTCTTCACCTTAGGGTCTGGTTTTTAAACCTCTAATCAGCTTTCAAGTTCTTTCTCAAAATCATTTCCTTGAGGAAGGTGTCTCTGTCCAGCCCCTCCTTGCAGCATCTGGGGCCGTCCTCAGCTTCCTGATGGCTCATCACAGGCACAGTTACAACCCCGATGTCTCTGGTACCGTACTGAGAGCACCTGGAGGGCAGGAAACACCGTGCACAGTGCCTGGCATACAGTAGGTGTTTAATAAATGCTTCTTTGATGGTATACAGTGGGTATTCAATACATACTCCTTTAATGAGCTAGAGATTCACTTGGGTTTCAGGAAAAAAATGTTTTTATCAATTACCATAAATATTTTAACTTTTATAATCCAAAGCTCTATAATCTTTTCCTTTCTGTCCTCATCCACAGCTCTTTGGGAAAACCTTTAGAGTGATAGGAAATCTAAATTTTCCTCTGTTATAACTGGGCACCACAGATCTTTTTTCTATTTTATTCCTATGTTTTTTTTATATATCAATGGTCGCTGCAATATTCGTAGGGGTCAGCCACTTGGCCTTTAGAGAAACGATGGCCTGGTTTGACTTCTGTGAGAGGCTGAGCCAGGGACCTATCTTCAAGGCACTGTGAGGTCAGTGCACTCTGTTTGTCGAGAGCCTGGCACATGTGGGGTCTCCACGCCCCGGCCATTATCCTGGCCAGTCAGTTACTGAGGACCACTCTCAGCCTGGCGCACCCGCTGCCTTCAGGGCAGCCACCCCGGGTCTCAACTGTTCCCTAACGAGGCCCGAGAACCTGCCGGGCACCTGGGAGCGGCCTTCTTCTCAGCTTCAGGCAATGCTGGCCTTGTGCTCAGTAGGGCTGGGATTTCCTGACCCATGCAGTGCTGTCTTCTCACTGCTTGGGAGGTAGAACTTGCCCACTATTTAAACCTGCTGGTCCTGCTTCTTCTCTGCTTGTACAGTTGGAGAAAAGGCAGATTCCTAAGGGAAGCTCAAGTGAACCAGGGCCCAGGAAGACCCTGTACCATGTTCCCTATGAAGATTAAGGAAGAATCATCTCAACCCTATACCTCCCTCACTCCTTACCTTCCAGGAACTCTCTTTCTATCTGAACACTGTGGTCTTCCTGCAGAGATGTGCATAAATCTTGGAAGGGGCAAAGGGACCCAGGTAAAGGGAAGCTGAGTTTCGGAAGGCTTTGCTGTTGACTCTCTGCGGGTTCAGAGAGGTCACTAGACTGACAGCTGTTGCTTGGAGAGCTAGACCCATCAGGAAGGGGATCTTCAACCAGCTTCTGTTCCACCGGGGAAGCAGACACAGTCACGTGTGCTCCTTCTTGTTGCTTCTCGCGGCTTCCAGAAAATACTTTTGTTTCTACTAAAAATAAAATGAGAATCGTGCTCAAAACATCTGAGGAGCCCGCGTCTCACGTGCTGACTTCTGCACGCCACGCTCTCCCAGAGACAGGCAGATGGGCTGCAGTGCTGCCTCAAGGGGACAGGCGTCATTGATGCCGACGTGCATGTGCTCACCCAGCAACGACATGTGGTCACCAGTTCTGGCCAGACGTCCCCGGGGTTCACTCGGGAGCCCCTCTACATGCACTGCTCTCATGCACGTGGCTCTGAAGAGACCGTGCTCCCTGGTACCCTTAGGAGCTCAAAAGACCTTCCAGACAGTAGATAATCGAATGGGTGGTTTAGCACATTGACTCTGGGGGAAGATACCTTGGGTTCAAATCCCCCCTCCACCACTTATATGCTATCTGGCCTCATCTATAAAATTGAGATAATACCATAACAAGGTAATAATGCTAAACATTATATGTTTAATTTTGATATATTTATTTTTATAATCAATTTACCTATTTAAATAATAAGTAATATATTTATGGAATGTATATAATCATTTTATATGATAAACAATGTAAGCATATTATTAATATAAACACTAAATGTTAAAATCAAGGTAATACTATAAGAAAATAATGATCCAGCTAAGGGGTTTAGCACAGTACCTGATACACAGTAAACATTTAATAAACGTTCATTATCATTATTATTCCAGAAACAATGCTGCCGGGTTACGTCCTATGGCAAGCGCAGATGCAGGATGTAATTTATCAGCTCTCTGTGCTCACCTCTACTAAAGCAGTGGGTCTACAAGGTGTACAGCGTGTTGCTTGTCGCCACATTGTAATATCAAAGGTCTGGAAATCACCTTCTGCTCACCAGCAGGAGACTGTTAAGTAAATTACAGCACTTCCCTGCTTTGCAGCAGTGAAAAAGAATAAGACACGTGTTCCTGGGTAGAGGGGGAATCACCTCTAAGATTCATTATCAAGTGAACAGAGTGTGGACAGTGTGCCAGATCTGCTTCCCCAGTCAGTGCTTATCTGCTCAGAACATCTTTGGAAGGACCCCAAAGACCCTGGGAACTGGACTGTCTTGGGAGAGGGCAACTCAGGACCAGGAGCTGGGGGCGGGAGAGAGACTTGCTTTTCACACTTTGCCTGTGTTGTACTCTTTGCTTTTGCTTTCTTTCTTTTTCTTTTGGAATACTCTATAAAGTTTTAAAAGTTATTCACTTTAAACACGGCAGTGACTCTTGACCAGGTGTCATCTCCTCCCTATGCTGAGGTCACCTAAGGGGAGACAGGCACGGCTGCCGGTGAGGGTGGGACGCATCCAGACCTCCCGCGTACGGGGGGCAGAAAAAGGGTCCTGGGAACCACTGGAATAATCGAGATTCTTGGAAGATTCTCATCATATTTTCTGAGATGTCTTGTACACAAAAAGGAAATGAGCCCATGACTACCAGGCACTGATTAGAGTGGTGACTTCTCTTAAAATGCCAGTTGTCTGCAATTCCTTCCAGCCTCTCTGTCCCTGAGTCCTGGCATCCCAGCCAGTGAGGACAGGCTGAGTGTGGTGAGGCCGGCAGGGTAGTGGGAAGAGATGGAACACAGACGGTCCCCTCGCTGGGCGTCCTGGCTGTGGGACCTGAAGCAGGAGAGCCAACAAGAGGGTGGACCCAGCATTCCGATTCCCACAAACAAACAAACAAAATGAAGATAAAGTACCCCCCCTGGGTCCCTGTGCCTGTACGTGAAAGTCCCCCCAAATGGTGGTTGTTACAGACCTTATCATTTGGAGAGGGATATGGCCTCCTATGGAAAAGTTGGGCTTTGCTAATTTGTACAGAAAAATCTTTTCAACCATGTATTTCAAAAGCCGTCAATTCTGTTTAAGTATAAAATAGCATAAGCAAAAAAAGTCCTAAAAGAGTTCTTCCTTTCTCCGTTGCTTCCTTTTATTAGAGGTTCTTTTAAAGAATCAAAAACCAAAGTAATTATCAGTGATGCAGTCCCAGTCTACTAGTTCCATCCTGACATTAGACTCTTTACATAAATGGATTATTTATAGACTCATGGAGAGCTAACTATCTATCTGCTACCTATTTATTAATTATCTAACTTTCTATCTGGTTTAATGTAAATTCTTGCAGGAATGATTCTACGCAAGACAGATGTTCCAGTTGTGACTTGAAAGAGTTAACAAAGCCTCCAAAGTAGAATGTAGCTGGTGGACTGGGGAAAAGAAAAACACGCAATCAAAGAAAAACTTTCCTGACAACTTATTGATCAGGGCTTTTTGTGGGTTCTGAGAAGTGCAATCATCAGCCGTGAAATGATCCCCAGGCAGAGCCTTTGCCAGGCAACATGGTCGTTTTCTTCCCCACACACTCTGCATGCAGGTTGTACTTCGAGTTCTCTATTCATGGCTCAGATTTTAAACTACATCGCTCCCGTGAAGACCCGTCACCTCCACAGGCTCTGCCCGTCTTAGGAGAAGGTGAATCACGCAGCAGCCTCTAGCAGAGGTTTCTATTTCTTGGACTGAAACTCAGAGTCTGATCCCTGGGGCTGATGCTTGGAGGGGCTGGGGTCCCGCAGGTTTCCTTTCAACAGCCACAACCCCCATTCCCTTCTCTAAAACGCGATACCCACTGGGTTGATATTCTATAGCTCAACTACTCGCTAGCTAAGCTACTCAACTAGCTCCAGCAAACTCACCTACTCAGAGCTGAGCTAGGCTCTAGGACGTAAACCAAAACCAACCAAAAGATCTGCCCAACAGTCATGAATTCCCTCTATTAAACTCTCATCTTTGACTCAGAGACGAGCTCCTTGGACCATTACACCGTGCTTCTCTGTGCTCCTTCAAAGCTCATTTTTTTGTTGTGAAATGTATTATATTTGTAATTAAAGATGTTAGAGCACCTATGAGCCTCCTAGATTAAGAGGCAGAAATTTCCTTGGGCTTCAGCTTTCCTATCTGAGCCCCTTCTGGATCATACTCACCCAGACAGAACCACTTGCCTGATTTTGTGTTGCCTGACTCACTGCTTTTGTCTATAACGTTCCCACCTACGTAACGATCCATAAACGATATATTTTCAGTACCAAAAATCTGAATAGCAAAAGCACAAAGCCAGCTGTTTTAAGGTAAAGACATCACTGTATCCATCAGGGAAAGAGCTTTCAGGAGAGAGCTCAGCGTCTCAGGGCCACTGCTTCCCTGAGACTTGATGGGGTGTGACTCTGGGGAAGACAGTGGTGAGCCGTGAATGAGTCCTGAAAACAAGGGGCTGACCACGGGCAGGGCGTCAGGCAGGGCTGGCGGGCAGCAGTACAATCAGGGCGGTGGGCTGTTGCTGGATTTTCCGTTCCTGACCTCACCGTGTCCAACTGCAGACCTCAGGGCGAAGTTCCAGCAGGGCGCTTCTCTGCGCTGAAATGTGGGCCCTGAGCTGCCCCAAGTGCAGGGCAGGGAGGGGGAGATGGAGACCTCACCGACACAGCATCAGGACCAGCCAAGAAGGGACTTGAATCTGGGGCCAGGCAAGGGCACCACCAGCACATGCAGATCCTCAGTACAAAATGAGGAAAAGCTCCCGAGCCTCAAGACAAGGTGCCTCCACGGGCCAGAAAGTGTCATAATGAGCCCATTTGATAGAAAAAGATCCTTCACTGCTTCTTTCCAAATATTGAGGTGATACATAATCTTTCGTGTTCTCAGACGAGCCCCACAGTGTCACACAATTCTAATAACTGTGCAATTCGGGCTCACGATAGGGAACGAGCAAGTGGGGGGCGGTTGCTAAGCAGCGGACCCTCACAGTCACCAGACTCTGTCAGTGGAATCGCAAAGGATGAGCAGGAAAACCATAAAAACCACGCACAGTCCCAGAGAGCACAGCTGTGTGGGGACCCTTGACAGCCCAAGGCAGGTAACTAACATAGGGGACACATATTAGAGTCATTTATCTCCAAGTTAGCTTAGAGTTGTTATAGGTGTTTTGGTGTCAAAACTGAAACCAGCTCTCTAGAAAGATCTTCTCTTAGGGTTTGGGTCTCAGCTCCATACACCTTCCTGCCTCTAACACCGGCCAATCAACCAAAGAGATGTTTCCAAGCAAAGTGGGCTTCCTTGAATCCAAGGCCACATTTTCTCCCACATTTTAATGTTTCGGGAAGTTATATTTTCTCCCCTCAAACGCTAGACCATCTTACAACAGACTGTCTTAGAAATAACAGTAACTGAAGCTTGTGTTGATATTTCTGGGTCATCGATAAAAATACCAGTTTCTAAATGCAACTACGGTGGGTCTCAGGCTCTCCTAAAAATCTGATGTTACTTGCCACTACCCTGAGTGGCCCCAGACTTCCCTCCACCCATCATCACCTTTTTAAATCTCCTGCATCTATATTTTATGTATAGCTTACCTATCTGATCTTCCTGCCTCACCTGTGGGCTTTCCTCCAGCAAACCCCATAACTGTGCATCTCACTGGAAATCAAAGAAGTGAGCTGGAGAGGACTGTGTATCCATCAAGTGGAAAGCCACTCTGAACAGCGCCCGGGGGTGAATCGCAGACCCCCTCACTTTAGGCAGGATTTTGCTGTCCCCAATTTTGACACAGGGACACGGGAGGCTGCTGCTGAGGGGAAAGGCAAGATATTCTCTGGTCAATACATGCTAATTTGTGGACACAGATATCGCTAAAGAGGAAGGAAAAGGCGGTAACCCTGGGTACTCAAAACACACATAATTTCTCCAGCAGGTGAAATTCTCTCCCCTTTTAACAGGAGAGAAATCCTCAAACTACCTGCAATTACAGTACACAGAAGATGACATAAAAGAGTCCGTTGATGACCCATAGAGAAACAACCAACAGAGAAAGCAAACGACAAGCTTTTACAATGGACAAGGCTGGTGGGTACTTTCTCTGCTTTTAACTGGTCAAGGCTTCATCTTCTGGCAGCAGATGAAAAACTTGATTTCCTCATGGAAAGAGGTGTCCATTTGGTACCCTGCCTCCCACCCGATCTAGACTTCTGTTTAAATCAGCCAATAATTGTTTCAGCATATTTCTGTTAAATTTCTACACAGAGATGTTGCAGCCCAGGCAGGGTGTCAGAAAGGGGGGAAAGAGGCAGCAGCAAATGAGATAAACGGCTCCTGGCACAGAGGAGAGGATCGGATCGGGAAGAGAAGCTGTGTTTGGGAAACTGCATGTCCCAAAGCCCATCCACTCGGCCGGAGCAGAGCTGGAGCTGGCGCCTTCAGGACGAGAAGAAGTCAGGGGAACAGACAGCAACTTGAAGATCAGACAGCAAGGACGAAGGGGCGTCCAAAGGCAGCGGGGCCAGCGGAAACACACGAGCGAGTCCTTTCCTTTCCAGGAAACGAGACTTCCTGTCCATATGAGCCCTTCCTAGACAGTAACAGGGTTTCTTCTGCTGTAAGCAGTAAATATTTCTCCCTAAAGAAGGAGACCTAAGTGGGGAGGGGCGACGGCCAAGAAATAAAACCGACTTGGGAAAAGTGGTGGCAGTAGCTCCAGACCTCTAAAAGGAGCCTTCCCTTTTTGGAACCTGGAGCAGATAGGGGTGGTGGGGGGTGCCGACAACTGTTTGTTAAGATGTCAACACGGTGTTAGGACAAAATAGGCAAGCCCCGCATTGGAAAAACCCTGTATTCAGAGGGAAAAGGGGGAAGATGCAGTGTGTTCATTGTTATTGTTCTAGGGTCAAGTTTCAAGATACCATGTGGGTTAAAGCCACCGTAGAGAACTGTATGGAGGTTCCTTAGAAACTAAAAACAGTTACCATATGATCCTGCAATACACACACACACACACACACACACACACACACACACACACACAGAATGGAATACTACTCGGCCATGAAAAAGGAAGGAAAAGCCATTTGGCAGGCAACATGGGTGGACCTGGAGATTATCATACTAAGTGAAGTAATCAGAGAAAGAAAAATATTATATAATATCGCTTATATGTGGAATCTAAAAAGAAAGATACAAATGAACTTACTGACAAAAACAGAAAGAGACCCACAGACATAGAAAACAAACTTATGGTTACCAAAAGGGAAAGGGGGAAAGGTGTAAAATTAGGAGTTTGGGATTAACGTGTACACACTACTATACATAAAATAGATAACTAACAAGGACCTACTGTACAGCACAGGGAACTCTACTCGATATTTTGTAATAGCCTATAAGGGAAAGGATCTGAGATATATATATATATATATATATATATATATATATATATATATCTGAATCACTGCACCGTACACCTGAAACTAACACAGCATTGTAAATCACTATACTTCAATTTAAAAAAAAAGGATATACGTGGGGAGTTTGCACACAGCTTCATGTACAGTAAAGGATCATTCATGCATTGAGAATATCTAGAATGGACACTGAGGAAACTGGACGGAGCTCTTTTTCCAATTATGTCATTATCCTACAGTTTTAAAGACTGGTAGAACAAAAATCTCAAAACATACAAACAAATATTTGCAAGGCAAAAATAAAACCCACACATACATACACACATGCACACATGAAAACACACACAAACCTGCCTGTTTTCTAATAAATGAATTACCTGGACTTTCTTGCAGGCGATAAGAGACACAAGTCCCAGTCAATGATTAGATCACACCTTTCTACCTGACACCAAGGAAACAGAGTCCCAAAGTATCAGCTGTCCCATAATCCTTCATCCCAAAGCATGACTCAGATTCCTGAAGCACGGAAAACACATTTTAAGCTTTCTCAAAACTTGCTGCTAGTTCCCAAAAGTGACGATTTGAGGTGATAATTTTTTTCAGTAGGCGTATTTCCTTTTAAAAAACATTTGTAAATTATAAAAGCAATTAATTATCACTGTCAAATTTGAAATATTAAAAAAATAAAAATCATTGACAATCTGTCCACTCACAAAAAATGTTCACAGTGGTTTCTTTGGGAGGTATAGCACATTTCTAGTGGAGTAATGCACGGCTGTTTCCCCCTTTCATTTCCATCTTGGGTATAGCTTATAACTAGACAGGACCACCCTGCGCCATAGCAGTGGTACACAAAAGCACAGGTTGATTATCATACTGTTATCTGGGAGATTTATTGCCGTTGATGGCACCTTTCCATTCTGTTTAATAATTCTGTCAGGCTTTCATCTCTCCTCCTCCTCTGGCTTTTCCTGGGTGCTCTGAGAATTACCAGCAGGTTATGCTACACGGTAAAAAACTGATAAAAAAAATCAAACCGATCTGCCAGGGGTCAAAGGGAGCAGCAGAGAAGAATCTTAGTTTAAGGCTCCTGCAGAGTGAAATGCCCGCTCAGAGCCAGGTCTCATCCCAGAATCACCTGTGTGTGTTGTGTGTGTGTGTGTGTGTGCGTGTGTGTGGCGTGTGCGTGCCTGTGTGCGTGCGTGTGTGTGTGTGTGTCTATTACCTGCTCTTTCAAAGAAATTGCTTGACCTCTTTATCTTCAATTCAACAGCTCTCCACTGAGTACCTACTATATACCAGGCACTGATATAGAATGCTTGGGATGCAGCAGGAAAAACAGTAAAATTCCCGATCTCACGTCAAGGACTGCTTGCTCCAGCCCCTCCTACAGCCAATGACCAATCATTTCCATCCAGCTCCCAACCAATGACATCACCTCCACTCCTACGGCCAATGACCATCACCTCCACTCCTACTTCCCCTCCCAACCAATGACATCACCTCCACTCCTATAACCAGTACCATCACCTCCACTCCAGTCCCCACTCCTACAGCCACATTCCATACCTGAAATATACCCATACCCAGAGCTGCTTCTCCCCTGAACCAGTAACTTAAAACCTCCTACTCTCTGACGAGATCCAACAACTCTTTCAGCTCACAGAATGCCCTCTCCATGCCTTTAACATCATCACTGAAGACCTTAATCCCCACCACCTCTGGTAGACTCGGCTGGTTGCCTACTCAATATCCGTTCTTATCTTTTTCTTAACTTAGAGAATCCTCGTTTTGTCCAAGATGATAACGGGCCCGGCTAAAAAAATCACACTTTGCTGTGGTGTGCTACTGCTCCAACCAGTGAGATAAAAGCAGAAGTCCTTTGGTAGAACTTCCGGGAGGGTCTCAAGAGGGGATGTTCAGCTGGTATTCACTGTGGATGTGGACGTGATGGCTGGAGTCCTGGCAACTATTCTACAAGCATCATGACGAGGGTCATACCTGAAGGAAAGTGGAGCAGAAAGCAGAGGCGTGAGCCCCTGAGGACACTGTGGGCCTGCCATACCTGCCCAGATTGCCCACCCCTAGATATCTTTTTTTAAAAACTGAAGTACAGTTGATTTACAATGTTGTATTAGTTTCAGGTGTACAACACAGTGATTCAGTTATACACATGTATACATATACATATTCATATATTATATATACTCTTTTCAGAGTCTTTTCCCTTATAGGTTATTACAAAATATTTAGTATAGTTCCCTGTGCTATATAGCAGGTCCTTGTTTGCCCACCCCTGGATTTCTTTATAGAAAAATAAACCTTACATTTTCAAGCCACTGCTTTTGGATGTGTTGTTACTCAAACTAAATGCAAGTCGTAATTGATCTGACCCTACCTATCAAGGTATGGGTCTGGATCGGCCAGGTTAGCGGTAGCATGCATCAGAATCACAGGGAGGCCTTGTTGAAATCCACTATCCAGGGCAGCCCAGCTCCAGCGCTTCCAACTCAGTAGACATGAAGTAGAGCCCAGAAATGGGCATTTCTGAGTTCCCAGGTGGTGGTCCTGAGGCTGCTATTCCAGGAGCCACACTTTGAGAACTACTAAGTTAGGTTACAAATGCGGTAAAGAAACAAAGAACGAAAACATTTTGTGGCTCAGTACCTGGCTACTAAAAATGTGGTCTATGAACGTCACCACCAACCACACCTGGGACTTTGTTAGAGACGCAGAGCCTCAGCCCTCACCTCTGACCTACTGAATCAGAATCTTCCCTGGAGCCCCTTCCCAGGTGGGCTCAGCACAAGTTACACCCCCAGAGCCAGCCCAAGGGGCTCTGCTCATCACAGAGGCTCATGGAGGCTCCAGCTGGGCCTCTGCTTCTGTGACCCCTGAGAGAAAGGGCACAGACTGTCTGCACTGGCCCATCAGGGCTTCCACTCCCAAGTCCACCGATAGCTCAGTTTCACTGGCCACAGCAGACTGTCAAAGTGGAGGGATGTGCAGTCCTGCCACGCACCACAAGGAGAGCACGAATGTGGAAGAACAGTCTTAAAGACTCCAGACCAGCCCTCCAGCTTCCCAGCCTCTCTTATCCCTTCAGCTGCTCTCAGACTAGGGACGAAGGACATTCAAAAAGGTACAAGTACAGGGCTTCCCTGGTGACGCAGTGGTTGAGAGTCCGCCTGCCGATGCAGGGGGCACGGGTTCGTGCCCGGTCCGGAAGATCCCACATGCCAGCGGAGCGGCTGGGCCCGTGAGCCATGCTGCTGGGCCTGTGCGTCCGGAGCCTGTGCTCCGCAACGGGAGAGGCCACAACAGTGAGAGGCCCGCGTACCGCAAAAAAAAAAAAACAAAGAAAAATAGTACAAGTACAAAGGGAGAGAGAAATTAGGAGTTCGGGATGAACAGATACACACTACAATATATAAAATAGGTAAACAACAGGGACCTACTGTATAGCACAGGGAACTATGCTCAGTAATCTTGTAATAACCGATCATGGAAAAGAATCTGAAAAAGAATATATATATAACTGAACTGCTTTGCTGTACACTGAAACCAACACAACATTGTAAACTAACTACAATTTTAAAAAGGTACCAGTGGAAATGTAATGACTAGAACGAAGATCCAAACCTTCTTAAAAACTAGGAAAAAAATTATAAATACAAAGCAATGAACACACATGTTAGAGATGAAGAGATATAGCAAATATAACCAACAAATTATGCATTTATGACAAAGTTGGCACCAGACATCAGTCTTTCCATGAATACAAATGGACTTAACTCGCTTATTAAAAGAAAAAGCCTTTCACTGCAGCTTGCAGGGCAGGGAACTTTGGCAATGCCCAGCAGAATCCCATGTGAACTTACTTTTCAGCCCAGAAATGCCTCCGCTAGGAATCCACTCTAGTGGGCTCCCAAGATGGTCCACAGACCTGGCCTGCATCAGTGGCCAGTTTGCTCTGGTCCTCTGTCGGCAAACAGCCAAGGGCAAAAGGCACAGATCTAAGGACGAGGGCTCAGTCCCCTGGGGAATAATGGCCCTACCACAGAATCAACAGACGTCACTTGGACAGACCAGGCGTAGAACCGCCAAACAGCTAATTCTGGCTCCCGCACCGATCTGAGGGTGTCGTTGCCTGTTCTGAGAAGTCCAAATGACCGAAACGATGAATGAAGCCGCTGTGTGGGAGCTGACTAATGGAACCCAGAGGGGTCTTCTAGTTCATGAACATGTCAAAGTGATGTAGAAAAGGCTGACCTGAAAGCCAAAGGGCAGCAAAACACAAAATGTGTTAGTATCTGTAATGAGACTAACCCTTCCAGGCAGTTCAGGGGAGGCCTCCGGCTAAACCAGCAATTGAGGGCTCATCCATAGTAGCTTACGGCCAGATGAAAGCCGTGATCCCCTTGGGCTGATCTGACGTAAGCCCCTGGGCGGTCCACACACAGGCACATCCTGACATTCCACATTTTAGAGCAACACCCCACGACGGCTTCCACGCTCGGAGGCTAAATGTTGCCGTATCACAACGCAGCCCCCAGCGTCGGCACGGCTGGTCATCCTTGTTTGGACTGCCTGTTTTCTGGCCATCATTTGAATATACACTGCATTTCCCCTTCTTTTCAAAAACTGAGTAGAAAACGGGCCTATGAATCTGCTTGGGACTCATTAATATAATTAAGATGAAGATAGAAATCATCAGGTGTTAGAAGAAGCAAATCTTTAACCTGAACTCAGCGGTCACTGGACGTAAGCCAGAAACTGGTTGATTCCGTGCTGAGTTGTGAAGGAAATGAACAAAATTAATGAGCCAATTTGAAGTGCTTAAAATGATCAGAGTCTGGGCCCAGAGAGTGAGCTACAAAATCAGGGATTTTAGAATACTGTTGAGGGCTCTGATCCCAGAATTCCCTTCCTCAAAGCGTTTTTCCTGTACACAGTCATTTCCACGTGTGGTTTCAGGACTCTGGCTGTAAAGAATCCCCTATTTCTTTGCTTTGTGGTGCTGGGCCAGGAAGAGAGGCGATTGCCTGACATACAATACTTCCACTTCCCGCCTTCCCAGGTCAGGCGGGCTCCTCCCTCCAACCCCAGCCAGACCCTCATTTCCACTCCAGGATCTGGAAACCCCATTTGGAGAAGATATAAATACCTCCGAGGGTTCCATGTCAGAAAAGGAAGTGAATTCCAAGGCTGCGGGATTCCCGTGGAAAAGGCTCTGGTTCTCCTTCTCAGCGCTATTGCCACCCGCTGGAAGCACTTCCTTGCCGGGCTGACGGCATTCTTCTGGTTTTCCTCAGATGCTTTTTACAAACCTCATCATGTCAACCCAAACTCAGCTGGAAACATGTGGCCCCGTGTGCATCTTCTTCTAAGAATGCTGCACCCTTTGAAGAACTATTTTTGAAAATCAGAATTGGAGAGACTCCCCAAGGCCTCTGCAGAGAAGCACAGGCCACGTGAAAATAGTAACAAAGAATAAATCAAGCGGCCAAGAGAGCCTGAATCAGAGCCTGCCAGGACACAGTCTATACGCAGAGGATGAGACCCTGAGGCCAGCTGGTTTTCTCTGTCTCCATCTCCCAAGACTATGAGGCGTGACAGCACATGTTCTTTCGTTCCCCACCCCCTCCCCAAAGGCCATCATCTCTCTATGAAATAAACAGGTGGCGTGCACCCAACAAGCGCCCACTCTCCAATCCCTCGGGTTTCACGTGGACTTCCTCACTTATTTACTTCTCGTCAGAAAGGAACAAAACATATTTAGTTTATGGGCTTGTCCCGAGAAGCCACTTAGGTATGGAGAAACAGGAAGATATTGAATTGTTTCTAATTGCTACAGTGAGTATGTGTGTCTGGCAGAAGCATCTCCCTTACATCCGAAAGAGGGAGGGATTTCTTTGCAAAAATAAACGTATCACCTTACTGAAAAATCATTATTTTGGAGGAAAGTGGAGGAGGCAGAATCACAAAAAATTACAAGCTCTTTCTGAACCAGTATCTAATACACGAGCCTGGGGAACGGAGGAGAGGCCCCATGTAGTTTTATTCTTTCTAGCTGTCTCATATTGGCTAGAATAGGAAAATCGCTTTCTTGTGACATTTTTAAGTGCTCAGTTAATACAGCTGAGTGTTGTTTTATATGAACCGGCACCTCTGGCAGTGAATTATACAGAATGATGGTAGGATGTGCACTCTTTTTCCCATACCAAAACTCCCTCCCATTGTTTTTCTTTTTTTGGTCAGAATACCTGACTTATTCTTGATCTCAAAGCAGTAAGAAAAAAAGGATAGTGGATTGGTTTTCACTGGGCTTTAAAAACTTCTGAACACCCCAAACAAGATTTCCACAACTTCTCTTAGGAAGGTGGGTCACTGCATTTCATACTCTCTGGTTCTGTCCAGTTCCCTCCCGTCCTTGGAGCCACTCTGTTTCTCCTGGTGCCTTTCAAAGGACTCTTTGGGGTCACGCTGTGCGCTAAGTACAGCATCCCTTAAAAGTGACTTTCCAGGCAGTTGGTCTTTAGGCTGCATTGCATCTTGTTGATTTAAGAAAATGTTTTTGAAGAAATCAAAGAGGAATAAAAAAAATACCTAGAAACAAATGACATGGAGACACAACGACCCAAAACCTATGGGATGCAGCAAAAGCAGTTCTAAGGGGGAAGTTTATAGCAATACAAGCCCACCTTAAGAGCAGGAAACATCTCGAATAAACAACCTAACCTTGCACCTCAAGCAATTAGAGAAAGAAGAACAAAAAAAGCCCCAAAGCTAGCAGAAGGAAAGAAATCATAAAAATCAGATCAGAAATAAATGAAAAAGAAATGAAGGAAACGATAGCAAAGATCAATAAAACTAAAAGCTGGTTCTTTGAGAAGATAAACAAAATAGATAAACCACTAGCCAGACTCATCAAGAAAAAAAGGGAGAAGACTCAAATCAATAGAATTAGAAATGAAAAGGAGAAAGTAACAACTGACCACTGCAGAAATAAAAAAAATCATGAGAGATTACTACAAGCAACTCTATGCCAATAAAAATGGACAATCTGGAAGAAATGGACAAATTCTTAGAAATGCACAACCTGCCAAGACTGAATCAGGAAGAAATAGAAAATATGAACAGACCAATCACAAGCACTGAAATTGAAACTGTGATTAAAAATCTTCCAACAAACAAAAGCCCAGGACCAGATGGCTTCACAGGTGAATTCTATCAAACGTTTAGAGAAGAGCTAACACCTATCCTTCTCAAACTCTTCCA
Source organism: Phocoena sinus (assembly GCF_008692025.1). NCBI lineage: Eukaryota > Metazoa > Chordata > Mammalia > Artiodactyla > Phocoenidae > Phocoena > Phocoena sinus. The sequence continues at coordinate 79,471,888 of NC_045778.1, forward strand.
AAATATAGCAGAGGGAGGAACACTCCCAAATTCCTTCTACGAAGCCACCATCACCTTGATACCAAAACCAGACAAGGATGTCACAAAGAAAAAAAACTACAGGCCAATATCACTGATGAACATAGATGCAAAAATCCTCAACAAAATACTAGCAAACAGAATCCAACAGCACATTAAAAGGATCATACACCATGATCAAGTGGGGTTTATTCCAGGAATGCAAGGATTCTTCAATATACGCAAATCTATCAATGTGATAAACCATATTAACAAATTGAAGGAGAAAAACCATATGATCATCTCAATAGATGCAGAGAAAGCTTTCGACAAAATTCAACACCCATTTATGATAAAAACCCTCCAGAAAGTAGGCATAGAGGGAACTTTCCTAAACATAATAAAGCCATATATGACAAGCCCACAGCAAACATCATCCTCAATGGTGAAAAACTGAAAGCATTTCCACTAAGATCAGGAACAAGACAAGGTTGCCCACTCTCACCACTCTTATTCAACATAGTTTTGGAAGTTTTAGCCACAGCAATCAGAGAAGAAAAGGAAATAAAAGGAATCCAAATCGGAAAAGAAGAAGTAAAGCTGTCACTGTTTGCAGATGACATGATACTATACATAGAGAATCCTAAAGATGCTACCAGAAAACTACTAGAGCTAATCAATGAATTTGGTAAAGTAGCAGGATACAAAAATTAATGCACAGAAATCTCTGGCATTCCTATATACTAATGATGAAAAAATCTGAAAGTGAAATCAAGAAAACACTCCCATTTACCATTGCAACAAAAAGAATAAAATATCTAGGAATAAACCTACCTAAGGATACGAAAGACCTGTATGCAGAAAATTATAAGACACTGATGAAAGAAATTAAAGATGATACAAATAGATGGAGAGATATACCATGTTCTTGGATGGGAAGAATCAACATTGTGAAAATGACTCTACTACCCAAAGCAATCTACAGATTCAATGCAATCCCTATCAAACTACCACTGGCATTTTTCACAGAACTAGAACAAAAAATTTCGCAATTTGTATGGAAACACAAAAGACCCCGAATAGCCAAAGCAATCTTGAGAACGAAAAAAGGAGCTGGAGGAATAAGGCTCCCTGACTTCAGACTATATTACAAAGCAACAGTAATCAAGACAGTATGGTACTGGCACAAAAACAGAAAGATAGATCAGTGGAACAGGATAGAAAGCCCAGAGATAAACCCACGCACATATGGACACCTTATCTTTGATAAAGGAGGCAGGAATGTACAGTGGAGAAAGGACAGCCTCTTCAATAAATGGTGCTGGGAAAACTGGACAGGTACATGTAAAAGTATGAGATTAGATCACTCCCTAACACCATAACACAAAAAATAAGCTCAAAATGGATTAAAGACCTAAATGTAAGGCCAGAAACTATCAAACTCTTAGAAGGAAAACATAGGAAGAACACTCTATGACATAAATCATCAGCAAGATCCTTTCTGACCCACCTCCTAGAGTAATGGAAATAAAAACAAAAATAAACAAATGGGACCTAATGAAACTTCAAAGCTTTTGCACAGCAAAGGAAACCATAATCAAGACCAAAAGACAACCCTCAGAATGGGAGAAAACATTTGCAAATGAAGCAACTGACAAAGGATTAATCTCCAAAATTTACAAGCAGCTCATGCAGCTCATAACAAAAAAACAAACAACCCCATCCAAAAATGGGCAGAAGACCTAAACAGACATTTCTCCAAAGAAGATATACAGAATGCCAACAAACACATGAAAGAATGCTCAACATCATTAATCATTAGAGAAATGCAAATCAAAACTACAATGAGATATCATCTCACACCAGTCAGAATGGCCATCATCAAAAAATCTAGAAACAATAAATGCTGGAGAGGGTGTGGAGAAAAGGGGACACTCTTGCACTGCTGGTGGGAATGTGAATTGGTTCAGCCACTATGGAGAACAGTATGGAGGTTCCTTAAAAAACTACAAATAGAATTACCATATGACCCAGCAATCCCACTACTGGGCATATACCCTGAGAAAACCAAAATTCAAAAGAGTCATGTACCAAATGTTCATTGCAGCTCTATTTACAATAGCCCGGAGATGGAAAGAACCTAAGCGCCCATCATCGGGACGAATGGATAAAGAAGATGTGGCACATATACACAATGGAAATATTACTCAGCCTTAAAAGAAATGAAATTGAGGTATTTGTAATGAGATGGATAGACCTAGAAGTCTGTCATACAGAGTGAAGTAAGTCAGAAAGACAAAGACAAATACCGTATGCTAACACATATATATGGAATTTAAGGGGAAAAAATGTCATGAAGAACCTAGGGATAAGACAGGAATAGAGGCGCAGACCTACTGGAGAACGGACTTGAGGATATGGGAGGGGAAGGGTGAGTTTGACAGGGCGAGAAAGAGTCATGGACATATACACACTAACAAACATAGTAAGGTAGATAGCTAGGGGGAAGCAGCCGCAAGGCACAGGGATATTAGCTCGGGGCTTTGGGACAGCCTGGAGGGGTGGGAGGGGGAGAGTGGGAGGGAGGGAGACGCAAGAGAGAAGACACATGGGAGCACATGTATATGTATAGCTGATTCACTTTGTTATAAATCAGAAACTAACACACCATTGTAAAGCAATTATACCCCAATAAAGATGTTAAAAAAAAAAAAAAAATGTAAATAACAAAAAAAAAAAAAAAAGAAAGAGCAGTAGGAGATTTTAGCTATCATGAATAAGGAACTTCGGAGAGAGGAAATATATACAGAGGTATTGTAGGAAGCTTTCCTTTCTGCTTTTTCAGTGAAAGGCCTCTGTATTACATCTCTAAGGAAACTTATAATAATAAAGATCTTTATTATTCATCAAAAAAAAAAATGTTTTTTTAAAATGGTCATTGTTAACATCCGTACATCTTAGCATTAGGAAAAGCAGGGTGAGGGGTACAAGGGAACTCTGTGCTACCTTTGCACTGTAAGTTGAAAATTACCTCAAACTTAAACTTTTTAAAATAGTCATTTGTGATACGTTAAAAAAAAAGCTTCACAGAGTACCAGTTTTCAGATAGTTGAAAGTCACTTCCCAGTTACTCCGTTCTGGGACTCGCTATCTCTGTATTTGTTGATTCACCAAAAACGGCACAGACGTGTTTGTAAAACCCTGCGCCACACTTACTAAAACATCCTGATGCATCTCAGCAGGGTTACAGTTTCCGTCAATTTGTTGGTGAGCAGAGATGGGTCATCAGCTACTTGGAATCCCACCAAGGTCGGGTCCATTTACCTGGTATCTGCATGATCCCTCAGCGAGGGAGGGTCACCAATCTGCCCAGGATGTCAAGTTTGTACCGAGATGTCATCTCAGAAAGATGGAAGACATTTGGAACGCAAATGATGGAAAGAATTCAGAATACACACCAGAAACCTGGAGCTCTGCTCCCTCCTGGTTCTGCCTCCCACTAACCAGTGATGGTGCACAGGTCAGCCCGTCCATCTGGCCTCAAGTTACTCATCTATACAATGGGATGATAACCATCCTGCTCTGTGAGAACACAGGACAATGTGAAAACTCAGAAAGAATAATGCATTGGGCAAAGGTGAGCCTTCATTATAGTTTACGCAGCCCTAAGGTGCTCCATGTCTAAGGCACAGCCTTAAAAATATGACCCATAAGGGATACAGATAGACTTTATCCTTTCTTTCAAATTTAGGAACAGTATACACACAAGGAGGCATAGATAGGCAGGAAGACAGTTTTGTTCAGTCTTTGACCCATGTCCTACCCCCATGCCCGAAGTCTATTTCCTGCCCATTCTGCCAACTTACTGGATGAAGGCCAGTGAAGGTCAATGTGGGTTAGGTTTGGGGCCATTTTATATAGTGGGATGACAGCTGTCCTTTGAGTGGGACAAACCGAGCCATCCTCCTGGCCCTGCAGGACCGCTGGGGGAGGGGTCTCTGCTCTCCAGCCCCAGAGGCCTTGGTCTGTCCCTTGACTGTGCCAGGGCCCCTCCTTGTGTCATGCAGCGGCTTTTCTGCTGGGGAGCAAGGAAGAGGGAAGGATGTGGAGCCACCTGCAGGGAGATCAGAGGCCCTCGGGTGAACTTCAAATGCAAAAAATGAGCCTGAAGCGGGGAACACCAGCCCCTGCCTCTTCCGCATTTTTCCTTTAACCCTTCTCACCTCCAAAGATGCCCTGACCACTTCAGTCAGATTTAAAGGGATGCAAATATCTGCACTGGGGTGGGGGAAGTGGAGAGGAACACACAGTGAGATTCATAACAGACCTCTGCCCAGCCCCAGGCCCCTGACAGCAACCAACACAGTCAACCCTGCATAGAAACAGAATTTCTTGGCAAAGTCCAGTCTTAAGCTCTAGGGTCACATACGTAAGCTCCAGAATTAGGGAAGAGAATGTAGTGAGAAGGAGGTTCAATCAGCAATGGATGGGTTTCCCAATAAGGACAGCAGATCCCACCCTGCCCAGGGCTGGAGGGCTTCAGGTGGGCCAGAGAAGACTCTCTGGGTGCTGAGCTCCCAAGAGACCCTGACAGTTCAATTCCAACACATCCCCAGTGGGGTCTGACTTGGGTGGACCCGCCCCCAAGGACACAGCTGACAATGGGCAGCACAGACAGTCCTCACTGTGGCCACCAGCCTGCTGTTATTTACACACTCAGGGATGATTCCTTTCCTCCATGAAGAGGCCTTTCTCCCATTAAGATTAATAGGAGTCATGTGGCTGAAATGAAGGCATTTCATTTTCCAGATTTTCTAAAAGTAAAATGTGGTGATGGAAAACATATGTATTGTTTCTATTTGGGATTGTAAAAACACAAACCAAAGGAACCAGGGAGATTCATGGCCCAAGCCTTCTCGATTATCACAGCAGATAAGGTTACTCGTCATTAAGTAGGTTTAGGTGTGGGGCGATCTGAAGTCCTGGCTCAATTTGTTATATGAGCACAGTTTAAGTAATGCTTTTTTTCTTTTATCCCGTGAAAAATACATCCCGTCTTTTCTTTGATGACCAGGATACCAAAAGGGTTTTTTTTAGTAGACTATGGAATGGTCATATGTTATGGTTCAAAATAAAAGGTGTATTCCAGAAAAGTTTACTGTAAAGAAAATGACTAAAAAGGGAAATTTTCCTAATGACTTTCATGATTTGCTTATAATTATGTATAGTAAGGATTTTAAAATTACCTCTTGGATATGAAATAAAAAATCACAGTTAAAAACACCAACATCCCTTTGTAGTTACACGGTTAAAGCAAAGGTGGTGATAAAAATGTCAATGGCATTCAAAATAACAACAGCACCATGGGCCAAACTCAAAACTTAGCAACAGTGAGAATGGACTTCTGGTCTGCCTTGTCTCACATAAGCATAGTATTTTCTAAAAATTGGGTAAATTTTCTTAATCTTCTATTGGCATTAACATTTCTAATTTCCATCTAGAAGCATTTCACTGTTTGTTTTACTTTTTCCATCACTTGAATTTACGGGCATCTTTAAGCATGGCCACACCTCAGTGCAGAATTTGGTCCAGTGCTTAGAACCTATAGACACATCCAGTCTGTCTGGCAATGAAGGTTTCTCCCAGGGACGTGTGAACATACGGCGGTCTACTCACCACCTCATACATTTGAAAATGACTAAGCAGGACCTGAGCTAAGCACCCTGTCCCTTAATTCAGTGTCTTATATATGCCCAAATCTAGGCATTACCTTGATTCCCTCCCTCCTTCCTCTCCGCATGGAATCCATCAGCAAGCCCTGCTAAGTCTACCCACCTAGAACGTACCTGGACCACTCACACTTCTCCATCTCCACTCACACCACTCACCTGGCTGGCTTTCCTGCTCTGCTGACTGTCCTGCTTCCACCTAAGACCTTGAGAGACTGTAAGTCAAATCATGGCAACCCTGGGCTCAAATCCCTCCCATGGCTTTTCCATCACACCTAAAATAAATCACAAACTCTTCCCCACAGTGATCTGCTCACCTCCCCGAGCTCACATGGCCCCTCCCCTGGCCCCTCTGCCCTCTGCTTCCCACCTCCCCACCTCAGCCCCACTGGCTTTCGTCTTGTCCCTTGAATGTACCATCTCCATTCTTTATCACATCAAGGGCTTCTCACCAGTCATTCCTCTTGTCTAAAATGCTCATCCCCTCTACCTTCACAAGAGGGACTCCTCATCAAGTAGATCTCGGCTGAAATGTCACTTACTCAGAGATGCCTTCCCCGACCACCCCAAAAAGCCAACAAGTAGCCAACTCAATCACATCACCTGATTCTAATGCTCTGCAAAAGCTGTATCCCCACCGGAAACTTCTCACGTTAATGCTTCTATTTGTTGTCCATCTCTAGCCACTCAACAGTGAGCTCCACGAGAGCAGGGACCTTGCTTTGCTTACTGCAGTACCCAGATGATACCTGGCAAACTCAGTAAACATCTCTCAGGGGACACATCATCATTTAACTGATGGCTCCTGTCTTCGCGAGCTTTTAGCAGGTAATAGGAGATAATGAAGAGATACAGAATCCCCACCCGGAAGCATCATCGGGGCATTTTGACGGTTTCTTAGGGGTGAATATTAACTTAATAATTCACGAGTCTTCCTTAGGTACCTCCTATGATCAAGCACCCTATTACGAGCTAGGGGTATGATCTGAGCAAAGAGATGTGGCTACGGGGCCCACAGAGTGGGCAAGTTGGAGAACTGGTGACAGGAGGATAAACGCCTTAAACTTGGGGATAATTCCATCCTCATTCTTATAACAAAAACATTATTTTAGAGGAGGCTGAGTTCTCTCAATTTCAATGGCCTCAAGGAAAGGAAACATTGAGACTAAGCCTAATTCCTGAACGGCACAGCCATTTCTGTACTCTTCTGGCCCTTTGTTTTTCTAAATCATTCACCCTGCCCAGGAGGGTTTGGAAACCTTGCTTGTCTTAACTGGGCTACCATATTGTCAGGGGCTGCACATCCATTTAGCAAAAAGGACAAGCGGGGAGGGGAGAATGTTGGGTCGTGGGCATCCCAGCCAAATGGAGACTGGACATTAGCAAAAATTCAGAGGTACAGATCCCATTATAACCATTTCACCGTGGACATCAGTTCGTGCCCTTTTCTTTTCCAAAACTTTCATAACTGAGTGGCAAACCTGACCAATTCCAACTTCACATTCTCTCCTTGCATGCTATCTTAGCAAAAGCACAGATGGATAGAAAATTAGACAAAAGCCAGGTGGAGAGAAGAGGGGAGATAGAGAAGCAAAGAGCTCAATTACACTTTGACTGAAATCACTTACTTCCTAAACAGCTAGTGGTTGTCGCTATAACTTTTCCCTGGATTTGAAATTACACATTTTTCATTTCCGACACGACCACCAGACTAGCCACGTGAGGGCGATTTTCAGGAAGGAAGCAGCAGGTCAGCTTTCCAGGCCATGCAGACCAGACAGCAAACCCTGATGTGTCACTGGGGAGACAAAGATGGTCAGACTTTGTCTGAGATTAGAAGGTCGGGAGGTGCATTTCCTCGCAAGAAAAACGAATCCAAATTTTAAAGGGAAGTTTCTCTGCTGGAAAAGGAGTTAAGGAACAAGTTTGCTTTGGGCGACCCTTAATTTTAAGTTTCCCGCACCTGTGACATTAGGCACTCTTGCTGAATAATAGGCAAGAGGCAACGTTCAGAAATTCAGTGCATCTTAAGATTACCGTCTGGAAGACATTGCTGGCCGAAGCAACACAACACGAGACACTTAAATGGTTTATACCCCAACGAAGCTGTTATTAAGTAAATCTTTTAAAAAGCAAGACCGTTCACCCTGTTGATAGGCATGTAGCCGGCAGGTTTTGCACAAGGCCAGGACAGCTGGGAGTTGCACGGTATTAAATTAAGAGCACTTCATGCTTGGCAGGTGGAGCCTCAGTGAAATGTGCTCTTGAACACTTAGCATTCTGGTCTTTGCTAGTCTTTTGACTTGTAGTCTGATTTCTTTCGGTTGAGTAACTAATTCAACTCAGCTGTAAAGACCAGGTTTTGTGCTTTAAGTTCTATAATGTAATTAACGATTCACATCCAATTACATCATGTTAAAAATCCTTTTCCAATCTTTTCTCTACTAATCCTGGGCGCGGTGCCTGTGTGCTGACTGGATCAATGCTCAGGAGAAAAGCAGAAAGCTCATTGGCAAGCACAGAGCTGAGCCTGCCGTGATCGTTGATATTTTAGTCTAGTCCAAGTCGTCTGAAAATACACGCCTGCTTTCAGCTTGTGATTTGAGACCACCAGATGCCTTTCTGTAAGGAAAGCCTAAGAATATAGGACTATATCTTCAGAATGAGGTTTTCACATTAGCTCCGAGAACATGGCTTTCATACCAATCACTTCGTTTCTTGGAGCCCTGGAGAGCGCCACGATGCCCCTGAAGGAGGCCTGAAATCTTTGCTGTGCATCACCCTCCATGCTGGGTCCTGAACCTCTCTATAACCGTATCCTGTTTGCAGTGCGTCAGGCCTCCAGGGATCCAAATATACATTCTATCTGTCATTCTCCAGGATGTCCTGCATGTCTGTAACTGCCATGGGCTCCATCGCACGAATGGCACCTTCTCCCTGGAATTCACCAGTTCGCTCATTGGAAACCAGTCCCCCTCACTCTGCAGGCTCAGCATAGAATCTGGATTTTATCCCATCAGCCTGACTTCGACTCACTGTGCGTTTCTATCTCTCTCATTAGCCTGTGTGTAACTTGGGACAGAGAATGTTCTTTTTCTCTTCCCTGTGTTACCAGTAGTGCAGAGCACAGTAGTTCTGTTTTCAACAAAACTTTAAAATGTGTTAAAGTTACATTCCAGGTCTCTCCACATACCTGCCAATTCCCTCTAGATCCATCATTATTTTCTGTTGTCACAACAGCTCCAATTCTCTAGAGACAAAGAAGTCAGAACTCGGTAGTGGGAATGTCAGATGAAGTTCAAAATGACTTAGGGCTCAGGATGAAGTGGCCCAAAAGGGGCAGGCTAATCATTGAGGTCCCTAGTGACATAAAATAGTACATTAAAGACTCCTAGGAAAAACCCTAACACTCAAAGAGCTGAAGGGAAGATAGAAGATAATTTCCAAAGCAGGAAATATACACGGCCAATAAACAAACAAATACAGTTGACCCTGTAATACGGGGGTTAGGAGCACTGACTTCAAAAATCTGCCAATAACTTCACAGTCAGCTCTCCATATACGGCGTTCCACATACACAGATTCAACCAACTGCAGACCGTGTAGTACCGTGGTATTTACTATGGAAAAAGTCTGCATATAAGTGGACCCGCACAGTTCAGACCCGTGTTGTTTAAGGGTCTACTGGAATTCTGTCTTACCTGCAATTTGAAATTAAACAAGAAGAAGATACTTTCACCTACCAAATTAGCAAAGGGTAAAGATATACGTACTCAATTCTAGAGAGAATATAAGGAGACAGAAGCTCTCCTACGGTGCCACTGGTGGCACACACTGACTGCTGCAACATTTCTTTAAAGCAACTGGCAATACAGAATGAAAGGCCTTAGATCATTTACCCAACAATTCTCCTTCCAGGAATACAGCTTAAGAACACAATCAGAGTGTGGTCAAAACTGTACACACAGAGATATACATTAAGTATTATTTATAGTGGTGAAAATTAGGAAACAAGCTAGATGCCCAACATCAATGGTTTAAAAATTTATATCGCCACGTGATCTACATGTTAGACAGTTATCTCATACGTTTGCAGAGAAATTTTAGTAATTCATACCTTGATAAAAACTATGATGATGTTAGAAAAAGCTTAATAATGTCAACAACAATAAAACTTAAAGAACAGACATCATGTGTCTACTTGTATGAATGAAGAGGCATTCAATACCGGAAAATTAGTATTGTAATGATGACCATTAAATTAATCTACAGATTTAATTTTGAAACCCCCCTAAAATCCTAAAATTACTTTTTTTATGGATGGCCAACTTAACAAAATTCTACTAGAAAAAACATAAATGAATGAGATCTTTTATTTTGTGTAATATGGTACATTAGATAGATAGCCAAAAACCCTTATGCTACAAAACAACTAAAAACCTTGGGCATAAATATAAATATATATTTTACCTGTAGAGCTCAGCTTGTAGAAAAGTAAAGAAACCCTTCAGAGCTTAAGAAGAACTCAAGTGGAGAACAAATCCAGTTGCCCTAAAGGCAACTGCTGATTTACGGTCATCTGGAGCTTTGGATTTGAGGACAAAGAGAGTGAAGGAGACAAAACCTGGCCCCTGAGAATGTGGGACTGGACACCACTGCATAGACGCTCAATTCATAATCACAGGCTCAGGGACAAATTCACACAACTTGCCTAATGTGAGCAACTACGAGCTGAAAAGGTAGCGTCATGTGAGCCCACCTGAGAGCATGGAAGTCTCTGAAGGAACTTGTCCTCTATCTAGGACTCAGAGAATTTCCACAGATAGAGTTCCAACGAGCATGAGTTCAGAATTGCAGCAGCAATATGTATGAAACAGAAATCACAACTCATCCAAGGGAAAACCACCATATAAGCAAGACTGTAGAATCAGACCCACAGATACCCTAGATATCAGAAATACCAGCTACAGGACATAAAATAATGGTATGTTTCAAGGAATAAAAGAATTAACCAAAATTATGAAGAACAAGAGACTACAAAACTCACCAGAGTGATTTCAAAAAGAATAAAACACACTCCTAAAAATAAATTTTAAAAAATACAGCAATTGAGACTTAAAACTCTGATGAATGTAGGTATAGCTGAAAGTAGAATGAGTGAAGTAGAATACAAACCTAAAAAAGTTTACTGAACGTGTCACAGAGTCAAACAGAAAGTGTGAAAGACAGGCAAGGAGAAAGGAGGATGGAATGGGACAGTAGGAAATATATCTGATCAGAATTGAAAGGAGATAATAGAACAAATGAAGGAGAGGAAATAAAAAAATGGCTGGGAAATTTCCAGAACTATGAGAAAGAACCATCAGATTCATGAAACACAATTCTGAAAATAACCAAAAAGAAACCCATATCTAGGAACACCATAATGAAGCATAACAGCAAACACAAGGAGACCTTAAAAACAGCTCAAAGAAAAGGTAGGCAGGTATGATGAATTGACTTATAGTTGCCTTCTCTATAGCAACAGCAGATGTCTAAGGCACTGGGATAATATTTTCAAAGGACTGAGGGGAAATAATTGTAAACATAGAATTGTATACCTTGCAGTCTTCCTTCAAGAACACAGTGAAATGAAGGTGTTTTTAGAATTCCCACCTTTCCCAACTCCCAAACAAACCTGGGAGAGTTCACCACCAAAAGTCCCTTCACTTGATGCATCACCAAAAGGAACATATAAAACATGTACTTTAGAAAGACGAAAACTGCTATCAACAGTGAAGACCTAACATTCATAAAGAAATGGAGAGCACAAAAATGGAAAACATAAGGTAAATCTAAACACTGATTTTATAAAAGTAACAGTCAATTTGGAGGAATCACAAAAACAAAACAAGATAAAACCAAAACATATAATAGCAGTAATGTATCTTGAGTGATCGCAGCTAAAGAGCTCTAATAAGTTGTTTGAGACATGACTAAAAATACTGATCACCTTTTGGCTTTGTTAAGTTCACATGTTAAGCAGTGACTGAAATGATAAAAATAAATAGTATAACTTCCAACTAGCAGAGGAAAAAATAGAAGGAGAAAAAATTAATTGAATACAAGGCTATTAAAAAGATAGAAAGGTAGGACAAATAGAAAACCTAAATAATATGACAGAAGTAAATCCATATATATCAATAATAAAAATGAGTATAAATGGTCTAGATTTCCTAGTTAAAATAAATACATAAGATAGCTAACAAAATTTTGCAAAAACAAACAAACAAACCAAAAAAGAAGAATGGTTGTAATCTAATCTTTTCCTGTCAGATATTAAAGCTTACTATGAAGCTATAATTTTTAAAAAGTGATATTGTAGTATATACAGAAAATATCTGGAACTGAATGAAAATGAAAAAATACATTTCAAAATTAGGAGGAAATTTATATCTTGAACTAATTATACAAAAGCATTTGACATGAGCATTTGGTCTAAGCTTCCCCCTTAAGCTAAAAAATTTAAAAAGAAGAAGAAGAGGAGGAAATTTAGGAAAGAGTAAATAGAAACATGGAAATAATAAAGCTAAAAGCAGAATCAATGTAATAGAAAATCAACAAACAATAGAGAAAAATCAATGGAACAAAACCTAGATCTTTGCGGAAAAAAATCAAAAAAATGGATAAAGCTCTAGCTAGACTGATAAAAAGAGAAGACACAAATTACCAGTATCAGGAATGAAAGTGGGGACATCACTACACATCCCAGGATAATAAGAAAATATTATGAGCAACTTTACGGCAATAATTTCAACAACTTTGATGAAATTCCTTGAAAGAAGGTAAATTTGCAAATTACCAGACTCAAGAAGTTGTAGCAACCCTGACTAGTCATATAGCAATTTTAAAAAATTGAATTCATAATTAAAGCTTTCCCTAAAGGAAAACTTCAAGCCAACATGACTTCACTGGTGATTTCTATAAAACACTCAAGAAATAATGTTAATCTTCCAAAATCTTTTTCAGAAAGAGAACACTTCCCAGTTTATTATATAAAGCTGGTATTTTCCTGATATCAAAACCAAAAACGTTTCAAAAGGAAAATGACATGCCAACATTCCTAAAGAACATAGATGAAAAAAAAAATCCCTAAAAAGATTAGCAAATAGAATCCAGCAATATGTTTATTTTTTAAAAGTATAATGCATCATGACTAAATAGATTTTAACCTAGAAATAGTTAATTTAACATATGAAAATCCATGTAATTCCCCATACTTATAAAATGAAGGAGAAAAACTCTATTATTATCCCAATAGATGCATTAAAAGTATTTCAGTATTCAACATCCATGCATGATAAAAGCTTTCACCACGTTAGGAATAGAAACAAACAACAAAAGAATCTGAACATGAATTGGCAAAGGATTTGAATAGACACTTCTCCAAAGAAGATACACACATGGTCAATATGCACATAAAAAGATGTTCAACATCATTAGGGAATCATTAGGGAAATGCAAATCAAAACCACAATGAGATACCACTTTACACCCATTAGGATGGTTATTATAGAAAAAAGAAACCAGAAAATAACAAGTGTTGGCAAGGATGTGGAGAAACTGGCAGCCTTGTGAGAATGTGAAATGGTGCAACTGTTGTGGAAAACAGTATGGAGGTCCCTCAGAAAATTAAGCATAGAATTATACATTATCCAGCAATTCTACTTCTGGGTAGATACCCAAAAGAATTAAAATCAGAAACAAACATTTTTACACCTATGTTCATAGCAGCGTTATTCACAACTGCCAAAAGGTGGAAGCAATCCAAGTGTCCATCAACAGATGAATGGGATAAACACAGTGTGGCATTATCCGTACAACAGAATATTATTCAGCCTTAACAAAGACAGAAATTCTGAGACATGAGACAACATGGATAAACCCTGAGGACATTATGCTAAGTGAAATAAGCCATCATAAAAGGACAAATACCGTATTATTCTTACATATGGTGCCTAGAATAGGCAAATTCATAGAAGCAAAGTAGAATGGTGGTTACCAAGGACTGCGGAGTAGGGGGATGTAATTAATGGTTAATGGGTACGGAGTTTCATTTTTGCAAGATGAAAACATTTCTGTGGATGAATGGTTGTGACGGTTGCAAAACAAAGTGAATATACTTAATGCCACAGAACTGAGCACAGAAAGATGATTAAGGTGGCAAATGCCATGTTATGTAGTTTTATCAGAATGAAAAAAGAAAGAGAATAAATTAGGAATAGAAGGAACCTGGTAGATGAAATCTATGTATGTATGTATGTGTCTATCTATCTATCTCTGTTAAGTCCTTAGAGCTAACCAGGGAATAAGTCAAAGATGCCCACTTTCATCACTTCTATTCAACATTCTACTGTGTCTTACCTGGTGCAATAAGGCAAGAAAAAAAACAAATTAAAGGAATCAAGATGGAAAAAGAATAAGTAAAACTTTGTCCATACATAATATTATCGAGTATATAGAAAATCCTAAGGAATCTACAAACAAAAAAACCACTACTACAATTAAGTGCTTTTAGCAAGGTTGTAGGATTCAAGGTCACTATACAGATATCAATTATCTATATTTCTACGTGTAACTAAAAAAAGTTGGAAATGAAATTTGTAAAAATCAGTGTCATGCATTTACAGCAGCATTCAGAATATGAAATAAATAAGGATACATTTAACAAAACATGTGAAAGATCTTTATAATGAAAACTACAAAACATTGTGGAAATTAGAGATAGATGCAGTGACATGGAAGAATTTCAAAGGCATTAGTCCGAGTGAAAGAAACCTTATACAAAAAAGCCCAAGTTGCCTTAATATGTATAAATTCTAGAATAACAACAGAAAGAGAATCGGTGATTTCCTGAGGCTGGAGGAGGGAGTAAATTGACGGAAAAGGAGTCAAATGTTTCTCTGAGGCGATAGAAATACTCTGTATATCACTGTGGTATTGGTTACATGGGCTTCTATACATTAAATGTGTGTACTTTAATGTAAGTAAATTATACCACAATATAGCTAATCAGAAACAAAAAGCAGAGTGTAGGATCAGACTGAGAAGGCCTTTTTGAAATATAAAATTAAAATTTGAAAAATGTGCAATGGTAGCTAAAGTCTCTCACCACCTGAATCGTGCAAAAATGCAATATAACAAATGCCAACATTTTACACTTAGGAGTACCTGAAAGATTCCCCATCTTTTAAATCGATAGAGAGTAACAGGATAGCTTTTGTAAGTCATATAATATTCAAGTGGCACGAAATTTTCTCGAAGAAAACAACTGCATAAGTCAGGAAATCCTTGTATAAACACAAATTCTATATATGATTGGCATTTCCGACCAGTAAAGAAATAATGGATTACCCCATCAATAGTCCATAGACAACTGGCAAACCATTTATGTAAAACAGATCCCAACCTTACACCATCTGAGGAAATATATCCAGAGGGATTACAGATTTAAATAAAAGAGCTAGAGAGGAATGTAGGCTAGAAAAGGCCATTCTAAACCTGTCAGTGAAAACAAAAGGAAAAGGACAAAGAAGATAATAAAAACATCTGAATGTCAAAAATTACCATAAACAGACATGATGAGTAAATGCCGTGTGGTATCCTTGGATGGGATTCTGGAACAGAGAAAGGACATTAGTGGAAAAATTGGTGAAATGTGAATAAAGTCTGTAGTTTAGTTAATAATACTGTAGCAAAGTATCAATTGCTTAGTTCAGACCAGTGATTCTCAAAATGTGAGTGATTTTGCTCCCCAGGGAACATTTGGCAATGTCTAGAGACATTTTTGTTTATAAAGGGAGAAAGGGCGAGGTGCTACTAGCATTTCATGGGCAGAGGCCTACAATACACAAGACAGCCCTCCACAACCAAGAGTCATCCAGCCCGCGATGTCGGTAGTGCCAAGGTTGAGAAACTCTGGCTTAGATAGAAGTACTGCGACGATAAGGAGAAGCTATATATACAGGATACTCAGGAACTCTCTGTACCACCTTTGTAACTCTTCTGTTAATCTAAAATTATTTCAAAATCCAAAGTTTAAAAAAGTACGATAAACATTAAAATATAAATACAAAGGGATATTTTTAACATAAATAAAAATTCAAAAGGAAAAAGACTAAAGAAAAAAGGCCAAAAAAAGAATAGAGGAAATTGAGAAAAGAAGAAGTATAGATGTATAACAAACACATGAGAAAGTTCAACTTCTCCATCAAAAAAATACAAATTAATATCTCATAAATATTATATTTTTCACTTATCAAAATCACATGGAAGTTTTTGTCATGTCAATACCCAATGCTTGTGCATGCTTAGGGCAGCCGCTATTTAGGTACTGATAGTCTAATCTGATACAACTGTTACAGAGTATCATTTGGAAACTTATACTAAAAAGCCTTAAAATTGTGCCTCTCCTTTGACCCAGAAATTCTAGGAATGTGGCTTAAATAAATCACATGAAATGCCCACAAAGATTTCTCTATGAGGACATTTATCAACACATTGTTATAAAAATGCAAAAATGGAAACAATCTATTTAACAAGATTTTCAAAAAATAGCTTAGGTAAATCTTTATAACAGAAGCCTATATAGCTGTTAAATGATTAATAGGGGAATATGTAGGACATGAAAGGAACTTGACAATCTACTGGTAAGAAAAAGCAACCTCTAATGATGCTTTTACATGATCCTCTGTTTGTTAAGAAAAGGAAAGAGAAATTAAAAAATAAAATTTTGTTTCATACCTGTGAGGATCCAAGTTATCTACTTGGGAAGATCCACTGAAACATTAACAGTGATGTTATCTGTGGATAGTAGGATTATGGTTGGTTTTAATTTTCCCCTTTTTGCTTATCTACGTTTTAATTTTTACAATGCACGTGTTTTACTTTTTCAATAAGAGAGGGAAACAACATTACAAAAGCAATGGAATTGAAGAAGAAACTGATTACATTTACTCCCTATTCTAAGGAGCATTTTTATGTATGATTTTAGACGTGGAGAGAAACCACAGTGCAACCGGCACTGCCAACAGCCAAGGTAGACCTCGGGGTGGAGAGAATCACGACAGGCTTTGCGACAACCAATCACATCATCACAAATCCTCCCCGATGTCCCCCTCAGCTCTGTCTCCCAAATGCACAACACTGTGATGTTCAGTGCGTTTTATGGACCACCCCCCCTCAAAGTCTGCTGCCTGGGCTCTGATGCTCCATTCTTCACAGCTCCTTTGCTACCGTTTCTGAACTGAAGTGGGTCACTTGGTCTTGCACACACACGTGTATTTGTAAGGGCGCAAGACAGGATGCCACAGGACCTCAAAGTCATTTGTTCACTATCTACATAGGCCATCTGAACAAAATCACCTAAATATCGTCCACCTATACTCAAAAATGGATAAGCCTCTATCTTCTTAAAACACCAGAGCCATTTTCCTGCTGAATAGACACCAAAGACTCCATATCACCTCATTCAACCACAAGCCTGGCCCTTCACTTCAGCCCCCTGCCCAAGGAGGGAGCAGATTTTAAGTAAAACTCTATACTTTTTCCCTTCATTTCAGCCAACTTATAAATTTATACATGGGAAAGACAAGACAAGGCCAGAGCACCAAATATCACCATGACATTCTGCGTATTTCCAAGAGGTGGGCCCCAAAGTTGTCTCTGAATTGTCTAACAGATAATGTAGAAGGAGAAACGTTAGGAGCTGCAAGGGTTAAATGCTCTGAGAGGTTAAAAGTCAGAGTTGCTCAGGAGATGCACAGCTCTCGAAGAGGGAGAGTGGAGATTTTTGTCCCCGTGGGGCCCGTGTCGATGGGCTGTATAGTACGAATGACCCCATCCTTAATGTAGGCTTGCGACACAAGACCAAAACACAATGAAAACAAGGGTAGTTCTACAGAAGACCAAAATGGCGCAGTCCTTGTACGCAAATGCTTCAACGAATTGAGGAACTGATTTTTAAAAATCTGAATTTTGGTAGCGTTTGTCTTTAACTTCTGATTCTACAGACAACCACCACCTACTGGGCCGATTTATACACTCCTCACCTAGACTATGTGTTTGAGTGTTCCTTCGGGACACTTGTCACAAACATCAGAGTGGGAAAGAGCAGGCAATTGGGGGAGCAGGTCCTAACCGCAAGTGGCATGACAAAGGCTGTGTTCCCTGCAGAGAGAATACCTGTGCTGTGCTCCTGCCCTCAGGACCTCTTGGTGACTTCAACTTTGAAGAGTCTGACCATTACCCCTCAGTAGCGAGAATTAGGATGCACAGTAAAGAGGACATGCTGACCTGCAGGGAAGAGCTGTCCTAGAAGAGTAGCAGAACATGCCACCCCCAAAATATGCCACTTGGCGTAAGGATTACTTTGAGCTGAAGGCAACTGAGGAAGATGACACCAGAGGAATCAACATAACAAACTTTACTAACTAGGCTTTATCTACCATTAGTTTCCTCCCATGTATCTACCCTCCCACTTGGACAGTCTTGGAAGGCTAAAACTGCTCTCCTTTGTCTTTTCACTTCTCCACAAAACTACTGTTCTTTGTTGAAGATGCTATATAAGCCAGAGCTCTAAACCACTGCTCTGAGTTACTCACTTTCTTCTGATTATCTCCCATGTACATATGAGGAATACATGTTAATAAACTTCTCTTTGTTTTTCTCTTGCTAATCTGTCTTTTGTTATAGGTGCCCCAGAGAGAACCTGGAAGGGTGGAGGGAAAATTATTTTCCCTTCCTTACATTCTCCAGAACAGAGCTTTTAAGCAGGGAGGCACTGACTCAGATTCCAGAATAGGGTCTAACAGAGGCAGTTTGAAAAAGCATCCCTAATGTGTCTGACGCCCTCCCCTGGTTAAGAACACCTTTTCACACTCTCTGATAACAGCCATGAACAGTGTAGGATCACTAGAATGCCCCTTCTGTGAACTGTGGTACTTCATCCACAGTAATGCCTTCATGTGGCTCCAACCTAACATGGAAAACTAGTGACTAGAAAAAATCTCCCCCCCCCCAAAAAAAAACCCTTCAAAATATTTTTGTAACATTGTTCATGCATCTTCTGTCTTTTACATTAAATTTGACCATCTGCAGGATAATAAAGTTCCTCCTTGACAAAACTTGATTATTCTTACTAAGTTCTTGGAGAGAAACAATATTTTGAGACTTTCTTCCCTCCATTTTAAAAAGAAGTGGGGGTGCTATAGACTTCACTTTACTTTTCACAACCTACCTCTGGATGTGGCTCCCCACCCTTTCCTGGCCAGAGAGGTTTTGGATATGACCATGGGGAGAGGTGGTTTGAAGAAGGAAAGGGAGTGAGCTTTTAAGTGACCCTGACATCAGCAAGGCTCTGTTGGGTCATCAGAATGACCTGTCCTCTGCCCAGCACCCAGGTCCTGAGCAAGTGTGCTGTGCTCCATGGCTCACTGCTGGGCATGGAGAGCTCATTGCCATCGACTCAGACTTGGATTCTGACCTCCAGGTCGGTGCGGTCTAGAAGAAGAAAAATGGCCCCCGTGACATGGCAAGTATGTCACATTGAAAGGCAATAATATTCTTGGGAGTCAAGTGCTTGAGAGATGGAACTGGGAAGATGTGCTGAGGCTACGTACGTCACAGTCTGGTGAGTGATGAGAATTGCCAAGCAGGTGGTCCACAGTAACAGTGGGCTATAGGGAGGTTAGGGCACAGCGCAGGCCAGTGGCTCTCAACCAAGATGAGTTTGTCATCTCTCCCCCAATCCAGATAATGTCTGGAGAGGTCGGTGTTTGTCACGACTGGGAGGGAGGGCTATTGGCATCTCACGGGCAGAGGCTAGGGATGCTGTTAAACACCCTATGGTGCACAGAGAGCCCTCACACAGAGAATCATCTGGCTCCAAATGTCGATCCTGCCAAGACCTAGAGAGGGAAGGCAACACTGGGGTGAGGGGGCCAAGGTCAAGGTGAGCGGCAGGAACCATGAGGCAAAATGTTCCCTTTTACTAGCAACCAAAGAGATGCCATCTCAAACGACAACAGAGCGGTGTTTTTCATCCGGAAACTTGGGAACATTTACAAACTGATACCTAATCTTGGCCAAGCACATACAGAAAGGCCCTTCACCTAGATTTCTCCTGAAGTCTAATTTGGCATGTGTGTCGAGAACCTTAAAAAGGCGGATGCTCTCTGATTTCGATACATTCCATTTCAAGGGTTTTTGTTTTTTCAAAAGGAAATAATCCAGTATACAGAAAAGCCTCACATGCCCCGTGTTCACATTGATATGATTCCAAAAAGCGAAAAACAAATAACTACTTTAAGGACCCACAATGAAGAAATAGTTAAACTACGATACATCCGTAAAACACACCCTTTCATAGTCAATAAAAGCTATCTTTGTAAAGTACTGTTAATACCAGGAAAAACTTATGATATAGCACTAAGTGGCAGAGACCCAGAGGGAAATTACATGTGCAGCAGGATCTCAGCTACTTGTAAGAAAAAAATAGACATGCATAGAAAGGGGATGGAAGAAAATACACCAAAATATAAACCGTGATTATTTAAAGGGACTGAACTTTTTAGTTTGCTTTTTGTCGTTCTCGGTTGCCTGTAATGTATTAATTTTATAGTCAGGAAAATAAATCTACTTGGGCATCAAAATTTCACGAAGATAATAAAGGCTTGAGTGAGGATAGAGGCTGTGGACATGGGAAAGAAGGGATGGGCCAGAGAGACTTTCCACCTTGCCAGTGATTTGATGTGGCAGTAAGGGAGAGGAAGGAAGCGTTCAAAGATGACTCCGACTTGTGAGCCTGGGATCCCGGAGGTAAGGGAACCGTTACTAAGAGCAGGAGAAAATCTGAGCAGAAAAGTGACAACAGTGGCCTGGGAGGTACCATTGCAAGGCCGCGGAACACAGCCAGATGCATGAGCCTGGGGTCTGCCCCACCCCCACCCAACTAGATGTGTATGCCTGGAAGACGAACGTAAATAACGTACATTTCCCATGGACTTTTAGGGAGGAGTAAATGAATTAAAACCCATGGAGTACATGGAACAGCGCAGGACACACAGTAAAACGTCAGAAACAAGAGCGGGGGCCTTGGTGGTTGCAGTACTGGTATTGAGTTGAAACACAGTTGCTCCTGCCAGACCTCTAAATGCCAGCATTCCCAGACCCTTGTCGCTTCCTGTCCTTCTCATTTCCTAGGTGTTCTCAAATACTTCCGTGGCATAAAACACCAACTCTAGGAATAACATTCCCCAGACCATAACTCTATCCTAGAGCTTTGTTTGGGGCTCCAGATTCATGGGTCCAACTCCCAGCTTGCCATCTGCACCTGCCTGTCCCATTGACACTTCAAACATAACCTGTCCTCGTGGCACCTGGGATCTTCTCCACCCCTCCTCACATCTTCCCCACCTGGATATAAACCTTCTCCCCTGTTATTCACAATACATGAAGAACTCTTAAAATTCAACAGTAAGAAAATAAACAACTCAAATAAAAAATAGACCAAAGCCCTTTACAGATATCCCACCAAAGAAGATATACAGATGGCAAATAAGCAAATGAAAAGATGCTTCTCACCATATGTCATCAGGGAAATGCAAGTTAAAACAACAAGATACACTATGTAACTATTAGAATAGCCAAAATCCAGAACACGGACACTACCAAATGCTGACAAGGATGTGGAGCAACAGGAACTCTCATTCATTGCTGGTGGGAATGCAAAATGGTGCAGCCACTCTGGAAGACAGTTTGTCAGGGTCTTACTAAACCAAACGTACTCTTACCTTATGATCCAGCAATCACATTCCTTGGTATTTACCCAAAGGAGCTGAAAACTTATGTCCACACAAAAAACTGCACATGGATGTTTATAGCAGCTTTATTGATACTTGCCAAAACTTGGAAGCAATCAAAACATCCTTGTTTAGGTCAATGGATTAATAAAATGTGGTACATCCAGACAATGGAATATTATTCAGTGCTTGAAATGAGCTGTCACACAATGGAAAGGCATGCAAGAAATTTAAATTTAAATGCATGTTAGTAAGTGAAATTTAAATGCATATTAGTAAGTGAAAAAAGCGTTTGAAAAGTCTACATATTGTACGATTCCAAATATATGACATTCTGGAAAAGGTGAAATTATGGAGTCAGTAAAAGGATCAGTGGTTGCCAGAGTTTGGGTGGGGAGGGATGAACAGAGGGAGCACAGAGGATTTTTAGGCAGTGAGAGACTCTATATGATACTATAATTGTGGATACGCGTCATTATACATTTTCCTAAACCCATAGAAGGTACAACACCAAGAGTGAACCCTAATGAAAACTGTGGACTTTGGGTGATAATGATGGGTCACTGTAGGTTCATCAGTTGTAACAAATACGCCACTCCAGTGGGGATGTTGATAGCAGGAGAGGCTGTAAATGTGTGCAGGTGGGGTATACGGGGAACCTCTATACCTTCCCCTCAACTTTGTTGCGAACCTTAAACTGCTCTAAAAACATGAAGTCTCTTTTAGAAGCCCCCAAATCTCCCAGTGCCCAAGCTGGAAAGTCAGATGTCAACCTTGCCATCCCTCCACTTCCCCCATGACCTCGTTGACACTCAAGACTTGTGAATTCCACCATCAGGCTCTTTTTCCCTCCTCTCGAGCCTCCAATATGGTTCTCATCTACTCCATGGCAATAATCTCCCCCCTTTCCATCCCTCACCTTCCAATGAGTAAGAGTGATCTTCTTAAAGCATACACTATATCATAGCATCTCACTGCTGTTAGGAGAAAACTGTAAATCCTTATTCTGGTCTCAAAGCCCCAACCCAAACCACGTCCCGAGCTCATCTCTTCAGCTTCGAGCTTCAGCCTCGTGGCACTACTTGCTATGTTGCAGCCACGCTGGCCTTCCCAGCTCCTCCAAAATGCCAAGCTCGTCTCTGCCTCAAAACCTGAACACATGCTGGTCCCTGTACTGCTTTGCTTCGAGAATCACATACACACACTACTGCATATAAACTAGATAACCAACAAGGACCAGTTGTACAGCACAGGGAACTCTACTCAATATTTTGTAATAACCCATACAGGAAAAGAATCTGAAAAAGCATGAATATATGTATTAATATAACTGAATCACTTTGCTGTACGCCTGAAACACAACATTGTAAATCAACTATACTCCAATGAAAATTTTAAAAATAAGAGTTCTTCCCTCAGAAATATTTTCTTGACAAACTCCCTCTTCTAAACGAAGGCTCCCTTGTTAAGCTCTCTCATGGTCGTCTCCTACCCTTACAGCACTGAGCACAATCTATAATGACATACGTATTTAGGGGTCTCAGTTGGATGTCCGTGTCCCCACCAGACTGTAACCTGCATGGTGGGGAGACCACACCTGGGTTTCGTTTCAGCTCCGTGGAACCAAAGGCTCACCCAGGGTCTGGTAACCATGGCTGCCACAATAAATGTCACGTGAGTGAGGGAAGGCTCTCTAGATGGGACTCTGGTCTGGCACAATCAGGAGATGCCAGGGTTGGACACATGCCCCAACCACTTATTGAGGATGGTGGATGATGCAGAAAGGCCTGATCTTTCTGCTGACGTGAAAAGAGGCAGGAGGGCCACGTGCCAAGGATGAACCTTAGTGAGCACCTGCATCTGGGGAGGGGGAAGAAAGAATCAGAGGAAGCCAGGAAGGGACTGGTGAGAAGAGGCAGAGGAGAGCCCAGAGTAAACAGTGTGATGGGGGTTGAGGGGGAGACAGCTTTGCCCCTAGACTCTGAGCATCTCTCCTACCTGAAAATTGGACTTGTCTAAACAGCCATTGTGACAGAAAACCAGAGCCAGGAAAGTGAATACATTAATGGACTAGGAGAGGAGAGTTCAAGGGAGAATCTGGTTTACACCTCTCGTTCCACAGAGGAAAAAGTGGAGACCATGGGGGGAGAGATCTGCCCAAAGTCACCCGGAGCTCGCCCTTGAGCAGGGCTGGCACACCTGTTCTGTAAAGGCTCAGGTAGTAAATACTGCAGGCTTTGTGGGTCACACGGTCTCTCTCCCAACTCCTCAACTCGCTGCGCAGCGCAAAAGCAGCCACAGAACAGCGTGTGGATGAACGAGCACGGCTGTGTCCCAATGAAGCTGGATTTACAAGAACAGGCGGTAAATCCCTGGGCTGAGGTTTGCTCATCCCTGCTCCAGCTGTTGCGGCATGCCAGGGGTCCCATTTCACTGTCCATCTGTCAGCTGATTCTAACACTCCCTAGCTTCTCTTGCTATTAATGATAAAACAAAACACACACACTCATTCTGCCCAATTCTCTTCTTAACAAACTCCCAATAAGAAGGCACCATCCTGAGACCGTTTGCCTCGTCCTCAAAACCACCCCCACGGCAGAAGAGCACGCAGTCCTTGTGTGAGTGCTGGCCAGGCACTGGCAGGGGGTGGAAACGTCCCCCTCTGGTTGGGAATCACTGAGAGGCGAGTGGCCTCAGGAACCTGCAGAGGGTTAGATTATACCCTGCGGGCACTTATGGTCACCATGGGCACTGCCAACCCATATGATCATTGGCAACCAGGCGGGCTTTACCCTCCAATCTGACCGCTTCTCAGCACCACTGCCAGCCTGTTCCAAGTCACTGCTCCTGCTCCATTGCTCGGTACACATTTGTTGGGTGAATGATTAAACGTCAAGGGTAGGACCAGTCAGGAAGTGTGAGAGCCTTCCCAGAGGAACCAACACTCCAAGAAAGAGAGAAGGGGGCTTTCCAAGGCCAAGGGAACAGCAGCGCAAAGGCGGAGCGGGCAGAGAGAAACGGGCGCCTTTGCGGAGTGGGGCAGTGAAGAATGCACGAGCCAGAGGGATCCAAAGAGCTTAGATGTGTGGAGTGCCTGTTAAAACACAAACAAACAAACCCGAAAATCACCCGGGGTGGGAGAGCAGAATTCTCTGCACACAGGCGCTAAGGTCCACACCCCACTACCCCAGGTTCAGCCTTGCAAGATCCTTGACTTGTTTTAGAGATCTATGAGGCCACAGAGTGGAGACAGTAGATTAAACAGCAGAAGAGCCAGCTGTGATGCACGCAGATCCCCCCTTGGGAATAAAGGATGTAGCCGCCCACCCACCCTGCCCCCAGTTGCTTGAAGTCCTGCAGGAAGACGGTCCTCAGAAGTCCAGCCCAACTCGGGCAACCGGAAGGCTCACCCTTTAGATCCCCTTCTTAGGGCTATAAAGGCCCAGCCTCCTCACTCCCAATCAGAATAACTCTGAAGGGCCACCCTAAATTCAGAGCCCTCTAAGACCTTCATTATGACTGCATCACAGAACACTCATGTTCTCTGCCCATACCTACTTCCCTTCCCATCCACAAGTGCCATTCCCACTGCATAATAAATGCCCATTAAATGCCCATTCATCTGTACAATAAATGCCCATTCATCTCCATCTCAGAGCTGGATTTCCAGAGACTCCAACGTGGAACATAGGCAAACAGGGTAAACTTTGCCTTGGAGGATAGACAACAAGGAGCAGGTAAATTACAGCCCACCGCCTGTTTTGTAAATAAGGTTTTATTGGAATAGAGCCATGTTCATTTATTTATGCATTGTCTTTGGCTGCTTTCCTTCTACAATGGCAGAGCTGAGTAGTTGCTAGAGAGACCACACGGCCTGCAAAGCCTAACTTAATTGCTACCTGGCCCTTTCCAAAAACAAAAAAAGTTTGCCAACCCCAGTTCTTAATCATTAAAGAAAAAGCACAGCTGTAAAACAAGGGTTCCTCCTCAAATGTCTTCTGGCATCTCTAGCAAGAGGTCTTCACGGGCTTGGGGAACTGAGTGTAACGCACGCTTCTCTGGTAGACTTCGCATGTATACGTGAAGTGTCACGTAGGCTTCCCCTGAGTGGTGTACGTGCTTTCTTCATGAACTAAACCTCACTCACTACTAATGTGTTAGGTTATCGTGTCAGAACACTAGTAAACACGGTATTCCTTCCGTGAACTGGCAGGGATTTCTTCCTCTCCAGTCATTCCAATCTTTGGCCACTAGTGATACCAAACTCCACTGGGGTCTTCCCAGACCAATGCCACCAGAGCAATTCTAAGACAGAGGGTCCACATAGAACATTGGTGTCTGGGGCAGATGTGGGCACACAGTGCATTCGGCAGTGTCTTCTCCAAAAGCATCTAACAAAATCAGGTGGTTTTGCTCTATCTATTTGGTTGTCTTAGGAACAGGGGAAAGCTTCAGATCTTGGCCACAAATAGGAAATGAAACTGGCAGTAAGTAACGTATCAAAGTCGATACTGGTTTAGCAGGACTCCCCTGGTGATGCAGTGGTTAAGAATCTGCCTGCCAATGCAAGGGACACTGGTTCGAGCCCTGGTCCAGGAAGATCCCACATGCCACGGAGCAACTAAGCCCATGCGCCACAACTACTGAGCCTGCACTCTAGAGTCCGCAATCCACAACTACTGCGACCGTGTGCCTCAACTATTGAAGCCCGCATGCCCAGAGCCCGTGCTCCGCAACAAAGAGAAGCCACCGCTCACCGCAACTAGAGAAAGTCTGTGCAGCAACGAAGACCCAACGCAGCCAAAAATAAATAAATAAATTTATTTTTTAAAAAATACTGGTTTAGGCAGGGAACACCCAGTGAGGAGAGAAACGTTCAGATCAACACTGTACATCCCACAGAACACCAGGAGAACAGATTTCAGGCTGGGAGGGATTTCTGAGCCAATACGTTTTAACTCTCAAATGGCATGGCTTGTTACATTTAGTTAGCAATTAACTGTGTAGCTTACTCTCCTAATAGATTTCACCCACGGTAACTAGGCACCAAATGCTGGTATTATTTATATGGCCGTGAGCAGTCTCTGAACATCCCCTTTGACGGTGACAGTGGAGATGGGGCCCCCCACTGAGAGAGTCCCCACCATCCTACCTGCTCTACTTCGGGCTGTCACTGAGGGTGGCACAGTGCGAGCCGAACACACACGACTGTTCTCAGCTCTGGCACTCCATGGCCAGGTGGCCTTGGCAAGTTATTTAATCTTCAAGCCCCGTTTGTCTTGTCTGCAAAATAGGAATAATGGCGTTCTCTCTACAGAATGATTTGAATGGTTCAAAGTAATAAATACAGTGGAAGTAGCCCAGGGCTTGGCATCTAGGATTTCCATAGTAAATGTTGTGGCTATTGACAGGATGATGACGATGATGATGGTGGTGGTGATGGTGGTGATGGTGGTGGTGACATTCTTCCTTACAACAGATGCAGGGATTTGTACAATGTCCATCTAGCAGGTGCTAGCAGGATGCTTCTAACAGTGGAGATGTAAGTAACAAACTTACAAGGACCAAGGAAAGGAACAAAGAGGGAACCAATTCACAAGCCCTCAGCCTCTGAAAAGAGAACAGGTACCCCTGGGTCTGTTAAAAATGTTACTTCCCAGCAGACACGGCCAGTCTGCACTGCACAAAGCATTTGATGGCATCCCATTTTCCCTAATCTTAGCAAACTTTCTGGGTGCGTGTCCTGGAGGCTCATTCAACAATACAATTTATAGGACTGTCTGTCTGAGGACCCAATGACTAGAGCTAAAATTGCTTTGCCTCCATTTGTAGAATCTCCCAGGCTGCACCTACCTTGCAGCTGAATGTAAGTTGGCTAGCAAGTATACCGCTCATTCTGCATTTTGGAATCTTTCAGATACAAAGAATCAGATTCAGGAACTATAAAGTGTGATGACCACTAACACCACATGTAGCCACAGGAGGCTGTCAAGAATGTCTCAGACAAGATTCCAGTTTCAGATGAGAACATACAAACAGTTCACTGGAGTTTTAATGAGCATCGCCACTGTCGGAAAGCACTCGCATTAAGGTTTAAAAGCTTTGTCAAGACTGAAGGTCTTTGTGTAGATTATACTAGGATAGACTGTGGTAGTTAGAATCTGTGAGTTGCGCTTATAAATTTCAGGCAAGAATTCTACAGCACGGACAAGAAGTGCTTTCTTATCACCCGGGAAGAAATGCATTCCATTGCAAATTAGTTCCTAAGTGAGAGAGCACAACCGTACAGGGATGTGTGTGTGCATGCGTGCGTGCGTGTGTGTGTGAGTGTGCATTTGTACACATGGACATGTGTGTCCTAAACAGTGAGCCCAAGGTTGTATAGCTTTGAACTTCATGACTGAGGGACCCAGAGTCACCTGGAACCTCTTTTCCTTATAGATTTCATCTCAGAAAAATAGAGCAGAAATATTTTCAAGCTTAAGGGGAACTTAAGCTTGAAAAATTGAACACCAAATCCAACCCCTTCTCTAGTTACCCAGATGAGGAAACAGAATCAGAGTTAGTGTGGCATGTCCACGTTCCACGTGCTGGAAAATAACAGATCAGCAACTCTAAGAAAGGTGACCTGGCCGCCATAAATATCTCCTTCCTCAAATGGTAGAATGAGGTCATGTGCTTTAGAGCCATTCAAATGCTCCACAGGTGAATCTTTGGGATTAGACCTATTCTGGGGGAAGTCGGCCCATGGGAAGTAAAAATTAACTTGCACTCTTTGCCTAAGAAAATCAATTATAGGAGTAGTCATCTCACAAAGTCACAATCAAAAATCTTGTCTGCGCCAAAGCCAAAAATAAGACGTAGGGATTTTCTCTGCTCATATGCTCCCCTCCTCTGAGATGAATGTTTGAGATCTGGCGCTGGTGATTTTTAAGGCTCCTTTGGTGAAAGTGCTATAAATCCAAGTTACCATTTCATAGCACAAAGACTAGGGTATGCTTCAGTGGGGGAGCCTACAACAATGTAGGTCGTATATTTCCAGACTCTTCCTCAACGAGGAAGAAGAAATGGCTGGCTTGAGAAATGTCTTTAAAGCCCAGAGTGAAGCCCAGCTTTGCAACACTGACGGCTGCTTATGTTTCCCCTCTTGCAATAAGTCTGCCAGACTCAGACGCATTCAACAGCCTAAGCAGTCCGAAAGCCACGTCAAATTGCCTTAAAAATCTGAGCATTCAATATACATACACTTGTTAAAATCAATTGCATCATTTAACATTCCTATGCACATTACAGCTTTAAAATGTTTTACAGTCATTTTTATTAATTAATAAAGCTTTTAATGGACAAAAATTGCACTGTAAATTATGCATATGACACATTTTCAATTTGACCACTATTATATTTGAATATTTCCCCCAAGTGGAAAGTCACTAATTCGTAACCCAGAATCTCTTGCGGAAGTGTACACGGGGAAGGAGAGAAGTCTGGCCTCTGGCTAAGGCCTGTTCCCCCTCTACCCCCGATCTCCCAAGAAAGGTAAAGGGTGCCCAGGACAGCTGACCTTGGGAATTCTGCCTGACCCTGGCCGTGGCGGAAAGGTATCAAATCCCAGCCGAGTTGCCCCAGAAAACACAACTAAAGAATCAGAAAACTACCGCTTCTGCTGTTTGGTGTGGAGAGTCCCAGGTTTGCCTCTTTTTGAAAATGTCCCGTAATTACTATACACACTCTCACACACAAACACTCCATTATGGAGTTTTGTGGTCTAGGTTTCTAAGGCCAACCCATCAGCATCAACTACCCGACTGAAAAGTTAAAAGTGCAGAACTCTGGAGACTTCCAGATGTGCAGATGTTCAGACCAGAGGGATAAAACATCTGGGAGTGGACGGCCCCTGGCTCTTCTCATCCTGTTTTGGAATGACAAGGGCCTAAATGAACTTCACTTGGGGTAGAGTCCCCTACTCATTATATATGGTCTGGAGCTACTGATGGAAACAAAAGTTTGAGGGAAGGCCTTTCATGATCTACAAAAGCATCATCTGGGAAAATCTATCCAAACCAGACATCAACACGGAGCTATCAGCGGTCAACTCTGAGTGGAGTAGATGAAGCAATTACTGAGAACTGCTTCTTGGAATAAGTTACGTAGAAGAAACTCACTCACTACGCACCTTGGCAATCACACCAATTACCTGAAGTGGGGAGGGGTCTGCACTTGGTGGAGGGAGGATGGGAGTGTCACTCACCTGCCGTGTAGCTCCAGCCCGGGATGTGAATGGACAGTTGCTTGGCATGACCATGACCACCGGTGTGACAATGAGCTGCGTCCTCCTTCCCTTTTCTCACAGTGACCTGGTTACTTCCCGCAGCTGTATTTTCCAGTGGAGGAGAGCCTCTCCAAGGACACATGCCGGTTCCCGCGGTTCCCAAATGTACCCGCCCCAACGATGGGTTTTCCTTCAAGAAACTTTCTTGCAAACCTAGGTTCCAGCGAGGGCCTAGGAGGTTTTGGTTTCCCTCCGTGAGCTCCAGCTTCAAGGCGCTGCTTATCGGCTCTCCGTTAGCTGTGCCATCTACTCCATCTGGTGTCAGTCTGTGTGAACTGCAATTTAGGTTGAGGGACAGAACGGATCTGTGCACCTTAGGGCCAGCAAGTCGAGGTGGCTCAATGGGGACAGACAGGGACCTGTCCAGATAGTAGACGGAATTTGGACACGGCTGAGACACTCTGAGATGGACACAGGAGCTGAACACCAGCGGGCTCTTTCCCTCCTGTGACCGTGGGGTGCTTGGAGAAAAATGGTCCTCCCTGCTGTCCACATTGGTGATCCAGTACTCGTGTCCCTCACACAGCCGTGCGTGGCCTTCAGGGACCTTCATCCCCATCACAGAGCTGTTTCTGGAGAATTCTGTACAGGTGAAAGGTCCATGGTGCCGACTTGGATTGGCACCACCAGCCAGAGCAGAGGGGTCCCCAAGCAGAGCATCCTGGGCCCTGCACTTGATGCAGAGCGGGTCCCCGACAGCCTCCCACACCAGGGTGCTGGCAGGGGGCCCCACGCGCCTGGCCGTGATGGTGATGGAAGCAAATCCCTTCTGGGAGCCACCGCATGGCTTCTCCTCTTTGCGCGGCGGCTCTGTCGCAGGTCCTCGCTCCCCCGCCGGCGTCTGAATTCCTAGTCTACCGGGAAGGAACTCGAAGGCCCTGTTAATAGTGACTCCGCTGCGATTAGCCAGCGATAGCTTCATGGGATACGCACACGGCACAGGCAACTCGGCCCCATTCTCTTTTGATTTATTCTCATCAATCAGCTGTGAAATGACTATGGATGAAATCATTTTTGTGTTCTGAGATGCCAGAGTCCCCTGCAAACGGAAAAAGACGGCAATTATTCAAGCAGTTCATTGTAATGCAGGCAGGGAACTCGTTCAAGGGCCAGGAAGATGCTGGAGATCTTTGTTCCTAACACTCAAGTGTTTCTCATCTCAGGCCTTTCAACACGCACCTGACACCCAACACCTCTGAGCATCTGAAGGGCAGGAAACCCAGATCTGTTTGTGAAATGATTAAACATTCTGGGAAAATTCCTCTGACTGGGGAATTAGTTTTTCTCTGCTGGGCGTCTGTTCTTAGTTTATTCAACGGTGTTTGTGTCCATGGGGACCGCCAAATTTCGATAATCACCTTCACCAGGCCCAGGAGCACCTGAATACAGGTTCACAGCCTCACAGAGGAGGGAAGACAGGATTCTGGAGGAGGGCTGGGATTTGGGGGCAGAGGTACATGGGAGATGAGTCCATACTCCTCCATGCAAACAGTAACTGTGATTCCAAGGAGCCCCGCCCGACCCTCAGTCCCCAACTCCCCAGCACAACCTTCCACCTTTGCTGGTCTAGACTGGAATTCAGTCACTCACTCAGGCTTGGCATCAGAGGGGTCAAAGTCCAGAACTCAGAACAATGGAAATCAAATGCCCAAGCTTGACAACCGCCCAGACTAACACACTGATGACAATCTCATAACAGAATGGGATGGGGGTGGGGATTGGGAACAAGACAGATGCGATTTTCCTGCATTTCAACGCTCAGTCGCATAAGCAGGAGTTTTTGTCCAGTACAACGATCAAGGTGTTGCGTGCTTCCTAATCAATCAGCAGATCCTATGTCCTGACAGTAAAGCACTCGTGTGTCCAAAACGATGTGCTACGGCTTTTAATACAGCATCTAACCAGGTTGAGACCAGGAGGAGGACTGCCCTCATTTTGTTTTCATTACGTGTGTGCACGAAGCACCGCAGGAAGCGACACGGGAGCCTGAGTGCATCCGGCACTAGTGAATGCAGGAACCTGAGCCTCTGTGTTGACATTCATTAATCTACGTGCTTAAAATGAACCCTTGCGTGAACCGCACAGCACCCAAAAAAACCCTGGGAACTGCTCACCGCACGCTGCCTGCAGAATCTTCACCTCAGGAGCCTGAAGGCGTAACTGGCGCTTAGCACTTAAGCAGCAGTTCTCAAAGGCCAAGGTACCTGAGACGTTACATTTGCAGGCTCCTCGGGCTGCAGAGACTTTGATTCTGTAGGTCTGTGGGGAGGGTCCAGACAGCTGCATTTTAACCAACATCCCTGGGACCCGGATATAGGCGATCCAGGGAACACACTTTGAGAAACGCTGACAGAGTCGTGGGACTGCTGGTCTTTTCAAAAAGCGGGGAGGGCCTGCGTTTGATGAGAGCAGATTATTATCGTTTCCTAAGATGGGCTAAGAAAGCACAGTGGCCTTGTCTTTAGAGCAGGATGAATATTCATTTACTCAACTAGGGGAATGCTCTCCTCCAGCTGGGCTTCTGACGGGAAGACCCTCACTCATGTGATGTTAGCCCACCAGTCCTTACTCACTGCGTCCTTACTATTACTCAGTGGTCCTTACTATTAGACACGGGAAGAGGGACAGCTTGTCCTTCCTGTTTTTTCCTTTGTTTTCTTGCTTTTCTGGCATTCTTCATCACCTGACACGTTGTTATATTTGAAAGATACACGGTAACATTGTACATCAACTATACTCCAATATATATATATATAATAAAGATACGTGGTAAGTGGCAAATTCAAAAGATGACGAGAGACAGGTGAAGAAGAAGAAATGGATAGGAGCATCATTTTGAAAATCATTTTTTAAAAAGTCAAAACCCCATGGCTGGGGCTTCCCTGGTGGCGCAGTGGTTGGTAGTCCGCCTGCCAACGCAGGGGACGCGGGTTCGTGCCCCGGTCCGGGAGGATACCGCGTGCCGCGGAGCGGCTGGGCCCGTGAGCCATGGCCGCTGGGCCTGCGCGTCAGGAGCCTGTGCTCCAGAGCGGGAGGGGCCGCAGCGGTGAGTGGCCCGTGTACAGCATAAAAAAAAAAAAAGAAAACAAAAACCCCGCCATGGCTCCCTTTTTCCAGATGACCAATGTAAGCCGGGCTCTGCTTGAAACCGCCTCTTTCAAGATAGGGCCTCCTCTTCAGCGGTTCTCAGCCCAGGTTACACACCTGAGCCACCCGGGAGCTTGAAAAAACCCCAACGCGCGGGCCTCACCTCCAACAATCACATTAGAATCCTTGGGGGTGGGGCCCCAGGCATCGGGGCTTTTTAAAGCTTCCAGTTGATTGCATGGGCCAGCGATGCTGAGAGCCACCTGGATGCCGGAGGCACCTCCCTCTCCCCTCCCCCTCTGTCTCTCTCCCCACCCTCCGCCTAGCACGTTCCATGGCTGTTGTTTACCCACAAGAAAACTGAAGTTCACCTGGTACCAACCCCAGGCTGTTTGACTTGAACAGTATCGCTCCCGTTTTAGTTAAATTTCGTTCTGATAATAGCTGTTCCCCGCGCAATCTGCAAAGTGCATAGCCACACCCAGAAGGAACTCCTTTGACACTGGTCTTTG
Source organism: Phocoena sinus (assembly GCF_008692025.1). NCBI lineage: Eukaryota > Metazoa > Chordata > Mammalia > Artiodactyla > Phocoenidae > Phocoena > Phocoena sinus. The sequence goes on from NC_045778.1 coordinate 79,505,381, forward strand.
AAAACAAATACCCATCTTGGAAACTGGGCAGCATTGGTCTTAGAGAGCATTGTTTCCCAAAGTTTGGGCCAGTGATCACCTGCATAGAAAACACCTAGGATGTAAATCAGCATTTTATGCAGATTTCTAAACCCTTCCCTCTGAAGACCTAAGGTGAATCAGGATCTCAGGGCATAAGGCCCAGAAGCTGTATTTTTAAGGATCTGCCAGGTGATTCTTCTGCACAGATAAGACAGAAAGGATGCTGGGCCAGAACTTGGACCTCCTGAGGTCTCTCCTGAGCCTGGGGCTCCCAGACTGGCCACAGGACCTTGGAGGCGGCTTTGGATTCCACAGCTATACAGCAAGGAGCAAACAGTAATTCTTGTGGGGACGCCAGGCTTCCTCGTACTCTGGTCTCCAACATTAAGAGGGTACCCCACCCTTTAGGCTCAAGATCCCATGAGAGCCTTGGCCTTGAAATAAACAATGAGTGTCAGAAACAAGGGGTGTGTGTCTGGGAACAAGTCAAGGCCATCTCAGCCTGGAACAAGGGCAGACAGGGCGCTGACTCTGGCTACATCAACCTTACTGCACACCTGAGCTGAGTCGGGGAGCCACGACCCGGAGCCTGGGGCCACCCACACTGGACAGACGCCCTCGGGGCTGTGCTGGGGCTGTGGGCATTACAGCAGGAGGTCCTAGAGGCCCAGAAGGATGGGCAGAGAATCAACCCCCATTTCATTACCTCGGGGCTGGCAAGTGCTACTGTGACTTTGATCCCATCCAACGCAAACAGGTAAGGGAAGAGACATAATGAATGATGTGAATCTGAACTTATTTCTGAAGCTCCGTCATTGCTCAGGACGTCAGGGTGACACCGTTCCTGGGGGATCAATGCTGAAGGAAGCCCAGTTCCAAAGAAATATCTGTTTGCCTTCTCTACCTCATACGGAAGTTGTGGAAATCAAAACCAATGATGGGTGTGAAAGTACCTCTCAGGATATGAACATGTTATGTAACTCCAGGGTATGACCTGTCCTGTGAGTTAGCAGAAATCAGTGGATATCTGATATAATCAAACCTATGGAGGAATGAGGGGGTATTTATATCAAAATTATACATATTTCACAGGAGTTTATAATGAATGCATTTGAGTTTATTTGAGTTGCATAACCCACTACATACCCAATACAGTGAAATTTTGTGAATGTGAATGTAGAATGAAAGTATTTTAGATGCAAATTCTGTTATTCATAACATAGAGTCATGGTCAAACCATTTATTTATTCACTCATCAGACAAATATTTATTGAGCACCTACTATGTGCCAGGCTCTGTGCTGGGTGCTGAGGGAACTTCCTGCACTCGTGGAATTAACAGACCGGACATAACATCAAGCACGTCATCAGATTGCCAGGCCAGGGATTATTAGGTTAAATTCTGCTGAGTTTTTTCAGGTGTTTAGACTCAGCTTTGACAAAAGCCCCCACCAATAAACTGAGAGAAATTAAAAAGGAAACACTGCACTCTTTGCCCTTCAATCTATATCATATACTTGTATGGGAAGTTCTATTTATGAAATTTTATTTTCTCATTGAGATCTATTAAATAACTAAAGATAAGGTCTAACCTCTTAAAAATCAGTATCAGTTTGCCAGGGCTGCTATAACAGAGTACCACAGTCTGGGTGGCTTACACAACAGAAATTTTATTTTCTCACAGTTCTGGAGGACAGAAGTCCAAGATCAAGGTGTCAGCAGGGTTGGTTCCCTCCGAGCCTTCTCCCTGTGTCTTCACATCTTCTTCCTTCTGCGTGTGTCTATGTCCTAATCTCTTCCTATAAGGACGCCAGTTGTATTGGATTACGGCCCATCCTACCTAACTACCTCACTTAACCTTAATCACCTCTTTAAAGACCCTGCCTCCAAATATGCATTCTGAAGTTCTGGAGTCAGGACTCCAACATATAAATCTGAGGGGCCACGATTCTGTCCGTAACAGACTACACGACATCACTTTGGGTCCTGCACTTCTTCTAGAGCTGGGAAACCAAGAAAGAGATGAGGCAGAGGGGCTACTTGATATTCCTATCCACCAACTACTTTTAAAACAGGACAAATTTTCTTAAAAAGTAAGCACATCTTTTATATCAAATACCTTCCCCAATTAAGCTATTCAAGGTGTCACTCCATCTGCCCTCTGATAACTGAACGTGGCTTTGAAAAAAAGATGTCTTTTATCTAAAATAAAATTAACTGATGTAAGATTTGATTTGAAAGGAAGAAAATAATCTTGTATTTAAGATTAGACAAATAATCTTGTATTTAGAACATTCAAGGTCAGAAAGAGGTCAGATGAAAAGAGTTGGGGTTTGTGTCTGGCTTTTGTAGTAAATCATCCATGTCCTGACCAACACCACACAACACTACCTCTGTACACTCTCTCTTTCATAAATGTTGCTTTAAGATATTGATTTCTTTTAAATGTTTCAAGCACGATTTTGTAGTGCTGGTAACTGCTTTCATGGCTCTATTCATTTTGACTGTTTTTAACTTTATATTTATGCTTTAAGCCATATTACTAAGAAGGACTCCCTTTCATAAATTGAAGTAAGAGAGAGATAAACAGCAGATGATCAGGCAAATCATATCCTGAACCACGGGAGTTAGGATGCTTCCATTCCTGTAGCAATTTATTTCTCTAAAGGATAAGCACTGAATCCAATCTATAGCTTTGAAACCTGTATTTTTCTCCATGAGACAGTTCTTCCCTTTTCCATAGCTGTTCTGCAGCGTACAACTGTGTTTGCCAGTGGCACCTTTGGTCCTATCTCTCCACAGATACAAACTGAAGTTACCTTTGCATTAGCTGCAAGCATGCTTACTCCCACTTGGTTGATCTAGTATCACCATCACTGGGTAATCTGCCAACATAGTGGTATTTCATCCTGAATGTTAGAGTGTTTTCAAATGTATGGGTTCACTCCAGTATGTAACAACAGGGAAAGATGGTTTTAAGACAAAATGGAAAAATTGGAAATTGGAAGACGGGGATTGACACATACACACTACTATATATAAAATAGATAACTAAGAAGGACCTACTGTATCGTACAGGGAAGTCTGCTCAGTACTCTGTAATGACCTATATAGGAATAGAATCTAGAAAAGAGTGGATATATGTATATGTATAACAGATTCACTTTGCTGTGCACCTGAAACTAACACAACACTGTAAATCAACTATATCCCAATAAAAATTTATAAATAAATTAATTAAAATTTTTAAAAAAAGAAAAATTGGAGATTTTCCCCCTCTCCATCCTGCAACTTTTATCTTTCCACACACTTACTAGAATCCAAAGGATTCAATGCAGTGTAATGTATTACAGTGAAAACCTGGCAAGAATCTAAATGAATTTTAAAAGGAGACTGGGCAAGTAAATCATGGCACGCATGACTGCATCATATTCTGTTGAAATTAAAAATAAAGATGACAGGGCCTCCCTGGTGGCGCAGTGGTTGAGAGTCCGCCTGCCGATGCAGGGGACACGGGTTCGTGCCCCGGTCCGGGAAGATCCCACGTGCCGCGGAGCGGCTGGGCCCGTGAGCCATGGCCGCTGAGCCTGCGCGTCCGGAGCCTGTGCTCCGCTACAGGAGAGGCCACAACAGTGAGAGGCCCGCGTACCGCAAAAAAAGAATAAATAAATAAATAAATAAAGATTACAAAGAATTTAAATGATATGGGAAGTTGCCAGTGATGGAACGTTACATAATAAAAGAAAGCTATAAATGTTGATATACATTACAGTCTTATGTTTAAAAATGCATGGGAAAAATAAGGGAAAGAAATATATAAATATTTTCTTATTTCTATTTTCCTGTATTTTCCTAAGTGTCTGTATGAAGTTGCCATTATTTTTGTTATAGGGAAAATTTAAACATTGTTTTTTAAAAAAGAACACTCTGTTCCTTATTTCATTCCTTTTAAGTAATCACTTGGCTGAAGAAGTGCCTGCATATCACTTCTATGGCTTCGATGAATTTGAAAGGAAAAGTGATCAGTCTTGTGCAGGCTCTGGAGGAGAGGCAGAGATTCACGGCAGTTACAAAGGAAGGGCATCCGTCTGGAGTGTTTCATCATCTTACAGCATCCTTATAACAAACACACGGGGACAAGCTTTAGAAGCTCAAAGTTAGGAGGGAAATGTGAAAGTCACACTGCTGCTTTGATCAAAGTAGACGATCCAGATCACTACAGAGCAGATGTTTAGAAGGTATGGTTTCTGGGCGTTAACTCAGTCATAGATAATAACCAAGTGTGAATACGTGAATGTGTGTGTGTGTGTGTGTGTGTGTGCGCATTACAGAGACCCAGCCACATGGCCCCAAAGATCTATATCATTAATGACCAAACTGATTAATTTTAACATCAACAGGAAAATGCTGAACTTTACCAGCTCAATGTGAAAAACAGATGGGAAAGACCTTCAGATGGTATCTTTCTTTAAAAAAAAAAAGGAGCAGTTGACCTTCACATTATCCTCCCCTTCTTAACGGGGCATCTCCTGCCAGGGGTGGTTCTCGATGGTCCACGGCTCCTGCAACTCATTCCCTCCCTGCAACCTGGGCTTTCTGCTCCTGTTCTCAGGGAACACATTAATTAGTGCTACCCGTCTCTGCATCTTCAGACAGGGAGCTCCGTGTTCCACATAGAAATGGCTTTAAATATTGATGACTAAGTCTCAGGTCCCAGAATAGTGTCTTTTCTCCATCATGTGAGATTTCAGGCCTGGGGTCTCTGAGGAAATGTTGAACTTTCTTAAACGCAAAGCTAAATCAAAGGATAATACCTAAGATAAGCATTTAGGGGGCAAATTATTTTTTACAGATACCCTCGCTACTTTAATGTTATGAAGGATCGATTCTTACAATTCCACCCTCTCTTATAATTACAAAAGTTGGAGGCAGAATTTCATTTGTGAAAGACAAGAGATGCCTTGTAAACGGTAACACTTCAGACAATTCTTTCAGGCAGGAAAGTCCATATTTTCAGTTCTGTTCACTGGAATGAGCCTTTGTCTATGCCAGCCCTTTAGGGCAAGATCAGAACAGAAGCTCTGGAGCCAGACAGCTTGTGAGCTGCGAGATTTGGGTCAAGTCAACTACTGGAGCTATTGAAGCTTTAATTTTCTCATCTGCAAAATAGGTATAATAACAGTACAGTTGTCCCTCGGTATCCAAGGGGGATTTGTTCCAGGAACCCCCTCAGATACCAAGATCCAGGGATGCTCAAGTCCTTTATATAAAATGGCAGAGTGTTTGCATATAACTTATGCACATCCTCTTGCATACTTTAACTCATCTCTGAATTACTCATAACACCCAATACAATATAAATATTATGAAAATAGTTGCTGGCGTGTGGCAAATTCAAGTTCTGCTCTTCGGAACTTTCTGGAAGTTTTTTTCCAAATAGTTTCAATCGGCAGTTGAGTGAACCCGCAGATGAAGAACCTGTGGATATGGAGAGCCCATGGTACCTCCCTCCCAGGATCATGGGAAGGACGAAATGAGTCAGTTAGACAGAGCCTGGCATGTGATACATTGTCAATACTACCACTGTGTACAGAGTTTTTTATTGTCTAGAATCAGAAACATTTCATCTTGTAAATATGACCTCTAATTTTCTTCCCCCAATGAGACTACTGACACTTTTTGCAGTTATAACGGCCTGTGGTAACTTAGATTTCAAATTACCTCTTCTCCACCTTCACAATGCCAAATGGCATCATCCTCTCTCTCCAGCAGATTAATTTTGGTTTAAAATTGAGATTCAATCACGATACTCTCTTTTGATACTGCAAATCTACAAATTATAGGTCAAGATTATAAAGGACTGATTAAATACACACTGCATACTTCAACGTAAAGTCTTAGTCATTGATGGTTAGATTTTCTGCTGCGTTGATTCCCTTTTTGACTAAACAAAATAAAATGCAAACACACGACAAGTAGTCCGGTGATCATGTTTTACAATTAGCTGCATTTTGCTGACTACTCTAGAAGTTAGAAACATATGTTACCTCGGTGAAGTCAGATTTCTTCTCTGGAACATCAGACTGGAGATTTTTAAGGGCAAAGTGATCGAGGGGACTGTACTGGTTGTCCCGTAATCCTAGGCAAAGGGAGATAATATTGCTATTTTTTAGTATACGAAAGGATAAAATGGAGTATATAACTTTACTATAAAATTTAATGTCATCTACTCAAGTATTATATGAACCAATAGTGAATCCAGTGTACTCTGACCCTTGATAAAACCTTCTCTGTTTCCCTCGTTCACTCCAGCCCTCCGTGGAGGCTCTGAGTTCCTTATTACTTAGTTTAACAGGCTGCAAGATTCCTTCTTCCATACCATTGTGTATGTTCCCTGACTCAGGAATAACTGAACAAGTTCAGCCCTCACACATTCACCCATGTCCTGAGTTTACACCCGGCAGAAGGATCACTTCTATGGATTTCTCAACAGCCCTGGAGTTCAGTAAGCCTGAACTTGCAAGATCGACTTTCATCCAACCTCTTAACACAATCATTTTAGAAGGAGTCTTGAGCAACTCAGACACTGATATTGAAACTGCTTTGGAATATCTGAGGATAATTTTGTGATGATATCCGTGAGGATAAATGAGACACCGTAGACCACCCTCCACATAAATATCAGCCATAGCGATAGCCGAGAACATCATCAGATCCAACAGCACAAGGCAGTGGGCCAAGAACTGTAGAACCTGGGCTATGGTCCTGGCTACCATCCACCAGCTTGAAAACAATGGACGAGTCCACGGAATTTCCTCATCTACCCAGCCTGCCCTGTACACCTCGCGGAAAGCTGGGTAGAAGAACAAAGCAGTCTGTGAGGCAAACCAGTGGTATTAGGACGTCTGCCTGGGTGTCTTGCTGCTATTGCAGGAATGTGAGTCAAACACAAGAAGGTGGGGTAATGATGAGAGTCTGTGTGGCCCCACCTCCACAGCCCAGGGTCACAATGTCACTTCCACAAATGCAGATATTCCGGGGAAAGTGATTTTCCCAAAGACTACAAAGAATGCTTTCCCAGCGGGTGGTGCTGGTGATGAGAAAGAAGAGATTTAAGAAAGCCCCTCTCTAAATTAGTATATTGTCTTTATCAACTCACGAGAAGGGTTTATTAAAGAATTCAGATAAAATTTAAAGCATTTTATGGGAAAAATGATATGCTATAGTATTTTCAAGTTTGCAAAGGGGTCAGGACATGGCAATTTCAAGGGCTACCACGGACCCGTCCAAAGCCTATGTCTCGTCTTGTCCTTGGGTGACAAAAGAACCCCCGTCAGCTCGACCTAGACTTGTGGCTTGTCTCCATCTATCCCCGTTATTGAGTGACAGAGACAGTCATCCAAGATGATGTGCACAGATCACTTCCTGTGAAGCGCAAATATAAGACCTGAAAGATGTCATGGATTTCTGTGCAGAGTCGATACAACACGATGAACTGACAATAAAGCTGATGAAGACAGAAATCTCCTGGCTCTGGTCCTGTGGCACCACATGTAAGAGCTCCACAGTCAGCCAGGCCTGGGGCCAGACCGGCCTGGGTCTGCATCCCAGCTCAGCTTACCTGCAGGAGGGGAGTTGCTCACCCTCTCTGAGTTTCTTTATCCATAAAGTGCAGATAATAACACCTCCTACCCAGCCTTGCCATCTGTGCACTAAGGGTAACGTACGTAAAGTACTCAGGCTGGGGTGGGATGCGGGGTTAATGCCCAATAAATGACCCTGGTTATGATTGTTAATGAGCAGGACCAAGGCATCCGTGCTCACTGGAATCAGGCCACAAAGTCCCAGGGTCTCTAGCTACATGCGAGACTTTGGGCAAGTGACACAGCATCCCTTGGTTCCTTGCTATGAAATGGAGATCGTGGTGCTTACTTCACAGAGTTCCTTAACAAAGGATAAGTGACCTAAATCTCTAGCCCATAGCACAATGCCCAGATTATAACAACATGCAACAAGCGTTAGCTATGGAGAAGTGTCATCATCTCTAGCAGGGAGGAGGGAGACTGCCACCATCATACAAGCAGGGGCCGTGTATGAGTGTCTGATCGCTGTTGTAACAAATGGCCACAAACTTAGTGGCTTAAACAACACAAACATATTATGTTACAGTTCTGGAGGTCAGAGTCCAATATGGGTCTCCCTGGGCTAAAATCAAGGTGTCGACAGGGCTGCACTCCTGTGGGAGGGGCTGGGGAGACCCTATTTCCTGCCTTTCCACCTTCTAGAGGCTGCCACTTTCCTTGGCTCATGGCCCCACATCACTCCAAGCTTTGTTTCCATCATCACATCCCTTGTGATTAGATTGGGCCAACCAGATAATCCAGGATAATCTTCCCATCTCAAGGTTCTCAATGCCACCTGCAGAGTCCCTTTTGCCATGCAAGGTAATATATTCACAGGTTCTGGGAACGAGGACGTGGACATATTTCGGGGGGCCATTATTACGCCCATCACAGCCTCGTCGGGGAACCTGAGGTAGATGTATTGGTTGGAATGTAGGGCCTTTAAAATGATGACACTATGGGAAAGTACTTACAATGCAACATTAACTGAAAGAAAGGAATCAAAGGCTTACGAACCCCATGATTGCAACATTCAAAATTTTTTTAACTGTGTGTGGGAATTCACACAAGTGGCAAAGTTGTAACTTAGAGTTATGAGCGTGTTTTTGAGCAAAACTGAGGTGTGACTACAGCCATGCACGAGGATGCGTGATCAATTAGGCACCCTCAGGAGGGGCCTCAGGAGGGGCGCTACCAGAATGGTTAAAAGTACAGGCTTTGGGGAAAGAAAGACCCTGATTCAAATCCTTCTCTGACACTAACCATTTGGGCCGCTTAAGTCATTTGGGGCAAGTTCCTTAAATTGTCAGAGTCTCATTCTCCCATGTGTCAGAGGAAACACAAGACCTGTCTCCTAGCGGGGTTACAAGGAATCACGTGATGACAAATATCAAGAATGTAGCAGAGCGCCTGTCATGTGGTAACGCCTCCCGGTCCCTTCCCACCTGACCACATAACTGTCACTACTGATAGAGCCCCCCCCCCTCTATTGGGTGGCCCTACCCTGGCATCTCTGAGTAAGGCAAAGCCAGTGGACCTTTGGGGCAGGTTACCGAGAACAAGACTGACAGGAGTTTGGGCATTTTCCAGTGCCTGGGATTGGTGTCCCCAGTACAGAAATTTGCAGAAGCCAGGACACATGGCACCTGACCTTGGTTTCTGGAAGAGATCCTGCTGCAAGGGCAGGAGGTGGCCAGGCCAGTCTGCTCCCTCTCTCCACAGTGCGAGCTGGTCTTTCCCAGAGTTCTCAGGGGCAGGTGCCTGTCCCAAGGCCGGCAAGTCAATTGCACTCTGCATCGGGAAATGGTTCCGGTTAAAAGGAAACTGGCAGAGGGTGGGTGGGCCCTGCGCACCTGTAGGACAGACAGGGCTTCGTCACAGGAGTCGGGCAGTCCAGGTACAATACTTGTGTGCCTCTGTGTAGTTTACATAACTTCAGGGCCTCCAGTTTCCCTGCTATGGATCTAGGACACTGAGCTGACTCTATTCCTGCCCTGCCCCGTTGCCTTGCTGCCCCCGGCTGCTGGGAGAGTAGCAGTCAGAGGCTCACGGCTTTGCTGGTCTCTGAGAACCATCCTCGACAAAGGCTATACTTTTCTGCACCTTGGCCACAGCCAGCGGTGACTCTGAGGGGTACAAAAGCCAGGGTAACTCTCTTGTTTGTTCCAGAGCGTAAACCAGACTGCACCTGAGACCCGTCCTTCCTCAGCACCTTCCCCATCAGGCCTCACTCTCTCTCGTGGTCCTGTCCTGAAGAGCACCCCCTCCCTCATGCCCCCTAATCCCTGCCTCAGGCTCTGCTTCCTGGAAGCTCAACACAGTCCCAGCTCACGGTGCTGGCTAGTAGTGGGGGCTCTCAACGGGGGTCCCCATGCCAGCAGCCTCAGCGTCACGGGGTGACTTGTCAGAAATGCACATTCTCTGAAATAATGCTATTTGCAGCAACATGGGTGGACCTAGAGATTATCATATTAAGTAAAATAAGTTGGGCAGAGAAAGACAAATATCCTATGATATCACGTATACGTGGAATCTATAAAGTGATACAAATGAACTTATTTACAAAACAGAAATAGACTCACAGACCTAGAAAACAAACTTATGGTTACCAAAGGGGAACGGGGGGAAAGGGATAAATTAGGAATTTGGGATTAACATATACACACTACTATATATAAAATAAACAACAAGGTCCTACTGTATAGCACAGGGAACTATATTCAATATCTTGTAATAACCTACAATGGAAAAGAATCCGAAAAAGAACATATATTTTATATATATATATTTTTAAAATATATATATATATATAATGTATACCCAAAACATTCAAATCAACTATACTTCAATAAAAACATTAAAAAATAAAAATGTTTTTTTAAAAGAATGCAGGGACTTCCCTGGCGGCCCAGTGGTTGGGAAACAGTGCTTCCACTGCAGGGGGCGTGGGTTCGAGCCCTGGTCACGGAACTAGGATCCCACATGCCTCCTGGGGCGGCCAAAAAACAAAAAAGGAAAGAAACGCACATTCTCAGGTCCCACCCACTGCCCTGCAGACCTACTGATTCAGAAACTCTGGCACGGGACTCAGCCTTCTGGGCTTTCCTAAGCCTTCTAGGACACTCCATGCAGCTCAAGTCCAAGAACACTGCTGGTCTTAGACTAACAAGCTCCTGTACGGATGGTGACTTTAGGTCCGAGAAGGTGACAGCAGTGCTTCTGACTTACCATCGTCCCACGGCTTTTAGAAAACCACACCCAGGGGATCAAAATGGGGCTTCTTGTCAATGCCTACAATTAGAACGAAGCCATGAGGAATGGCAGCAGGCTCTTAGTTTGAAGCCAATGAAAACTCAGCCTGGTGAGCCGCCCACTCATGGCTGGTTAAAGAATTGATTGTGTGCGGTGCTCAGGGCCCTCTGTGTCTGGGGAGAGTATCAGTGCACGGGCACGTCTGATGAGGGTTTCTCTCCCGTGACGGTTGGAAAGATGGAACTGCTTCTGTCTCCGCCAGCCTGAGACATTTCTCCGCAGCCACTCCTGCCCTGGAGGCCTTCCCGGAGGCCAAGCGCAGAACAACATGAACTGAGCAATGAGGTACTGACCAAGGTTCTCCTGGCACCCAATGTCCTCCCCGGAGGGAAGAGTGCTTCAGGGATGGGATCCATCTGAGCGGGAGTTTATGCCGCGCTCAGGGTGATGGAGGCCCCGGGCTGGACATAGCGGCAAAGGCAGTGAGAGGCTGTCCCCTCCCACAGCTCTAAGAGAAAGTCACAGTCTGGCTACTTCTGGCCCCAATGAGCCACCGGGAGAGCCCTGCCAGCCAAGGGACCCAGGAAAGGTGTGGGATGGGGTGGATTTAGACAAAAGTGGACGTGGGGTGGGAGAAGGCGGTGCAGCCCAAGCAGAGGCAAAAGAGAAAAGTGGAAAGGGCTTAAGGGAAAGTGTAAGAGCAGAGAAATCCAGCAAATCCGGGAAATGGCAAGCAGCATGTGCGTGAAGCCTGGGCTACAGGTAAGGCATTGCGTACAATTCCCGTGCGGCACCTAGCACGGCTTGAGTTGTCTATACAAAAATAGCCGACGAGCCACATCACGCACTGACTAATGAACCCATCCGTCAAAGTCGTGTGTAAATAATGAACGCCCCAGCCCTTCGCTGGTACACAGAGCCTGCTTGTTTTCATATCTCTATCATGTGTATCAGGGACAGAGATGGGACAGTCACATTCCCGCTTCATAGACTGTAAACGCTTCCCTCATTTCTAGTCTGATAGGAGGCAAGGTTTACTCGGTATTTTCACCTGCCCTCAACGATACCCCTTTCTTAATATTCTAAGTAGATGTTTCTCAGAGACAATCACTTTTCAGATTTGAATTAAGCTAATCACCTCTGTGAGATCTCACCCTGTTAACCAGTCGGTGCCTCCGGACCATCTTTTCACGGTTGACTGTTGGAACAATGGGGTCTTCTTACTAGCTTCTCCCTCTTGGCTACTGTGTCTTCCTTTCTTTAGTGGGTTCTCTCCTTGACTCCCTCTGGGTCCTCCTACCAAATCTCAGATCAGTGCCAAGGAAGGACCCAGACCTCACCTGTGGGCACCAGCCCTTAGAACCAGCTGCCTTCAAGGCCCCTCAAACTCAGCTTTTCCAAAAAGGGACCAATCAACTCCCCTCAGGCTGCTGCCACTGCAGTCTCCTCCTTCCCCTCCCCTTCCTTCCCCTCCCATTCCTCCCCCATATCCATTTTCTTGGCAAGTGGTCACCATCCTCCCATCACACACAATAGAAACTGAGGTGCCCCCTCCACACCCACCCTTTCCTTCACTGCCAATGTCCAGCTAACACCCAAGTCCTGATTTATCTCATGAAAAAGGCTCTGCTACATCTCATCAGCTTAATCTTCCCTGAACTGCCTGGTCTCAGCAAGGTCACAATCAAGTGGGGACCCCACCAGACTTGTCTCCCGTCAGGTACTCCCAAATCCCCTTGACATTGCCAGTTTGTGACCTTGTGAAGGTCACACGCTCCTTTGAAAACTCTAATGAAAGGGATACATTTCCCCCCCCCAGAACAAGACCTGGGAAATATACACATAACAATCTGAGCCCATGTGCGTGGGGTGCTGGGGCTCAAGGAGACCAGGATATGGGCATATATCTGGACAAAACTATAATTCAAAAAGATACATGCACCCCTATGTTCATAGCAGCACTATTCACAATAGCCAGGACATTGAAACAACCTAAATGTTCACCCACAGATGAATGGATGAAGAAGATGTGGTATATATATACAGTGGAATATTACTCAGCCACAAAAAAGAATGAAATAATACCGTTTGTATCAACATGGGTGGACCTAGAGGTTATCATACTAAGTAATTCAGACAGAGAAAGACAAATACCTTACGTTATCACTCATATGTGGAATCTACAATATGACACAAACGAACTTATCTACAAAACAGAAATAGATTCACACACATAGCGAATGGTTGCCAAGGGGGAGGGTGGTAGGGGACGGATGGACTGGGGGTTTGGGATTGGCGGATGCAAACTACTGTATATAAAATATATAAACAACAAGGTCCTACTGTATAGCACAGGGAACTATATTCAGTATCCTGTGGAAAACCATAATGGAAAAGAATGTATGTTTACGTATAACTGAGTCACTTTGCTGTACAGCAGAAATTAGCACAACATTGTAAATCAACTATACTTCAATAAATAAATTAAAAAAAAGAAATAATCCAAAGACTTTGAAGTTTAAAAGTCTATTAAGTAAAATTATTTCCATGAAATAATTCTCTAATTATTCTCTAATAAAATCTCTCCCAAGTTCCAAAAAAGAATTAAAAAAGGAGATCAGGATAGAAATCCTTAAAACAAGCCTCCTTCTCCTTCCTGGATGGGGCTGCTTCATCGTCTCTGTGACTTTGGCCTTGGATGACACCTGCCCCACTTTCCCAGGGGGCTAACTCCTCTGCACAGCTCAAGATCACCTCCTCTCAGAAGGGATCCTAGGCCTGCCCCCACCCCACATGCCTTCCAACCTGTGTTGCCACCTGTATTCATTTCCTAGAGCTACCATAACAAATGACCACAAACAAGGCAGCTTAAAACAATGGCGACTTATTCTCTCACGGTTCTGGAGGTGAGATGTCTGACACCAAGGTGTTAGTAGGGCCGTGCTCTCTCTGAAGAATCCAGGGGAGAATCCATCCTTGCCTCTTCCTAGCTCCTTGTGGCTGCTGGCCGCGCTTAGCATTCCTTGGCTTGTGGCAGCCTCACTGGCCTACCTCCATCCTCACACGGCCTGTGTCTCTGTGTCTCCAAGTCCCTCCGTCTTTATAATGACCCCAGTCACTGGATTGAAGGCCCATCCTAACCCATTATGACCTCATCTGCAAAGACCCCATCTCCAGATAAGGTCCCATTCACAGGTCTGGGGGTTAGAACTTGAACACATCTCTGGGGGGACACAATTCAACCCAGCACAGTGCTCCCTGACAGGCTGGCATCACTGTGTGTCCCCACTACGCTGTCCTGTAATCGTCTGCTCTGAGTCTGTCCCCCAGGTTGACAGAGGCCTTTGGAGGACGTCTCATCATCACCTTCGCCTAGTGCTCAGTACCGTGCCTGCCAGCTGAAGACATTTGCTGAGTGTTGACTGAACGAACAAATTATATACGTATATATATATATATATATATATATATTTTGGGCGGTATGCGGGCCTCTCACTGCTGTGGCCTCTCCCGTTGCGGAGCACAGGCTCCGGACGCGCAGGCTCAGCGGCCATGGCTCACGGGCCCAGCCGCTCCACGGCATGTGGGATCTTCCGGGACAGGGGCACGAACCCATGTCCCCTGCATCGACAGGTGGACTCTCAACCACTGCGCCACCTATGGGAAAAAATCAGAACATACCTTCCTCTGACAGTCTGATCATATTCCACTGATGTTTCAAAGACATTTTACTTAGATTCAAAGGTCTTTTAATGACAAGGATGCGCTCGGCTAAAGGAAAGAAAAGTCGGCCACAGTTTACATCTGTAATTCCTCTCAGAATGAGTCAGGCTCCCACCTTCCATGCTGGCCTGAAGAACCTCCAAATGCTCTACCTGTGATGAAGTCACCAGAATGTTTCCATGGCAACTGGGGAGGGGGTGGAGAGTCCACCCTGTGCTATTTCTCCTGAGCAGGAATAGCAATCATCACTCTGACATTTATATCTGAGGCTTTGTTAGCAAGTAAAACACGTTTGCACAACCATTAAAGTTTTCTGCACAGCACTGTTTGATGTGAGACAAAGAACCGCAGCCTACAATCAGATACACAGAGAACTACTGCCTACAGTCAGATACACATTTCCCCTCAACTTCTCACTTTTACTTTTTTATTTTTCACCTTGTTTTGTTGATGCTGGTTCTCCTGCCAGGCAGCATTTTTACTGTGGAAATGTTCCCTTAGTATTAAAATACATTCAGATAACACCACAATGTTAATTTGCTTACCCTGCTTGTAATATGTGTTACCAATTTTTGCAAACCGGCTTATCTAGAAAATTGGGCAACACAGCAGTCTGTTTACCGTGCAAGCTATTATAAGAATGATCAATTCCTACAACTGAATAAAACACCTTTGACGCTAAATTATAATGAATATTGTTTTCTAATGTATACCCAATCACGTTTGAGGTAGCTTATAATTAATAACACAGATAAAAACCAGCCAAACTGTGATAAAAGAAGCAAGTAATGAGCTGGAGAACTCATTGGACCATAAAGCCTGGGCTAAAGATGACTCTGGCACAGAAGAATCACAAACTAAGGGTGCGTTGCAGCAGCCAAGGTCAAAGGCATTGATAGCATGGGTCTTTATATAAATGGACAGCACCTTTGTAAGTTGGTTCATAAACACCAGGACAATGTAAATTTCACTGGACAACCCCAAGGGGCTTTGAGTCAGGTCCGTGTCACTATTACGCCATCACGGCTAAAATTTATTGTGTGATCACAGCAAGACAGATATTGGATACAAAGGTTATCTCCTTTAACACTCAGAATGACCTTTGGAGGAGAGCACAATTATTATCCCCATTTTACAGATGAGAAAGCTGAGCCTGGTTGAAGTAACCTGCCAATCATCACCTGTCCAATAAGCTTCAAGCCGAGAGTTTGCACTATTAATGATCACTGCACAGGTAGAAAAGGTAGAAATGGAGCAGAATCTGTAGGATCTGATAACCTCTCCTATGAAGCTTGAGAAAGTGGACGCAACAGACTGGGTTTGGGTGTCAGAGGAGCTCCCTCACTCTATCGCTGTTTGCTCCTCAGTTAAAGGGGCAAACGGAAGGGCTGAGAAATATGAAAAGTTTTCACGGGCCCAGCACACTGCCTGTCAACATCGGACCCCCCCCCCCCAAAAAAATGGAACGTGTTATTAGCTGCAGTTTTACATAATTTTCATCTCTTCCAGAAAATGATGGAGTGTAATACAGACCTGCCCAGTAATGAATAAAAACCTACCCACTAACTCTGTCTGCTTGGGCTCTAGCTGATTTCTGAGACACCCGGAACTGGAGGCACCGTGCCTCTGCCCTTGGTGCCCGGGCATGGCTCTGGGGTCTGCCTTTCTGTGGCAGGAGCAGGGTCCCCCCGGAGGACCGAGTAAAACCACCGGGCGCAACTCGCGCGCATGCGTCACTCCTCTAAACCGCGAGGCCCCGCTCACATGGGCGGCATTGGCGGGGGTCACGCCACAACTTCCGTTCTGCCAACAGTTACTGGAAATCTGACGTCTTTGAGGACCTAGGCCAGGTGCTGGGCTAACAAAGATGAATAGAGCACAGGAGTTCCCATCTTTAAAGAGCTCAGAGTCCGATGAAGGAATAAGACGCATCACGAGACCTTTTTCAATGCAACACGGATTGGATTATTTCCTCTTACAGGCTTCCCCCCTTCCCTTACTTGTGGTAAAATACACAAAACACAAAAGTTACCATCTTAGCCATTTTTAAGTGTCCAGTCCCATGGCATTAAGCACGTGCATCTACACTGTGTTGGGCAACTATCACCCCCATCCACCCACAGAACTTTTTCATTTTCCCAAACTGGAACTCTGTCCACCTTAAGTCATAACCGGTTCCCCCTCCCCCAGCCCCTGACCACCGCCATTCTACTTTCTGTCTCTATGAATCTGACGACTATAGGGACCTCAGATGAGTGGAATTATACAGTGTCTGTCTTGTCGTGACAGGCTTATTTTACTCAGCCTAATGTCTTCAAGGTTCATCCATGTTGTTTCATGGGTCAGAATCTCTTTCCTTTTAAAGGTGAATAGGAACTTCCCTGGCGGCCCAGCGGTTCAGATTCCATGATTCCACTGCAGGGTATGCGGGTTCGATCCCTGGTCAGGGAACTAAGATCCTGTATGCTGCACAGCACAGGCAAAAAAAAAATTTTTTTCATAAAAATTGAAAGAGGTAAATAATATTCCGTTGTATGGATGGACCATACTTTGTTTAGCCATTCATCTGTCGATGGACACTTGGGTTGCTTGCACCTTTAGGCTATTATGAATAACGCTGCTGTGAACATGGCTGTACCGATATCACTTGGAGTCCCTGCTTTCAGTTCTTTCTACAGGTTGTCTTCTGCCTTTCATTCTGCGGTCCTGCCTTGGTCATATAACCCAACATTTTCTTAGCAATCACTAGAGTCTTTTTTTGAGGGGTACATATGGCAAAGAGATAGCCACATGGGTAGATAAGTTTAGTAGTCATCTTAAAAAAAACTATCCTTTCCTCCCTTCCTACCCACATGCATGGGGAGAAGGAGTAGGTCTTGTTTTAAGCCCTTGACAGGGGGAAGCAGTTAAGCACAGGTTGTCTCTGACATGTAATCCAAACGTCTTCAACATGGGCTCCAACCTGAAAAGGAAAGAAGGTGCCACCTCCCAACCCCCACCCCTCCAGAAAGGACTCTGTGAGCTGGGAGGCAGCCCAGGTCAGAGAAGACCAGGGCCTGCGCAGGGGGGCGAGGGGGCTGCTGAACTTTCTGGGAACGTGCAGCCTCACCTAAGCAGAGGGCCTGGGTGTGGGCAGCAAGTAGCAGCAGTGGGAGAGGCGGAGAGAGGAGGATCTTTCCTTTCTTTTGGTCCTAACACAGCACGATTCAGCAGGACAAGTCCAGACCAGCATCTGAGACACTGTGCAGCTGTGACTTGAGCCACTCAGCACCTCTTGGGCTCAGCTTCCCCATCTGTGACACGAGGAGTCATGTCACATGCGTGGCCTCCAGGACGCCACCTGGCTCTGCCAGGAGTCTTGTCCACGCTGGCTGGGCCGTGAGGCGCTGGGGACATTTGAGGGAGGGGGTGTGGGAGTGGCATCTCCACTTCAGCTTGCTTCTTTCATAAACTGGAAAATGGCATCGTGACACCCTCTCTTCTTCAAGGAACATCGAGCTCACCGAACAAGCATCATCGCTACCTTGTACTGAACGTCATGGAGTGGGTTGATTTCAGAGGTGACCGCTTCTGCCCCCCCCCAGGTCCCTCCAGTTGAGATCCAGGCTGCAGTGGGGTCCCGATCACCTGCTGGTTATCTAGGCAGCTTTCTGCAGGATGAGCAGGGGTGGATTGTGTGCCTTTAGCCCAGCGCTGGATCACAACCGACACATGAAGAAGAGAAATGGGGCGTCGCTGGAGCCTCCTGCAAAAGAACCTGGAGCCACGTCTGGCCCAGCCGCAAAGCCACATATGCTCCAGACAGACCAGGAGAAGCTGTCAGCTCAGGGCTCATTCCGCAAACAAGCCACCGAGACATTTTCTTAAGATGTCAGAATGGACTTCCTCTCCTTCGTGAGGGCGACGCAACTCTTGTTGGTAGGGTTGTGGAGCTTCTTGCTTCTGGTGCTTTCAGCTGCCTTGGCCAGAGCCTGTCTGAAGCCTGGGGCAGGAGCCCACAGAGATGATTACACGTTCTGCCGTGAGCTGGACAAAGGAGGTCCGTGCGGTGTCTGAAGCTCCAAGTTGTAAGTCTCCCATCATAGGAGCCATCGGCCACGCACCGCACATCGGGGGTCTGGGGAGAGAGATGCTGTCACGGGACCATATCCAAGAGCCCAGCATTCAAGGAAAAAACCCATGCTTGGAGATGCTCACACCCTACTGCCCTTATCCTGTATTCCTACCTGGAAAGCCAAAGTGGCCTCTCTACTGAATTTGCCAACAGCTCATCAGCTGTGCTGAACAGTTAGAACAAGGTTGCTATTCTCTCTGGCTGTGATTTTTGTTTTGAGCTGTTGTTGTTTAATGGAGAAAAGATCCTATTAGCACTCTGTGTCCCCTACTAGCCCCTCCTGCTGTAACAGATCCAAAACGTAGGCAAGAACAACTGTCCCCTTATATGTATAGCCATGTCCTCACCTGCAGCTTTACAAAAAAAGGAAACAGAGGCTCAAAGAGGGGCAAGGCTTGCCAGAGAAGCTCTCAGCTGTGAAGTGGCAGAGTCAGGCTTGCTCATTTGAGTCTAATAAAGTCCCCGGATTGCTGGCTGTCAGTCAAGTTACCTTCTAACCACACCCTGTCTAGCTGGGCTGAGCTGCTCTCTCCCTGGAGTTGATTCTTTAAAAAATATAATTCGGGCTTCCCTGGTGGCGCCGTGGTTGAGAGTCCGCCTGCTGATGCAGGAGATGCGGGTTCGTGCCCCGGTCCGGGAAGATCCCACATGCCGCGGAGCGGCTGGGCCCGTGAGCCATGGCCGCTGAGCCTGCACGTCCGGAGCGTGTGCTCCGCAACAGGAGGGGCCACAACAGTGAGAGGCCCCCGTACCACACACACACACACACACACACAAATATATATATATATATATATATATATATATATATAAAATTCACATACCATAAAACGTATCCTTTAAAGTGTAAAATTCAATGGTTTCTGTATATTCACAAAGTTGTGCAACTATCACCACGATCTAATTCCAGAACATTTTCATCGTCCACAGAAGAAGCCCCATACCCATTACTCCCCATCCTTGGAAACCACTAACATATGTTTTCCAGATTTGCCTATTCTGGACATTTCATATAAATAAAATCATAAGTATGTGGGCTTTTGTGTCTGGCTTCTTTCACTGAGTAACATGTATTCAAGGTTCATCCGTGTTGTAGCATGTGTCAGAATTTCATTCCTCTCTATGGCCAAATAATATTCATTTTGTATCAAGATTCATACTGTATGGATAGAGCACATATTGTGCATCTATTTATTAAGTGATGAACACTTGGGTTGTTTCCAATTTTGGGTTATAATAGACAGTGCTACCATGAACATTTGTGTACAAGGTTTTATGTGGACACAGGTTTTCTTTCTCATGGGATATATACCTAAGGGTGGAATTGCTGGGTCATAGGGTAACTACATGTTTAACTTTTTGAGGAAATGTCAATCTGTTTGCACCATTTTACATCCCCACTAGCAAAGTATGAGGGTTCCATTTTCCCCATCTTTGCCAACACTTGTTATTATCCATTTTTTAAATTACAGCCTCCTAGTGGCTATGAGTAGTATCTCATTGTGGGTTTGAGTTGTTATGCATTTGTTATGCATTGTTATTTGCTATGCATCTTTTCATGTGCTTACTGCCCATTTGCAATCTTCTTTGGAGAAATGTCTATTCAGGTCCTTTGCTCAAATTTTAAGTTGGGTTATTTGTCTTTTTACAAAAGCAGCTCTAGAAGACTCTCATGCTCTCCATTCCCCTTCCCCTCAAATGAGTGAAAGGAACAACAGTGATTCCCAGACCCCCCTAAGGCAGCATCTCATTTCTATGTACCTTCAATGATAGCAGCATTACTGCATGAAGGCTTAAGAGAATGTCCTTGGGGTTCCACAGATACGGGCTTGAATCTAGCTTGAACACTTATAAAGTTTGTGAGTTAGACGATCCACCTAACTTCTCAGCTTCCCCATCTCCCAAACAGGGATCACGATATCAATTCACTGGACTGGTGTGAGAGCTAAGAGAGGAAACATACTGAAAGCCCTCAGCATGTGACTTGTCATGTGGAAAATACCCAATAAAATTCATTTGTTTATGTATCCAGCAAATATTTTTATAGCATCACCATGGGCCAGGCACTGGTCTAGACCCCAAAGTCACAGCAACAGGCAAAATAGAGAGAAAATTTCTGCCTTCATGGAGATTATATGCAGCTTAACATTCTAGCAAAAGTTAATGATGCTGTTATTATTATAATTCAACATTTTAACTCTTGATTGCAAAATAAGTACATGCTCATCAGAAACTAGAATGACAAGATAAAAGAAGTTTCACTAATGAACTTGAACTTTAGAGAGACTCGGCATTAGCTTCAGTAATTACAGCTCTTCTGCCAGTGCCCCAGCGTGGCCTTTCTTCTATACTTGCACAGAGACACGAAAGGGGAGAAGCCACTGGCAGTGGCTCAAGAAGGTGGAAAAAGGTGCGAACACCAAGATTTAGCACTTCCAGGTGTCCAGGGAAAAGGAGGGATAATACACACTTACCAATCTCGGGGAGGGAGTTAGAAACCTAGGAACAGATCATTAAAACCAAAAATAGGATAAAGAAGTAAATGAGAAGTGTGCTTGGGAAGAAAGAGTGAGCAGAGCAGCTCTTGCAGCTAGAAAAGCCAGTCCAGTGGGGCTGGGTGGGACTGAACATGAAATTGAATGAAGAGTAAAACGGCTGGCCTTGAGAACTCTTCTGCGGAGTGGGAGCAAAATCCACTGCGGCCAATGAGGTTGAGGAATCACGGGAGACGCTGCTGTGTTTGCAGGTCAGCAGTTCTGCGTTGGAAACACAGGAAGCCGACCTGCACTCAAGGCCAGCTCTGCCATGGACTAGCCGAGTCAACTAACGAGTCACCGACCTTCTCTTTGTTTGCTCATCTGCAAAACAGGTTCAGCGATTCTGACCTCATCAAGCAGGTTAGACTCTCAAGTCCTTCTAAAGAACATTCCCACCACCTGGGAAGTAAGGCCTCTAGCATGACCCAGTGGTTGATTCCCAGCTTACTGTGGGGTTTTCTGAGATGTCCGGATGACGGCAGTCTCTTTGTGAGTGTGAGGCGATATGTCAAACCTAGTTAGAGAGGAAAATCAATAAGGCTCCTATTTGGAGAAAGACACACAAATAGGCAGGGGAGAGGTATTTGCCCTGTCAGATATCAAGTTACTTTTAAGACGTAGAAAAATGATAGTGCACTGCTATAGGAATAAGTAGAAACAGACTAATGGAAAATAATAAAGAACCCAGAAGGAGACCCTTACATATATGAAAATGTGAAAAATAATGAGGTGGTCTGGATAAAAACAAAACATAAAAACTGATGCTGGGAGAATTAGTTATTACTTCAAAAACCAAATCAGTTCCATACTTCTTACCATACCCACAAATCAACTCCAGAGCATCTAAAAACCTAAATATGAATGATAAAACTTAAAGACCTTTAAGAGATAAAATAGTTCATATCCTTATGATCCTGGGTAGGAAAGGATATCTTTAAAATGTTCCCAAAGCAAACACTACTAAATAAATTCAAGTCTTTTTAATTCAAGAATTTCTGACCCATCAATAGATGTGATAAAGAGAGAAAACAGACCACAAATTAGAAAAAGATATTTGTAACCCATATAACAGACAATGAAAGGGTTATTAGCATCAAAACTAATTTTAAAGACTCCTGTAAATTAATTTGAGAAATACTAGTAACCCAATGGAAGAAACAGGCCAGGACAGAACAGGCACTTCTCAGAAGAGACATGGTCACTGGGCAGCTGAAAAGATATTCAACCTCATTAGTAAATAGAGGAAGGAAAAGAAAATCACAGCAAGAGACCATGTCACATCTATCTGCCTGGCCAAAAATCAACAATATTAGATATCAGTAAAGCTGTGAGGCAACAGCAATTCCCGTGCACGGCTGCTGAGCATAAACTGATACTTGAAAAATAACCCAGTAAAGGTGAGGAAGAGTAATTTTGCTCTTATTTACAGTATCTCATCAACATCTAACAGTTCATTGATTATAAAATGTACAATTACTTTATGCATCACCAAGAAAGGGAAGAAAAGCTGCTAATTTATATCCTAAGATGCCACTAATTTTAATACACATTCTGATTTCAGATATATTAAAATATAAAAATACATCTTAGAATTAGTGAGATATGGTATGTAAATAAAAGAAACTCTTCCTCATCTGCACTGGGGTCTATAAGACTATCCGTAGCATCATTGTTTTTTTTTTGTTTGTTTTTTTGTTTTTGCCGTACGCGGGCCTCTCACTGCTGTGGCCTCTCCCGTTGCGGAGCACAGGCTCCGGACATGCAGGCTCAGCGGCCATGGCTCACGGGCCCAGCCACTCCGCGGCACGTGGGATCCCCCCGGACCGGGGCACGAACCCGCATCCCCTGCATCGGCAGGCGGACTCTCAACCACTGCGCCACCGGGGAAGCCCCAGCATCGTTGTTTTTAATGGCAAAAAAAACCCTGGAAACAACGAAAATGTTCTTTGACAGGAGAATTTATAAATCAATTGTGAGATAGTTAACTATCCATCAGTGAAAATATATAAACTACAAGTACATATATTAACATGGATGACAAAAAACGAATTAAAATAAGAGTAGAAATCAATGAAAGAACAGAAAAAAACAACAAAACCAAAAGTTGGTTTTGGGGGGAAGGGAAAATCAACAAAATCAATCAAGAAAATATTTAAAAACACATACATTGTGTGTTGTTATTCCATCCCAGCCTCCTTGTCTCTAACCTGACCTCTGGCTCTATCTGCCTTTGGTGGGTAACTTTATGATGATTCTCTTGGGTGGTCGTGATGCTCAGTGGGTGAGCCGCTGCCTCCTTGCCAATTTCACCTTCCAAGAGGCCACGGAGCCTGAGCTCTGTGGCCCCCTCCCGGAGGCTGGCATCACCACTGCATCTTTTTCTCATTCCCAGCACTTCCTTGGCTCCAGGAACTCAGAGAAGACAATTCCCTCACGCTCTCTGAGCTTGAGCCTGGAGTCTTTAGTGGGCTTGATCAAAGCGGGGTCACCCCAGATCAACCCCAATAAGTGGAGTCAGGACTCATATGCAGAGTGAGCTACTCTATTGCTAAGCCCCATATAAAGCCAGCAGGACTCCCGACAGCGACAGCGGCGTTCTGGGATCCTCTCTCGGCTTCAAAGATAATATTCACATATGCTTATGCTTAAATCTCTTCCCAACCATATCATACCCATGTCAAGGTGGTAATATCTTTCTTAAGTTCTCTAAACATAGAAGTAAGTCCCTTTCAACTCAGTGGAAATCTGCCTTATCATTTAAGGCTCAGCTCAAACTATTTCCCTCTAGAAGCTTTCACCCCCAGAAAAAAACAAACCAGTTGTTGTTCTGTGTTCCCAGGGCACTCTTCCACATTGCGCTGTAGTCCTCAGTGTACTGTAACCTCCTGGGGGCAACAGCCTCCGTCTTTGTAGCCCCACCCCCCACCCCAAATCTTGCACTTGGGGAGATAAAGCAATGAGCAATGGACTCTGACATTGGAGGACCTGACCCCAACTCTAACTTTAGCAAACTTAACCTCTCAGAGCCCATTTTCCATCTGTGAAATGCGAATTGACGGAACTGCTTCCTGCACGGGAAACTCTCAGCACAAGCGCCTGGCACACGGCAGAAGCTGAGGAGTGGCAGCTGCCCATCAGTTTAAGAGCTGACGACATGTTTGCTGAACTGGGCTGAGTGACATGCGCTGCTTCTCCAGGGGTGGACCCAAACCACGGTGTTCACCTGGCACCTCTTGAGGCCAGGATCCCCATAAGAGCTGGGGCCAGACTGGACCAGAGCCCCCAGGATGTATCTACAGATAAAGTGGAGGAAGGAGGAAATACAGTGACCTATTGTGAGCGCGAGGAGGTACCTTCTTTCTCCCTCCCCTCCCCTTCCTTGGAGCTCCAGACACAGCTACGCCCTCCTGCTGAGGAACCTCCCCCTTGCTCACCAGATCAGCCTCCCTGGAGAAGACCTCGGCTTTTCACATCCAGGGTACAAGTCCCGTCCCACCAAGGCCCCACCCAGACCCCTGAGACATCAGGGGCCGCCTGCTTGTGCAAACCCAGTCTGTTTGGCATTTCATATTCTGTGCTTCCAATATAGGCCTCAGCATGCCCGCCTCTTGTGCCCTAACTACTTCTCTGGTTTATCCCTTGAGAATTTCTGGGCATCTTCTCTCTGCCATTTCATTTTCTTTGGCATCACATCTGCCATTCTCCACCACGCCTGCTCTTAACATTGTAACTGGGCGTGTTTGCTTCCAAATCTCTCAGTTCTTTGGATCTCGCTGGAAGCTGTTCTGCCAAACACCGGCTACTGCTGTGTTTGGGATACCCGGTCCCTCATTTCACAGGAGTATTGCTGGTGTAACCAAGATCCAATAGACACAGACAGCTCTTTTATGACATCCGTAGAGACAGCTTCCCTACAGCTCTCTTTCACTCCGAAAGGGAGAAAAGATTAGTGCCACTGGGTCCACATGACTTTCATTTTTCTCATAAGAATATAGAAATTTCTAGAATGAACTCCAGGTTTCTTTGTTGTTGTTGTTGTTTTCCTTCTGCTTCCCACCCACCCCGCTAATTGGCAGAAATGGGGAGTCTCTGGTGGATTTGGAAACTTCCAGCAAGCCCCTGTTCATCATGCACCCACACAGAGCATGATGGGAACAGAGCACTGCATTTCCATACCCAGGGGTCTGCACATGGCTGTTTCCTTCGGTAAGTCTATGTGGAAGTCACAGTCACCCCTTTAGCACCTTCCCCCCATGCCCCCTCCAACCCCCCAGGAGCAGAAACAGGCCACTTCCACCTCACTGAGAAGAAAATGGTACCCAGGTAGCTTGCTCAGGGTAACCAAGCTCCCGCTCATGAAAAGCTACCTATTTTCATTTCGGTCTCAGGAAATCTGTAAACAGATCCCCACCATCTTAACAGATTCCTGCTACAAGACTGTAAAACACGAACTTGTGCTCACACCTCTATCAATCAAGTGCACTGTTCGAATTGACTGGATGGAAAGCAAATACTGAGAAAAGTATTCACAATTTAAACCATGGCTACAGGAATGCTGATTCAATAGAGAGTTTTTTCTAAAAATTCATTTTTCTTTAGTCTGTCTTGCATCTTCCCATCAGAAATAAATGAGGAGAAAATAGGGCTATTTCTTTTGCAGGTGACAGAGACGCAGTCTCCTTCTTCGCCTTCCTCAGTCAGGACTTTCCCTTCTGAGTATCCGCATCAGGCAACACCGGATGAATAGTGATGAGCCATAAAACCCCCATATGAAGCACGGCTGTCCTTGAACTTCTAACGCCTGCTGGCTCAGGCCCACATTACGCATGAGTGCTAAAATCCCTGCCAGGGGTTCCTCATCTCCAAGAACAATCTGAGCTGTCACTGCAGAGCCCACGATTAGGTGACAGGTAGAGCAGAATCCTACAAGAGGGTGGCGACCAGGAGAGCAGGCAAGCTCCCATTTGCATGTAACCGGTTCTGGAAGGGGTCTCTGCGGTGGTCCTACACTGGGATCGGGGGCACTGAGATCAGAAACCAGGTCTTCAGTCTGGGACACCCAGACCCAGTGTTTGTCACAGAACATCCTCTCTCTGTCAATGTGGGGCCATGATACAACTTTGAACTTGGGAGAGGGCCGAGGTCGGGGCGGTGGCAGTAAGAGGCGGTGGGCAGTGAACATGCCTTAGCAAACACTCTGCCAGCAGTCAACCCTAGTCTCGATTCTGTCCTGGACTTCAGGAAAGAGTAAAGGTTGCTCCGCTCTCCCGAGTGCAGCTGGGATTCAAACCCAGCCCTGCCCGACTCTAACCAAACTTCCCCACCAAGCTACACTGGCCTCAAGGAAATAGTTTCAGCCTGTGGTCTCAACACTGAGACCGTCCACCGCAAACCATGCGTAAAGCTGCATTTGTGTTCTTCCAGATGAGATGGCCCTTGAATTCTTTCAGAGTCTGAGTCTGATAAAACATCTGCCAATCAAAGGCGGCCCTGAAGATCCCGCAGCAGGAAGCCTGGCCTGTGAGGAGACTCGGGGTCCTCCATCAGGCAGCTTTTGTATTTCCCCTAAAACAGAAAGCTTCCAAGGGCTGGATCTGGCAAGTCCATTATACTGCCAAGTCCTCAGAAGCTGGAATAGGAATGCCTGAGATTAAACAAACGTGGGGACGTAAAAATAAAGGGTAATGCAAGTGGGTTTGGTGCTTATCTTCTTCTCCAACAAAAGATAACAGGTAATTGCTTTTTTATCACTAGCACTTGAAATTTGAAAGTAAAGAAGGAGAGAGGCTTGACATCACACCTAAACTTTGCAGTCCATAGATCCTTAACTTCCACTTCTTCTGCTAAGGACCAATAGTCAGACGGCCCTGGTGCTCACACAACCCAATACAAAAAAGAGCCAAAAAGCAACAAAGGACATGTCACCATGTCATTTCCAGAGGGAAGGATTTATGTTTAGATTTTGTGAACTGATTACATATATACATTCCCTCTCTGCCCTGCACCCCTCCCCCCCAAAAGTTCTAAACTATCATCCATTCTCTAAACCTAACCTTTACCAAAGAAGAGACGTTCACAAGGGGAATCAGATAGTTTGTGGATTTCCCAGGAAATGATAAAGCTGTTGCCTAGCAACCCAGCCCCCCCACGACTCCAGCCTGTTACCTGGCTCTTGTTAAAATGGAACATCTTTAATAGACACAGCTATTGCCTGCAGCTGCCTGAGCAAAGGCTTTGCAGGGGAGCCTTCCTTTCTCTCCTCCCTCGTGCTTTCCGGTGACAGCGGGTGAGCACCAAAGTCTCCTGTCTGAGCTTCACTGGCTGATTTCCTTTAAGATTAAGATCCTTGGATTTCTCACCACTTTCAAGCTTTCCCTGTGACTCGGCTCAACAGAAATTGACTCTTCTGTCTAAAAGTTCTCTGGATGCTCAAGAATGTCCATGGCCCAGCAGAGAAAGTGCATCTTTCATCTGGTGACAATTCTCCAGGCTTTGATTTATTATTGAAAATTTTGAAATTGATAATATGTACTGTATATTGTCTTGGGTTGAATTATGTTCCCTGCCCACCCCAATTTATATAATGAAGTCCTGACCACCAGGACCTCTGAATGTGACCTTCCTTGGAGACAGGGTCTTTGCAGAAGTAATCAGGTCGAAATGAGGTCCTTAGGGTGGGCCCCTAATCAATATGATTGGTGTCCTTATAAAGAGAAAATTTAGACACACTGACACACAAGGGAGAGTACCATGTGAAGGTGAAGGCAGAGATCGGGGTGATGCTTCCAAGCCAAGGAAAGTCAGAGATGTGCCAGGAAACCACCAGCAGCTGGGAGAGAGACCTGGAACAGATTCCCTCTCACGGCCTCAGAAGGAACCCACCCTTCCAACACACTGATTTTGGACTTTCAGCCTCTGGAACTATGAGAGTAAATTTCTATTGTTTAAGTCACCCAATTTGCCACACTTTGTTTTGGCAGCCCTCGAAAACTGATACTCATGTTTCCCATGGACTGTGTACTGCTACAGGCGTATTATTTTCCTTTCTCATTGAACTCTCACAGTGACCCACGTAGGATGAACTGTCTTTAGCACATAAGGAAGCTGTGGCTTAGGGAAGTGAACTTACTTGTCCAACAACCCACAGTTCCTAAGTGAAGGAGCTGGAATTCAAATTTGAGTTGAAACACCATGGAAACCCATGCTCTTAACCGCCATGGTATTCCCCCTCTGCTGATCCTAGATGTAGCTTTCCACGTCATCCCACAGTGAGGGGTTTCCTCCCAAAGTCGCTAACAGAACAGCCAGCTGCTAACAGGGTAGGGAAACCCACAAAGCCAAGGCACTATGAAATAGTCAACATGTTGACAGGAGGCATATTGCCAGCTGAGTGGGGGCCAGGAACTGGTCCTTGGCTGATGGGCAAGAGATTTCTGCTGCAGAAAGCTGAGCCTGGAGCGAGATTAGCTTTGAAGTTTATTAAATCTTTGTGTCTTTCAGGCCATGGGGAGAAAGAGCCAGGGGGTGGTTCCTGCAGTCCTGAGCTGAGCAAGGCGGCCTGGAGGGACCTTTCTACCCCACTGGCAGAGTAGGGCATTTGGGATGTATTTTTCACATTTGGAATACTCAGCGACTCTACTGGAATTCGGATTAGTGCATTGAGCAGGAAAAGCAAAACTGCTGTGAACACAGGCAAAAATCCACGCTAGGGTTCTGCTCCACAACAGAAAGAGGCTGAAATTACCACGAGCAGGTGAAGGTGAATGTATACTACAAACAAGGTCACCGCATTTGGAAAGATAAGCAGATAGGGGAGGGTGCGGAAGAATTCTTTATTGTTAATGGGAGTCTCTGTGGTAGCATTTATGACAGGGGCAAAGGTTTCATATCAAGGAAGCTACCTCCATCTTCTACATTATTTAAAAGGTAAGATCGGATAAATAAATGCATTTTTGTGATTCTTCTATCCACACAGACCTTCAGCCAAACTGCTGTGTAAATAACTCTATTATATAAATATAGTATAAAGGAAATATAAAAAGCTGATTGAAACACTTAATGAAACAAAATAAATATAATGCTTATTTTGTGATTTTTATAAAACAGGCAAAATTTCTAAGACCAATGTATTTGGAAGAGCTTGTAAGCTAAATTTTTTCCCAGCATGCAGTCCGTAAACACGCTACTTGACTTCTGGATATCATACAAATAATACTTGTTGTGACAAAACATGAAATAGCAAATAATGAAACTTTAGGACCTGGGGAACCAAGCACACATTCCCAAGGTCACCGGGGTGCTGCCAACACTGGAAGATAAAGAAGGAAGAGGTATGAAGTTGAAACGGAAGAGACAAAGCTCTCATTATTTCAGATGATAGCACTACCTGCTTGTAAACCCAAGGATTTCAGCTGAAAACTTTTACAACTGCTAGGAGAGCTGAGTGATTTAACCACAATCAAAAGCAACCTCCAAGAATCAACAACTTTCATAAAGAGGGGAACTAATTAATTATAACACATCAGGAGAAAACAATTAACAATGGCAAGAAGACCCTAATACAGCCAGGAACACATCTAACATGAAATATGAAATACCCATATCGAGAAAATAGTAAAACTATACTGGAGGAAATAAAAGAAAACCTAAGTGAATGGGGAGACATGACATGTTTCTGGATGAAAAGGTCAAAGGGTAAAGTCAATTCTGCCCAAATTAGTTTATAAATTCCACATTTATCTAAAAACTGGCAATAAATAACTAAATAGACGATCTGATTCATAAATGTATGTGGAAGAGAGAGAATGCATAAGAATACCAAGACAGTTTTAATAATGTACAGTGAGCATGGGATATTGTCATACTACCTATTAAAACTCACTCTAATGCTGTATTAAAACCGCGTGGTCTCAGGAAAGGAAAAAATAGATACGTCAATTAGATGAAACGGAGAGTAAGACATCCACGTACATTTGGGAATTTACTCTATGAAGAGGACATTCCAAATCAAAGGGAACAGGACAGCATATAAAATTAGTAATCCATTTGAGGATAAAATAATGTTAATATGTTATGGTCCATATTTAAAGCCATACACAAAACTAAATTTAAAATGGATTACAGGTATAAACATCAAAAAGTGAAATTAAAAAGTAATAATAGAAGAATATATTTTGTAACAGTGGAAGTCTTCTTAAAGAAGACAAAATATCTAGAGGCCATAAAAGATTAACAATTGAACTATAAACTAATGCGTAAGCTTTATATGACAAATGTTATTACATACAAAATTAAAAGACAAGCAATAGACTGAAAGAAAATATGAAAAGGATTAATACCCAGGCTATAAAAGTAACTCTTACGATTATATTAGAAGAAAACACTTTAGAAAAGTGAGTAAGTGATTTGAACATGGATTCTATAGAAAAATAAATACAATAGGATAACATACATTGAAAAAATGATAGGGCTCTTTAGCAATGGGGAAACTATAAACTAAAAAAACAACATTTAAATAAAATAAATTAAAACAATACCTTGGGCAGCAAAGAATATTATCAAGGAAGTGAAATCTACACAATGGGAGAAAATATTTGCAAATCATATATCGGATAAAGACTTAGAGTCCAGAATATATAAAGAACACTTACAACTCAACAACAAAAAGACAAGCGACCCAATTTAAAAACGGGCAAAGAACTAGAACAGACGTTTCTCCAAAGAAGCTGTACAAATAGCCAAAAAGTACATGAAAAGATGCTCCACATTATCAGTCATTAAAGCAATGCAAATCAAAACCACAATGAGATACTACGTCATATCCACCAGGATGAGTATAATTAAATCTAAAAGAAAGCAAAACAAAAAACAGAAAATAACAAGTGTTGGTGAGGATATGGAGAAATGAACACTCCCTTACAGCACAGGTGGGAATGTAAAATGTTACAGCTGCTGTGGAAAACAGTTTCACAGTTCGTTGAAAAGTTAAACATATAATTGCCATGTGACTGTATTACCTGACATACATACTCAAAAGAATTGAAAACAGGTACTCAGACAAATACTTGTACACAATATTCATATCAGCACTATTCACAACAGCCAAAAGATGGAAGCATCCCAATTGTCCCTCATGGGATGAATGGATAAACAAACTGTCGCACATCTATATGATGGAATACTACTCAGCTATAAAGAGGGATGAAGTACTGGTACCTGTTGCAACATGAGTGAACCTTGACGACATCAGACACTAAAAGTCACATATTGTATGACTCCCTTTATATGAAATATCCATAATAGGTAAATCCACAAAGATGAAAACAGATTAGTGGTTGCTAGGGACTGGGGGGAGGGGAGAAGAGGACATGACTGCTTAATGAGTACCGGGTTTTCTTTTGGGATAGTGAAAATATTCAGGACTAGATAGAGATGATGGGAGCAAACATCATGAATGTACAAAATGCCACTGCATTGTACACTTTAAAATGGTAAGATTTTTAGTCCTGTGACTTTCCCTTCAATTAAAATCAACAATGAGATACCATATCTTTCTGTTAGTTTGGCGAACACACGCACCCCTATAAAAATCCAGTGTTAGGGTGTTGGAAAGTGGGTACTTTCCACACTATTGGCTCAAATATAAATGGGCAGAGCATTTGGGGGAGGTAAATTTGGCAAAATCTATCAATATTTAAGATGCATATGTCTTGTGAGCCATCAGTTTCAATTACAGGATTCAATTCCACACATGCCCCAAGATGTATACGTTCACGGGTGCTTTCTTTGTTTAAAAAAAAAAAGAAACAAAATTAATATCTGGCAATGGCTGGTGTTGATTTTGTTGAGCACCTCAAAGAAAAACCCAAAAGGCCATTTGGTCTCTAACCGCCCTTGAACATCCCTTAAATCACCCATAAATTACGTACATATGATTTGTGCAAACAACTTGGTACAGCAATAACAATGTAAAAATATACAATTTACACTACAACGTATAGTACATAATTCTATAAAGTGGCTGTAATAAAAATTAAATCACTCCAGTGCTATACTGCTTAGACACCCTTCAACAAATTTATAAATATTCAAACTTGCCAGCTTTGCCCATTGATGGATAAATGTCCCCACACTTTGGTTCCTTCATCTGAATTAACTCACCGTGTCTTCTCTGTGCCCCTTTGGGGCAACATCCCTGCCCCAAAGGGGCACAGAGAGGACACGGTGAGTTAATTCAGAGAAGGCCTGGCACTCTATTGGGTGCATCTTAAGTCTTCCAGTAAACGTGGTATATTACTAGCCATTCAAAGGGTTGACATTCTGGAAGAGGAGGTGGATAATTGACAGATAATTTTAGGTGATGTGACATGAGGGCTCTGGCGGCTGTGGGCACAGGTCCTGTGGAGAACAGACAAGGAGCACCAAGGGCAGGCTGACCACCCAGAGGACCCTTCCCATCACCTCTCAGGCCAAATGAAGCTGGTCATCAACCCCTTCCCCGAGACCAATGCTAATATGCTGCTCTCCACGGTCACAGATTTCATTTTTCCATGCCTGTGCTAGCTACTGTCAGCACACATGTTTAAGAATTCTCTGTGTTTGTTCTCCAGAAAATAAACTGTTAGAAAGAAAAATCAATGTTCATTAGCAGAGCCATTACTTTCAAGAAAATCCTTTCTCAAGGAAAAGTGGTAGAGGACACTCGAAAGCTGGTATCAATCTGACCTTCCCTGCAGGACTGAATGTGTTACTGACTCAGCTTCAAGGCTGTCATCTCGCCCCAGCTGGACACCAGGGGCAGCATCAGCAGGTGGGTGGGGCTGGGGTGAAGCAGAGAGCCTCCCAGGAGGGTGGGTGTCCTCAGTTCAGCTGATGGAAGCACAGGTCTGGTGTTGCCAGACCTAGTTTTTTAAGAGAAACTCTAAGCCTGAATTTTCATTTGAAAATTCCCAATTTTTTAATATTGTCAACAAATTCGAAGTAAATAATAAAACAACACTCTTAGAGCCTGACGAAGTAATTCTGCGGGATGAACCCGGCCCCAGGGCCCCAGTCGGTAACTTTTGTGACACGTTTGGCCTTACAGGTTGGAAACTGTGCATCCGAAGGTGTCACAGGCCATGGCTGTGGATGTCACGAGAAAACAATCTGCTCCGTTCTTCGGGTCCAGCAAGCCCATCCTTGCATGTGAGTTGATTTCCCATCCCCAGCCTGTCAATCATCTGCCCCTGGGACTCGGCTCTATCCTCCCCTCCACACCATGCTCCCTTGCTGGGGGCTCATCATTTGAAATAACATCTGTAACTCCGTACAGCGCTCCACATACACCTCACTTCACAAAAATAAATCACAAGATGGCTTCCCCACCGAGAAAGCACACGAGAGTTTTGTTTTCCTTTCTACTTAAAGTCAACAGAATTTGTGATATTCGGCATTTCCCCTTTGTCAGTAGAGCTTTTAGAAACATTATCTTAAATGAATACACAGAAGAATGATGGAATCAGGGGGAGAAACTGCACAGCCACCGGGCAGTGCTCAAGCAGAATTGATTTTTCTTAGGTGAGGTGAGTGAATAATCACATAATGAATGGCCTGGGAGAGAAACTCTGAAAGCCACTCTTTCCCAGATGGTGTGATGTGCCTGCCCTGCCCTGTGGATCCTACCACATGCGCTGTCCAAAGGGTGGAGGACCTTTGATCCTCTGGTGATTTTTACTATCTTTTCCTCCCTCCTCATTAGCACTGGCAGGGTGACTAATGTTCAGGCCAATTTCTAGGCTAGGTTTTCCCATCCCTGGTGTAGGCAAAGTGATTTTTTTTTTTTTTTTTTTTTTTTTTTTTTTTTTTTTTTATGCGTTACGCGGGCCTCTCACTGTCGTGGCCTCTCCCGTTGCGGAGGACAGGCTCCGGACGCGCAGGCTCAGCGGCCATGGCTCACGGGCCCAGCCGCTCCGCGGCATGTGGGATCTTCCCAGACCGGGGCACGAACCCGTGTCCCCTGCATCGGCAGGCGGACTCTCAACCACTGCGCCACCAGGGAAGCCCGGCAAAGTGATTTTTAAACACCACAGTCATTTTTAGAAGAGATAAATGCTGAGCCATTATTTAAAAGATGTGGTGAGTGTTATCCTGTGAGTGAAGGTGACTTAGACCCCAGACAAGGTCGTACATAATCATCCCACCCCCACCCCTGTGCCACCTCACAGAGGGCGTGACTGCACCCTGAACACCCTCCTTCATCCAGCCCTCCTCTGACCTCTCCCATCCAGAGCCAGGTCCCCTGTCCCCAGGGACCCGTGGGACATGGGATGAGACTGAGGATAGTAAAAATCTCCCATAAACTACTCTTCGGGCACAAGATGTATAAGCCATGGTTAGTTTTCCAATATCCTAAGCCCTCTTGGTCAAGGTGTCTCTGTGGCCTTAATCAGTTCCTTGTCCTTCCCCTTTCTTTATGTTAAGGAAGCATCGTGTCCTGCATTTCTGGCCAAGTTAATGGCACAAATACTTTGATATTTTTTCGTTGTTCAGTGATTAAGAATCCTTTAAAATTATTCACTTTGTTCTTGCTAAAATGCTATGGCTGTTTCGGGTTGTTTCTACTCATTTCCTGTGATTACAGAATAGATGAGGAATCTGGAGGCAAGCATTTCTCATAATATTTAAATAGCCCTTCCTCTCTCCCCTTTTCTCCCTTTGGCAAATCCATTTACTGGAATCTGGAATTCCTGAAACCACAGCATCCAGAAGGAAGTGACAATATTTTTCAAGTGCTGAAAAAGAACTTTCAACCTAGAGTCCTATACTTAGTGAGACTATCATTCAGGAATGAAGGGAAAAATCAAGACATTCTCAGATAGAAGAAAAAAAGAAAAAACTAAGAGAATGTGTGGCCAGCAGACTTACCCTAAGAGAATGGCTAAAGGTAGTTCTCTAAACAGGAAGAAAAAGATGAGAGAAAGGAACTTAGAATATCAGGAAGAAAGAACACAGTGAGCAAAAGGATGGGTAAATAAATTAGGCTTTCTTATCCTTTTGGGTATTGTAAATTATGTTTGATGGCTGAATCAAAAATTATAACATGGTCCGATGTGGTTCTAAATATATGTAAAGGAAGTATTTTAGGTAAAATTTCTGTACTTGAAGTGACAAATGATGACGTTAAGAGACAGTAATTTTATATATTTATATGTCTGTGTGTGTATATATAATATAGCAGCTACTCCTGCTTTCCTTTGATTAATTTTTATATGATATATCTGTTTTCATCCTTTTACTTTTAATCTGCCTATACTGCTCTATTTGAAATGAGTTTCTTGTAGATAACCAATGGTTAGGTCACGTTTTATAATCCACTCTGTAAATCTCTTTTACCTTGTGTATTTAGATTGTGTACATTTGCATTATATACATAGTGATACATTACATATACATAATTTAAATGCATACATTATATATTTATAATATATATGTATATATATATCATATATATACATATATATATAATATGATACCTAGAGTATCACACCTAATACCTTTGACTAATCATTAAAAAAACTATACAAGACATGCTGAAAAAACACTATCGTTAAATCATGATGAAATTCCTGCCACAGGAAGGCAGGGGAAAAAAACCCCACAGAAATGAAAAACAGGGAAAAGAAGCAGAAAACAATAAATAAAATGGCTGACTTAAGCACTAACAAATCTAAATTACATTAAATGCAAATGGTCTAAATGCACAAATTGAAAAGCAAAAGCTTGCGGAGTGGATTAGAAAGCACGACCTAACCATTTGCTATCTACAGGAAACTCACTTCAAACAGAGAAATACAGACATGTTGAAAGTAAAAGGATGAAAGCAGATATATCATGCAAACATTAATTGAAGGAAAGCAGGAGAAGTTATATTAATACTAGATGAAGTAGACTCTGCAGAGCAAAAGAAATTCACCAGAATAAGAGGAACAATATTTCATGATAAAAGAGTCAATCTATCAAGAAGACATAGAAATCATAAATGTGTGTGTTTCAAACAACAGAGCTGCAAAATATGTGAAGCAAAAGCTGACAGAACTGAAAGGATTAATAGACAAATCTGAAATTATACTTGGAGATAACATTTAACATTCTTTTCTCAACTGTTGATAGGACAACTAGACAGAAAATCAGTAAGGATACAGAAGAACTCAACATCACTGAGAACCAACAAGATCTAACCAACATTTACAGAATACTGCGCCCAACAACAGCAGAATGCGTATTATTTCCAAGTGCCCATGGAATATATACCAGAATACACCACATCCTGGGCCATAAATCAAATATCAACAAATTTTAAAAAACTGAAATCATAACGAGTATGTTTTCTGGCTACAGCAAAATCAAACTAGAAATCAATAACAGGAAAATCTCTGAACACTTGGAAACTAAACAACACACTTCTAAATAATCAGTGAGATAAAAAGGAAGTCTCAAGGGAAATTAGAAAAATAAAATGAACTGTTTGAAAATGAAAATACAACGTATCAAAATTTGGAGGACACAGCTACAGCACTGCTGAGAGCAAAATTTATAGCACTAAATGCATACAATAGAAAAGAGGAAAAGTTTTAAATCAATAATATGAGCTCTTACTTCAAGAAACTAGAAAAAGAAGAGCAAATTAATCCCAAAGCAAGCAGGAGGAAGGAAATAATAAAACTTAAGAGAAAGCAATGGAAAAAAAAAACTCAGAAAAACAATAGAGAAAATCAATGAAACAAAGAGCTGGTGTTTTGATTAAGACCAATACAGTTGACAAACTTCCATCAAGGAAATAAAAAAAACAGATTACCAACTGGTAAACTGGTAATTACCAACAGATTACCCCCCCCAAAAAAAAACAGATTATCAATTTCATCAGGAATGAAACAGGGGGATATCACTGCAAATTTGATAGACATAAAAAGGATAATGAAAGAATACTACAAAAACCTCTATACACATAAATTTGACAACTGAGATGAAATGGGACCAATTTCTTGAAAATACAAACTACCACAACTCACTCAACATGAAATATATAATTTGAGTAGTTCTATAGCTAGCTATGAAAGAAACTGAATTCAAAAGTCAAACCTCTCCCCCACAAAGTTTACTGGCACAGATGGTTTCAGGCAAGAATTCTACCAAACATTTAAAGAATTAACTCCAAGTCTACACAATTCCTTTCAGAAAAAAGAACACTTCCCAGTTTATTTTATGAAGCTAGTATTACCCTGCTACAAAACCAGACAAGGACAGCAAAAAAAGAAAAGAAAACCTACAAACCAATATCCCACATGAATATGGATGCAAAATTCCTTAACAAAATATTAATAAATATAATTAAGCAATACATAAAAAAGTTACACATTATGACCAAATGGGGTTTATTTCAGAAATATGTCTAGTTCAATATTCAAAAAATCAATGTAATCTACCATATCAATAGGCTAAAGAGAAAAAGCACATATTCATAACAATGGAGAAAAAGCATTTGACAAAATCCAACACCCATTCATGATCAAAACTATAAGAAAAATCTTCAAAATCTACAAAAAGCCTAAAACTAACATTATACTTAATGGTGAAAGACTGAATGTTTTCCTCTAAGATCAGTAACAAGGCAAGTATGTCTGCTTTCACCGTTCTCATTCAGCATAATTCTGGAAATTCTAGCCAGTGCAATAAGGCAAGAAAAGGAAATAAAATGCATTCAGACTGGAAAGAAAGAAAACGGTCTCTATGTGCGGATGACATGATTGTCTACATAGAATATCCCAAGGAACCTATAAAGAAGTTCCTACAGCTAAGTGAGGTTGCCCATGACAAGGTTGCACGATACAATATAAACACACAAAAATCAATTGTATTTTTATATAGTAACAATGAACACATGGATACCAAAAGCTCAATTAAAATACCATGTATAATTGTTAAAAAAAATGAAATTCTTAGGTTTAAATCTAAGAAATCACATACAGAGCATGCTAAAAATGACACAACACTGATGAAAGAAATCAAAGAAGATATAAATAAATGAAGAGACATTCCATGTTTATGGATTGAAAAAGTCAACATGGTAAAGATGTCAATTCTCCCCAAATTGACATACAGGTTTAACATAAATTCCACCCAGTAAACTTTTTTTGTAGATACAGACAAGATGATTCTAAAGTTTATATGGAAATACAAAGAATTTAGACTAGCTAAAACAATGTTGCAAAAGAAGAATAAAGTGGGAGAAACCAGTCTCCCTGATTTCAAGACTTATTATATAGCTTTAGCATTCAAGACTATGTGGTATTGGCAGATGGACAGATACATAAGCCTATGGAACAGAATGAAGAGCCCATAAATATATCCACACAAATGTGTTCAACTGATTTTTGACATAGGTGCAATAACGATCCAGTGGAGGAAAGGTGGTCTTTTTAACAAATGGTGCTGAAACAACTGGACATCCATTGGCCAAAAAATTATCCTTGACATAAGTCTCACACCTTATACAAAAATTAGCTTAAAATGGGTTATGAACTTAAATGTGAAATGTAAAACTATAAATATTTTAGGAAAAAACAGGAGAAAAGCTTCAGGGTCTAGGGCTGGTCAAGGTGTTCTTAGACTTGACACTAAAAGAATGAGCCATAAAAAGGAAAAATTGATAAACTGAACTCCATCAAAATTTAAATATTTTGGTCTGTGAAACGCTTGTTCAGAGGATGAAAAGACAAGCTACAGAATGAGAGGAAATATTGGCAAACCACATATCCAACAGAGGGCTATTATCTAGCATATATAAAGAACTCTCAAAACTCAACAGCAAGCCACAGAGCAACTAAGCCCGTACACCACAACTACTGAGCCTGTGCTCTAGAGCCCACGTGCCACAACTACTAAAGCCCATGTGCCTAGAGCCCATGCTCTGCAATAAGAGAAGCCACGACAATGAGAAACCACACATTGCAACAAAGAGTAGCCCCCGCTCGCCACAACTAGAGAAAGCCTGCGCACAGCAACGAAGACCCAACACAGCCAAAAATAAAAAACAAATTAATTAATTAAAGAAAAATCACCAGTAAGAAAAACAAACAATCCAGTTACAAAATGGTCAAAAGGCATGACGATACATTTCACCAAGGAACATATACAAGTGGCAAGTAAGCATGTGAAAAGATGTCAACATCATTATCCATGAGGGAGATGCAAATTAAAACCACAATGAGATAGCATTACATATGCATCAGAATGGATAAAATAAAATAACGACATATATATATATAATGGAACATTACTCAGCATAAAAAAGAATGAAATAATGCCATTTGCAGCAACATGCATGGACCTAGAGATTATCATATTAAGTGAAATAAGTCAGACAGAGAAAGACAAATATCATATGATATCACTTACATGTGGAATCTTAAAAAATGATACAAGTGAACTTATTTACAAAACAGAAATAGACTCACAAACATAGAAAACAAACTTACAGTTACCAAAGGGGATAGACGGGGGTACGGGAGATAAATTAGGAGTTTAGGATTAAAACATACACTACTGGGCTTCCCTGGTGGCGCAGTGGTTAAGAGTCCGCCTGCCGATGCAGGGGACACGTGTTCGTGCTCCGGTCCGGCGCGGAGCGGCTGGGCCCGTGAGCCATGGCCGCTGAGCCTGCGCGTCTGGAGCCTGTGCTCCGCAACGGGAGAGGCCACAACAGTGAGAGGCCCGCGTACAGCAAAAAAAAAAAAAAAACATACACTACTATATATAAAATAGATAAACAAGGACCTACTGTACAGCACAGGGAACTATATTCAATATCTTATAATAACATATAATGGAACAGTACATACACACACACACACACACACACACACACACACATATGTCTGTATAACTGAATCATTTTGCTGTACACCTGAAACTAACACAACCTTGTAAATTAACTTTACTCCAATCAAGAAATGGTTGTGAAAAAAATGACAACATCAAATGCTGGCAAGGAAGCCGAAAAAGTGCCTCACCCAGACGTTGCTGGTGAGAATGTAAAATGACACAGCCACTCCGGAAAACACTCGGGCAGTTTCTTGAGAGCTAAACATGCAACTACCATACAACACACCAAATGCACTCCTGGGCACTTATCCCCCCAAAATGAAGACTTGTGTTCCACAAAAAAACCCTATATATGAATGTTTCTAGAAGCTTTATTCATAAGAACCAAAAACTGGGGGAAAATAAAACGCAGATGACCTTCACTGGGGGCATGGTTAAGGACACTTGGTACATCCGTGTCATAGGATACTGCTCAGCAATGAATAGGAATGGGCTGTTTATACATGCGACAACATGAAAATGAATCTCTAAGGAATTGTGCTGAGAGCAAAGCCAATCTCAAAAGGCTGCAGGCTGCATAATTCCATTTATATAACATGCTTGGCATTACAAGATGGTAGAAATGGAGAACAGGGAAGTGGTTGCCATGGGTTGAGGAGGGGATGGGAGCAAGAGGGAGGTGGGTGTGGCTACAAAAGATCAACAGCAGAGATCCTTGTGGTTTGGGAAATATTTTGACGGTATCAATGTTAATATACTAGTCGTGATATTGCGCTGTAAGTTCTGTAAGATGTCACCATTAAGGGAAAATAGAGTAAAGGGTATATGGCATGTCTCTGTGTTACTTAAAGAAACCTACAATTGTTTCCAAAAATTTTTTTCAGTTTAATTAAAATCATCTCCAATCATCTCCAAAGAACCTACTGCACAGCACAGGGAACTATACTCAATATCCCGTAATAACTTATAATGGAAAAGAATCTGAAAAAGAATATATATATATATTTTCAGATTTATATATATATATATATATATATATATATATATATGAATTGAATCACTTTGCTGTACACCTGAGACACTGTAAATCAACTATACTTCAATTTCAAAAATCATTACCAATGGCACTGCTTTTCATCTGGGTTTTCTCCCTCTCGGGGTAAAGGGTGGGGAGTGCGAAGGCAGAGCCAGTCTTGGAGCCACAGGTGGTCTTGCAAATAAGTCTTAGCTCTCCCTGTGCAAGTTGCAAAACCTTGAGTCTGGCTTTCGTCTCCTTCAGGCCTCAATGCTGTAAAAAGATAATTAAAGCTACTTTGGGGCTTCCCTGGTGGCGCAGTGGTTGAGAGTCCGCCTGCCGATGCAGGGGACGCGGGTTCGTGCCCCGGTCTGGGAGGATCCCACGTGCCGCGGAGCGGCTGGGCCCGTGAGCCATGGTCGCTGGGCCTGCGCGTCCGGAGCCTGTGCTCCACAGCGGGAGAGGCCACGGGCAGTGAGAGGCCCGTGTACCGGGGAAAAAAAAAAAAAAAGCTACTTTGAAGTGTTGACCGGAGGCTAGAGAGAACATTTGCAACGTGTGCATGGGGTGCCCAGCACACAATAAATACTCAATAACTAGTAACTCTTTCCACTGCTACTACCACCTCTGTGTGGCTTCGGTCAACTTGTTTGGTACAGTGGTTGATGGTATATGGGTTCCTCCCCACTAGAGTGGAAACTCCTTGCACAAAGTATTGGGTCCCATTCATTAGCTTTTTTATATGGTACCTATCATAGTCCTTCATATGGGAAATACCTCATAGGTGCATACTGCATTGAACTCATGGAATAAAGTATCATACAGGGAGGAACTGGGGGAAAAAAACTGAGGCAGACAAACTAAAGATGAATAAGGAGAGTGGAAACAATCTTGTTAAATGAAACCAGCTGTATCTCAGCAGATCCAAGGAGCATAAGATTTCTATACAGGACACAATTTCTCCAAATTCGTGTCTTAGGTCCCAAGCTCCAGCTGAGGTCATTTTATATAATGTCTTAAGGAAAAAGGACCTGGAGAAGAGAAACCAGTGGTTTGCAGGATTAAGTCCAAAGATGGCTTCCGTATTGATAAGGCAGGCCTTGTACTCTTGCTAAAGGCAACCTTGAAAAGGTCTGCAGAATAAAGAAGAGAACGGCAATGTGTCATGTATTGTTGGCACAACAACAAACAGGAATGCCTACAATTGAATTCACCCACTAGAACGAGCTAGGATCCATTGTCTTTCCAAGGCATTTCAAGCTGCTCCTTCCATTTTTCCATCTTTAGAGATAAAGCAGAAATCACTAGAAAATAGCTAACAAACTGGGAGACTCTTTAGGGTTACAGCCTAGTAGAACTGGGTTGTCAAAATGCCAGTGAGGGTGGAGAAGCTTGGGGGAGAAGGGAGGGAGGTTGTTATGGTTCAGCTGATCTTTAAACGAAATGGGTTTCAGGTTCACCAGCTTGAAAGCACCTTTAGAACAAGATTCTTCTCTGATTATCAGCTCCTTGAGAGCAGGGGTCTCCATCTGTTTTGTTCACTGCCATCTTGCAAGTGCCTGGAGCCACATAATATACACTCAGTGAATATTTGTTGAATGGATGAAGGGTCCACCTTTGTT
The DNA here is from genome assembly GCF_008692025.1 of Phocoena sinus. Taxonomy (NCBI): domain Eukaryota; kingdom Metazoa; phylum Chordata; class Mammalia; order Artiodactyla; family Phocoenidae; genus Phocoena; species Phocoena sinus. The sequence continues at coordinate 79,548,147 of NC_045778.1, forward strand.
GCCCCCAAGTGCCCCGGGGTACCGATGGTAGCACGAAATGTGGTCTGCCTTTGTCTTTGTTAAATCCAGTCCCAGGACAGAAACCTCCACCCTGACATCTCCACATTGGTCCAGAACCTCTGTCCACAAAACTCAAGGAAACACAACTGCGATGGAACCCGGCATGCTCAGTCAAAGGAGATCCTCCTGGCAAACAGGGAAGGATGGGATAGATGGTCCCCTATCTGGGTGTTCTCTCCACAAGGGTGGCGCCCAGCTACACCTTCATAGGCTGCTGAACTCAAAGAAGGCTGGTTTTCAGAATCTTTACTTTCTGATATCAAAAGCAGCTCGTGCCAGGCACTTAGCCACGTAGTGCCAGTGCCTGGGACAAAATGACCATTGGTTGAACACTATGTCCTGTAATAATTTCAGATTATCTATCATGATGAAGAAATGATACCCGGCCTGTGATACAGAAGACTGCAAAATATCAAGAGCAGGTACTAAGGAAAGACTAAAATGTAAGAAGCAGGGACAAGAGTGGACCCAGCAAAGGGAACCAAAGCGACACCATCTTCTTTCATGCGCAAAACAGAGCACCTATATGCTTTTCTAGCTGCAAACTCATGAAATGATCCTTGAAATTATATTACCCAGAGAAAATTTCCTTCATTGCTTATTTTGATATAATTTCAATAAATGTACAGTATGTGGAAATTATTTCTTCATTTCATCCTGGTTCTGAAAATGAAATTCAATTTATAAGCCAGCGTGTGGAACAGTCCAGCTGAGCACACCCCACCAGCAGTGCATTGTTCGCTGCAGGACTAGGCTTCTGGGTGAGAACAAATAACCCTTTAAGGGCAAGATGGTCTTCGGGTTTATTTCCAGTGGGTTGAATCATGGATTTTTGGATTCTTAATCAATAGTGGCAACTCAGACACTCTACTTCTTCAATCTGTTTTGTGATCTCTGAAAAGAAGGGCATAGAGAGACCTCACAGAAGCCAAGAGGGCTAGACCCCAGGGTCACATCTCTGCACCCCCAAGTGTGACCTCAGACAAGGAACTTGGGTACCAGCCAGAAACCCTGACCTTCAGAGGGATGGGTAGGGCTATAGGGCCCAGGCTATCTCTGTGAAGGCTCTGGATAAGAGAAGACCCAGCTCAGCGCCCACACCTGGCAGGTGCCGGGGGGAAGGTTGGATGAGCTACATCAGTCTGTCTGGGGGGAAAGTGATGGCCACAAGCCTTTGGAGACCCTAAAGTGCAATCATCTCGCTACTGGGGTTATTGAGAAATGTGGCCCTCTGGAAAGGTAGATTTTCTACATAAACAAAATTCATCCCTTTGAGCCAGAAATACCTTTATTTAGTAATTTATTTAGAAATTTTTCTACAAATAGTATATGCCACTGATATTTGGCCAATATTCTCTGGTGTGCCTGGACCATTGTCTCCAGCCACATTTATCTATTTCTCATTGATAGTCAGTGCCTATGCCCTACAGTTGTTAAACATTTTGAAAGTCACTCGATTGTTTGCCGTCTCGAATTTTTTAAGTAAGCAATGAAGATGTTTCCAACATCTCCTGATGCCCCAATATTATGAGCCTCCATCCTTCAGTGGCAGAATCCACAGCAGGCTTTGTCCCTACATCATGGGTCCCACATGGCTGAACTTTTATATGTATAGCTAATATCCCGTCTGTCAATGACCTTCTCTGTCATCTGTCACTTCTCAGTCAACAAGGGAGAGTCCTGTGTTTGCATCAGGCATCCGTCACTGCTTTTCAGAGCTGCCACTGGGAGCAAACTGAAGGAGGCCAGGAAAAGCCACACCTCAGTGCAGCGGCGGGTCCAGGCCACTACCCTGACCCCTCTCTCTCTCCTTCCTCCTTCTGCCCCAGAGCCTGGCAGGGCATCCTGCAACTGTCACAACTGAGTCAGTGCGGTTGTCATTGGTCAGAAGATGGGTACCACAGAAGCTGGATCATCTCTGCTGTATCTAAGCAGCAGCCCAGTGGCTTAAAAAACCAACCAACCAAACAGCCAACCAGCCTTACCTTGTTCTTACATGATGCCAACTGGCAAAGTTAGGATATTTTGTATAACGGCTTAACCTAGAATTGGCTTTCTTGAGTAAGCAAGTCAGGAATATTTTTCTTGGAGTTTATTAACAGCCCTTGGCCATGTTCAAATATTTGGTGGGAACTCTACTGAAATTAGACCCTCAACAGTTTCAGAGCAAATACACATTAGATTATTTTTCTATTACTGACAACAGTGTGAAATTAGACACCTGAGAAAACTGCATGATATTTGGATTTTCCCTTCACAACAGCAGCTTCTATGATGTCACGTTGTCTGACGGTTGCACTGTTGATTTTACTGTATTTGTTCCTAATAATAAATGCCATATTTGGACACAAACACTCCATACATTTCCCCCAATAATCTTAAGCTTGTTCTCTGCGCAAAGCCACATATAAGAGAGAGATTTTCCCTTTTCACTGGACAGCGCTCATGAGCCAGGAAGAATTACCTTCAGAATAAAATAAGCAAGGGCCTCCCCACAATTTTTAAGTGGGTGAGACTCAGTCTGAGATGAAAACCCAACAGTGATTACAGCCTTCATTTTCAATTTCTGCAACAGGCGGAAAACTGAAATTAATTTTCCACTTTACTTCATTGGCAAGCTATTTTTTACTTCGTTGAATGTTCACAGCACGGTAATAAATGGCAAATAATAAGCCACCAGTGCTCTCAGCGCAGGGCTGGAGGCCCCTCAACTTCACCTTAATGGACACAGTTGCGTGGTCCCCCCTCTGGGAGGAAGTCTGGCTGTGGGTCTGGCCCTGATTCACAATGGCCTTCAATGCCACTGGAGGGCAAAGGTCTCAAACCAGAGTGACCTCACGGACCTCGCCCAAAATACAGCTCTTCACTGCAAGAGAGACACCTGCACAGAAGTCCTCGAGTGACAGCGACGGACCGAAGTCATCCCCATCTACGCACCCGCTCCTCCATACCACGGCTCAGCAAATATTTCTGCAAAGGACCAAAGAGTAAATATAGTAGACTTCGCAGGGTACATGGTCTCTGTCACAAATATTCATCTGCCACCACAGCACAGAAACAGCCGCGGACAACACGAAACGATGGGCCTGGCTGCATTCCACTCAAACTGTACTTATGGGCACTAACCTGTGAATTTCATATCATTTTCACATGTCACTAAAGATTTTTCTTTTATTTTTCCAACGACTTAAAAGGGTAAAAGATATATATATATTTGTAGCCCAGAGATCTTACCAAAACAGGCAACATGATTTTCTAGGACAGCATCTACGGGTCCTGCAAAGCCCAAGTAGAAAGTGCATCCCTTAAGGCCTTTGGACCAAACTCCAGCGGGTGATTTGAGATGCTAGCATGATGCGTTGGTTTTTACCCTGGCTTCTCTCACAGAGGTGTTCACAGTGGACACAAAATTGAGTCAATGTGTGCAAAGATCAGAATGGCCGGAAAAAAATTGGGAGACGTCCTGGAAGAAAGAATCCTTGAAAAGTGCACTGAGAATATCATTCCCAGCCCGCCGCCAGTCCTAAAGTGTGGGCCCTCACCCCCTACTTAATCTTAACGGCAGTGTGCCTGCTTCTGCTCGTGATATCATGATGAAAATTCAGCACACCTTGCATTCAAGCATCTGTGAGGCTTGAATGTCTTAGGAACCGGCGACTCCGTGGTAATGAAATTGCAGCCCGGGAGCCTGGCCCTCGCTGGAATTCTGCAGGAACGCAGAGAATGTGGGTGTGAAATTGCGGGCAATTACATGTTACCCCTGCTACACAAGCTTCTGCTGAATTCATTACAGTTTGCTCTCAGGATGGGGTTGGGGGACTAGAATTTCGGTAGTCCTGATGACAACATTCAAAGCCAATGTTCCTTCTCCGTGCCGCGGGCAACGGCAGGATGTCCACACTGCAGTGAGGCTCGGATGCGATGGATGCACGTTACCTCCTGGAACTGCAGCTGCCAATTAAACAAACGAAGGGCAGAGACAGAGGCCAGGCAGACAGCAGGCAGGCGGAGGAGACACGGGCCTGAGGCGGTGGGAAGCAGCCCCTCCCCCCAGAGGGCTCTGGGTCCCCACTGGACGCTCAGCACCCATCAACACCTCCAGATAGGACTGCAGGGAGAGCGGGGAGGTGTACATTTGGAAGCTAAGTGAGAGAGAACCCCCGACTGGCAGCTGAATGCGGAGGGTAAGAGCTGTGACTAAGAAGGTCCCCGCAATTAGGAATGAGCCCTGTCATACAGAGCGAAGTAAGTCAGAAAGAGAAAAACAAGTACCGTACGCTAACACATATATATGGAATAAAAAAACAAAGAAAAAGGTCATGAAGGGCCTAGGGGTAAGACGGGAGTAAAGACACAGACCTACTAGAGCATGGACTTGAGGATATGGGGAGGGGGAAGGGTAAGCTGTGACAAAGTGAGAGAGAGGCACGGACATATATACACTACCAAATGTAAAACAGATAGCTAGCGGGAAGCAGCCGCATAGCACAGGGAGATCAGCTCGGTGCTCTGTGACCACCTAGAGGGGTGGGATAGAGAGGGTGGCAAGAGGGAGGGGATATGGAGACATATGTATATGTATAGCTGATTCACTTTGTTATAAAGCAGAAACTAACACACCATTGTAAAGCAATTATACTCCAATAAAGACGTTAACAAAAAAAGAAAAAATGAAAGTAGGACTGAGCCCTGACAGAGCCCGGGCCTGGGATGGAGCTGAAGAGCCAGAGGCCCTGCCCACCAGCTGAGGTGCTGGCTGGCTTCCCTCCCCTCTGTCCCAGCAGGACAGGCTGCCTGGGAGAGTTGCTGGCCCAGCAGCTTCCCGCCTGTCCTGGTTTATCCGGAGTCTGTGTTGGCACAGCTCAGAGGCGCCCTGGCAGAGGAAAGGGGAGGAGGCCCTGCCCCTCACCGTCCTTAGAGCCAAGTGGACTTGCCAGGCCACCCCTCCCCTCCCTCAAGCAGGCGGACGCGAAGCACAAAGGCCAGGCCGCTGCGCAGGACAGACATCTGATGCTCCAGGCATCCATCTTCCAGCAAGACCAACAGAAAGGCCCAAGACATTCTTCTGAGCTGAATCCTCCAGTTTCTGCATAGTCTATGAGACAGAACAGTTCCAGACACAAGAGGGGAAGTCTGGCTCTGTTAACTGCTACTTCGCCCACCCTGGGAGGCCCAGGTGACCTTGCTGATACGCAGACTGGCCCCACCTGTCATGTGGGCACAAGGCAAAGATGCTCGGCTACTGGTGCCTGCGTCCTCACCTCAGTTTTAATGAACATCAATTGCATGGTTATAGCGGACACTCCTACAGCCGCTAAGGGCCCTATACCGCATCTGAGGGTCAGTAACATCTAGGGAGCAAGGGCTCCGCCATCGGGGCAGGCAAACTGTTAGGAGGGTCCCTTCTTTATAATTTATCAAATGCACGTTACATGTCTGCCAATGTGAGGCTGCATCTTCACACTTTGTTGAAACTGAGACTCCCGGGGAGTGGGGTGTTTGATCCAGCTCCATCCCTACAGCGGCTGGGGCAGCTGGCACGGCTGTGAGGGACGAGCCTGTGTATGGCGTCCATGTTCAGGCATCACACGGATGCTCTGAAACCAGCCAGGAGAGCAGTATTCACGTCACAGAAAGTGGCAAATACTACAACTCAGGGCAACTGCACCCACCCCCCACCCCGCCCCCCAGCCCGGCACATGGCTGGACACGTCCAGGCACTGCTGTGTGCTGGGTGGAAAGCGCTCATCCAGCAGCACGGCTGCGTGTGGCCAAACACAGGGGACCTTGGCCCACAGCACGCCTGCCACAGAGCCCACAGCCACCACGTACCAGGTGACACAGCTTTCGCCCCGAACGCACAGTGAAATGGATCCAGGGCAGCACAAGTAGAGTTCCACCTTGGCTTTACCAGGGTGGCACCTCTAAGCCATACATGGCCCCAAGGCAAGGCTCCCACGCTCACCGGATGGACCGCTGTGGGCGAGAAGAGCTCTGGCTTCCGGAGCCCATTCCTCCACTTATGAGAGGGGGATAGTCATGGCCTGTTCCTTAGAGGGCTGCTGTGAGGAACAGATGAGGTCGCTCCCGGGAAAACATGCAGGCCCCCACGTGGCACTGCGCCCAGGCCATGCTGCTGGCGTGGCAGAGGTAGCTGTGCGAGATGCACCCGGCCGGCCTGCACTGCTGAGGGACCGGCGAGCTCAGAGCAGAAGGAACACAGCCCCAGCGACCCACATCTAAAAAGCTCGCTCATTTCTGCCTCCAGGGAAGCAGCCTGGTCCTTAGACCAGAAAAGGAGGCAGCTGCGGCCAGTGTGCCGAGATGCACACCTTCACCCCTCCCTTCCTCCAGCGCTCACCAAGCATCAACCAGAGGCAGTCCCCGCCTTCGAGGGACTCAGTCCAGGGCAGGGGCCAGAGGCGCAGAGGCCAGAGCAGGAGAGCTGAGGACAGGCTTTCTCCACCTTAGCCCTGGGGACATTCTGGCCAGGGCATTCTGTGTCTGGGGCCAGCCTGGGAAGCCTCCCTGGCCTCTACCCCCTAGATGCCAGTAGCGCCCCCTTCAGCCCAGTTGTGACAACCAAAACTGTCCCCAGACATGCTGAAATGTCTCTTGGGGGGCAAACTCGTCCTGGTTGAGAACCGTGGCGTCTGCTCCAGGGGCTGCGAGGGCTGGGAGACTGAACTGCCAGGCTCTGCCGATCTACGTGCTCAGGAAGAACCTGGAAATGCATCACCAAAGTGTTGGCAGTGACTTTCCAAAGCGAGCAATTTTGGTATTGTTTGGCCTTTGTAAACATCCTTGTGAATAACAAGGTGAAACCCCGCCCCTAGTTGCCATGAGCCTAGGAAGGGGGTCTAGAGGCAGTGACCAAACCTGAGAGCTGAAGGCCGGGGTCTAAGAGGCAGCAAGGGCGGCTCCACCAAGGCAGCAGCAGGGACGAAGTTCCCTCTCCCCACCACGGGTGCTGTCTTTCTCCCTCCAGGCCAACAATCAAACCTAAAAACCATCAGTGAGCAAGGGGCCTGGCTCTCAGAGGGACACAGGCTTGTCCCCGCAGCTGGGGAGCTGGGTCCCATCAGGTTCTGTGTCCCAGACGTCCACCAACATCTGGCTCACTGCCTGAGCTCCTGCAGTGTTTATGGGACCAACCCCCTCTTGATTAGCAAGCAAGGACACTGGTCCCAAAGTGGCTTTCCCAAGGCCTCAGAGCATGTTAGTAGCAAACTAGGGTAAGCAGTGAGGAAAAACAATGATGACACCAGATGGCTAGCACCGCCAAGCGCTCACCAAGGCCCAGGCTAAGGGTACTGAAGATGTGATAGTAGCTGGTCTCCAAGGCCCTCTGTGAGTGAGGGATGGGATTATTCCCAGCATTCTACAGGGTGTAAGTGACTGTCAAGTTCCCACAGTCAGAAAGGGGCAGATCTGGAAATGAGACTTAAGCAGAGGCAACACTCCTGATCCCAAGTGGCATAACTTCGCCCTAAGGAGACAGGTGATGGACAGATAGGGCCGACGGCAGGGTGGTCATTACACAGAAAGCCACCAAATCAGGCGTATTTTCCCAACCACCCCTCACCCCCAATTCTACTTGAAAGGACCTCAGCACACACTCAGAGCACTTGTCCCCGACAGGAAAGAAAGGACCTGCCTGTTGCAGTCGGAGAAGTCGGCTGATTGAAACCAAAGCAAACTCCTCCACTCACGTGGGAGCGGCCAGCCTTGCCTCATGTCCAGTCTGGCAGGAAGAGTGGCTTTGTTCCTCCCTTTCCCTGCCTCCCACCGTGTGTGGTGTGACTGCTAAGTGCCTTCCCTGAGCTACTCCCTCCCCGAGTCATCCAATTAAGTATTAAAATGTAGACATCTTTGGGTTGATTCAATTGTAAGTTTAGGAACGAGACTCTGACCCGAGGCTTAACATATATGTTTATGTATAACTTTCAGACTGGTATACCAATCCATTTGCTGCCACTCTCCGTAAAAACAAGGCATGTATAGGAGCCCCAAGCTCTGCCTTTAAAAACATCCTTCTGAATCAGCATCTGGGAAATTGGCCTGTTTCCAGTGAAAAGGGAAACTTCTCACCACTCATTGCTCCTGGGCCCTGCACTGGGCTGGTTTCAGGCACTTCAAAGCTCCTTGTCATTTGAACAAATTGGAAACAGAAAACAGAGGGATGAGAAAGAAGCTATGTCCGTGCAAGCACCCTCTATCCAAAGTCCCGTCGGCCTTTGATGTGGCCCTCTCGCAAAGCTCCAGACGCTGGTCCCAGCATCCCTCCTGCTGCTGTTCTGATACCGAGCTAATCCAGCTCTCCAGACAGTGTGCAGTACCACGCCAGCCAACACACCTCACACGATGTTGCTGGCCGTGAGGCAGACGATGGTTAAACTCAGTTTTGCTGCTCCATGTTTCCGTCCCATTTCAACGTCCACATCGAAGGCCATTTCCCGTGTTTCCTCTCTGCGTATTTTCAAACTACTCTGTGGTCAGTGCTACTCATTCCCCTCAGGAGCAGAGTCCCGTGAGTGGACTCGTCACCCAGCCAGGTGCGGGACGGAGAGGCAGGCCCCGGAGCCAGGATGCCTGCCTTCAAGCCCTGGCTCTGGCACTAGTAAAAGGATGACCTCGGGTGGATTACTTCACTTCATTCTGATTTGGTTTCTTTACCTTTTAAATATTCATGATCCCAGTACTGACGTGATGGGGTTATTGAGCGGATCAAATAGAATATCTGTGCTCGAAAGATAACGTGCAACAATTCAGGTTGCTCGTTTTTTTAAAAAAATTAATTAATTTATTTATTTTTGGCTGCATTGGGTCTTTGCTGCTGCACGTGGGCTTTCTCTAGCTGTGGCGAGCGGGGGCTACTCTTCATTGCGGTGCGCGGGCTTCTCATTGCGGTGGCTTCTCTTGTTGCAGAGCACGGGCCCTAGGTGCACACGGGCTTCAGTAGTTGTGGCTCACGGGCTCAGCAGTTGTGGCTCGTGGGCTCTAGAGCGCAGGCTCAGGAGTTGTGGTGTACGGGCTTAGTTGCTCCGAGGCACGTGGGATCTTCCCAGACTAGGGATTGAACCCATGTCCCCTGCACTGGCAGGCAGATTCTTAACCACTGTGCCACTAGGGAAGTCCGAGGTCGCTCTTTTTATTTTTGATTCAACTAATATTATTTGAGGACCCCCATGTGTCAGGCATCATGTTAAGTGCTGGAGACAGAACAGCGAAGAAACTGGACTGAACCCTTGCCTTTCAAGAGATAAGGGGGGAAAAACAGGCAAAAACATGAAGAATGACTTCTGAGTTTCAGGAAGTTCTATGTTGGAAACACGAGGGGTGAAATAAAGGGCAGCGCGGCTGGTTGAGTGGACAGGGCTGGCCTCTCTGCAGAGCCAGATGAACAAGGAGGATGCAGCTGGCAGGGAAAGGAAGAAGGGCCTTCCGAGCAGGAAGCCGTGACCTGGGTAGAAGCAGGAAGGACTGTGGGCAGACGGAGGATCTGAGGGAGTACGGGGACTGGGGCTGGTGAGCTAGGGGCAGCGGCGTAGACGGCCAGAGGTGTCGACACTTTCAGAAAAGCACTTTGGCTGATGTGTGGGGAACAAGCCGAGAGGGGCAAAAGTGGAGGCAGGGAGACCAGGTAGGGAACACACTTCAAGGCAGGATGTGCAGAACCTGGTGATGAAGCACACACACGGAAGATGGGAAGGGATTAATGATGACCTAGCTTCCCTACTGAGGCAGGAAGACTGGGGAGGAGATGCAGGGGGGCAGGATGGAAGGAAGTGGGACATTTCATTTAGACGCGTCCAGACTGGGATGCAGATTACCGTCCTAAGGTGGCATGGGATCTCGGGATAAAGGAGATATTTACATCCGTAGGGATGTCCAAGCTGAGGCGGGGAGCAGCAGGGTCAGGGCTGGGCTGGGTAAAGAAGGATGAATGGCAAAGACATGACCAGGGAAGTGAAGAAGACCAGCCAGGAGAAGGTTCTGTCTTCGAGTCAAGAGAAGAGGGTAGCTCGCTGTCTTCTGCTGCTAGGAGGCCAAGTCATTCCGGGACAGAGGGGTGTTGCCATCGTTGGCCTTGGTAAGAACAAAGGCCAGAACGGCAGGTGTAGGAGGACTGGGGACGCTTGGGAGAAGCTCCCCTGAAGAGAGGCAGCGAACTAGAGTGGTACCTTGAGACAGACGCATGCTCCAGGAAGGGTATCTTTTCTTTTTTGCTTTCTTTTAAATTGAAGTATAGTTAATTTAGAATGCTGTGTTAGTTTCAGGTGTACAGAAAAATGATTCCGTTATATGTATTCTTTTTCATTTCTTTTCCATTACGGTTTATTACAAGATATTGAATACAGTTCCTTGTGCTACACAGTAGGTCCTTGTTGATTATCTTTTTTTTTTTTTTTTTTTTTTTTTGCGGTACGCGGGCCTCTCACCACTGTGGCCTCTCCTGTTGCAGAGCACAGGCTCAGTGGCCATGGCTCACGGGCCCAGCCACCCGCGGCATGTGGCATCTTCCCGGACCGGGGCACGAACCCGCGTCCCCTGCATCGGCAGGCAGACTCCCAACCACTGCGCCACCGGGGAAGCCCAATTATCTATTTTATACATAGTAGTGTATATATGTTATTCCCAAACTCCTAACTTATCCCTACGCCCCACTTTCCCCTTAGGTAACCATAAGTTTGTTTTCTATGTCTGTAAGTCTGTTTCTGTTTTGTTCATATGTATCACTTTTTTAGATTCCACATACAAATGATATCATATGATGTTTGTCTCTGTGTGACAAACTTCACTTAGTATGATCATCTCTAGGTCCACCCATGTTGCTGCAAATGGCATTATTTCATTCTTTTTTATAGCTGAGTAGTATTCCATTGTATGTATATGTGCCACATCTTCTTTATCCATTCGTCTATCGATGGACATTTAGGTTGCTTCCTTGTCTTGGCTATTGTACATAGTGCTTCTATGAACAACGGGTGCGTGTACCTTTTCGAATTAGAGTTTTCTTCAGATATATGCCCAGGAGTGGGATTGCAGGATCATATGGCAACTCTATTTTTAGTTTTTTAAGGAACCTCCGTACTGTCCTCCATAGTGGCTGCACCAATTTACATTCCCACCAACAGCGTAGGAGGCTTCCTTGAGAAAGGGTATCTTTTAAATGGGACAGGTTTGTACGGTGATGGAAATAGTCCAGGAGAGAACAGATGAGTGGTGTCATATGGGGAATTCTAGGAGAGATGCTCGTGAGAAGGCAGAGGGGGTGGGAGCAGAAGCAGAGTGGAGGCTTAGGCCATAGACCATAAGATGGGCAACTCTCATGGCCATAGAGAGAACATCTTAGTTTTCTGTTGCTGTGGACAAATAGCCACAAAGTAAGCCCTTAAAACCACACAAGTCATTATCTCATGGTTCTCTAGGCTGGAAATTGGGCAGGAGTCACCTGGGCTCTCTGTTCAAGGTCTCCCAAGGCTGAGACCAAGCTGTCAGCAAGGGCTGTGCTCTCATGGGGAGCTTGATGTGCTCTTCCAGGCTCATTCAGGTTGGAAGAGAAAGGAGACACCGTTTCTTGTGGTTGTAGGACTGAGGTCACCATTTTCTTACTGGCTGTTGGCCTGGGGTTGCTCTCAGCTCCTAAGAGCCACTCACCACATGGCCCCTTTAACTCCAGAGTCAGCACAAGGAATGTCCCTCATGTAGGAATGTCTCTGACCTCAGCAAGAACCTGTCCCTTTGAAGGGGTCCCCTGATTGGGTCAGGCCCATGGAGATAATCTTCCTTTTGACTGACTCAAATTCAGCTGCTCAGTGGCATAATCATGGGAGTGACATCCATCCTATCCACAGGCGTGGTCCACACTTAAGGGGATTGTACAGGGCATGTACACCAGGGCCAGGAACCTTGGAATTCTGCCCATCGGGGAAAGAGGGAAAAGATGGAGAAGGGTAGAGGCACGCTGCAGGCGCAGAGTGGGGAAGACAAGAGGTTTTGCAGCTTGCAGTGTTTATTTCTCAGTGCAAGGTAAGGCAAGTTCATCTGCTGAGAGAGCTGGAGGAGAGAGCATGGGAGGCTTGCAGAATGAAGACAGGAGTTGAAGGAACCGAAAGGCCAGGACGGAAGGAGGAGGCTGGAGTTGGTGCTGAGTTGGAGCGTGTGATGGGGGCGTGAGTGGGCACCGGCAACCAGGGAGAGGGGAGCATGGCAGTCGGCGGGCAGCGCTTCACTCCAGCCGGGCTTTGCCAAAAGGGAGGAAAAGACATTCCGGGAGCAGTAGTGGGGGTAAGAGGGGCCCAAAGACACCTCCCATAATTCCCAGCAATAGTGCAGCTGCAGGGAGGTACGAGCCAGAGGGAAGCCATGGGCAGGCACAGGTGTACGAACCCTGAGGGCTCTGGAGTAACCGAAGAACCTGTTCTTAGCGCTTGATGCAAAAGCAGCAGCCCTTCCCGGATCCAGGGCGACTCCCGCCTTCTTGACTGCAACACGAATACTTATAATAAACTGGAAGGAACTTGAGCGGGTCTCTGTTCCCTCAAACCTGAAAGACCACTCACCCCACCCATGCCAGGCTCTGCAGCAAGTACAGAGGGGATGGGGACACATGACACATCCTTCCTTGGATCGCTGGTCATTCCTTAGAGGATTCCACAGCCTCATGCAAACTGACCAGAAGGCCGTCACCACACAGACTCAGATGGACCACAAAGGGGGCGGAAGCCAAGTGTGTATCCTTGGCAAAAAGTTTTCAAAAGAGGCGTGAAAGTTAAAAATGAGATGTCAGCATGGTGAATCTGCGCCCCCATAGAGGGACATCCTGATGGTGCTGGCGGCCAGGACAACCTCAGATGGCCTTCCGAGCAGTACTCTGATCTGGCCTCCGTTCTCAGTAGCCTCAGCTCCAGAAATAACACTATAGCAACCTATATTTATACTACGTTTATTGCTCACCCTGGAACACACCAGGGCCCTCCATAATCTTACTTTGCCCCTGCTTTGATGGCCCTTCCACGAGCCCATCCCTGCTGCGCAGACCCCTGCTCCCCCTTCCCACTTCTGAGAAGTCTCAGGGAGAGCACCACCACCCGCTCCAAAATTCCCAAGAGAGCCCATAGCTCCGCCCAGTAACCTCCGCCGCTTCCCACCTGCACCCATCAGGACATCTGCGCAAGGAGCAGCTAGAAAGTATCTCACAAGCAGAGGAAAGATATATAAACTTTGCCTTTTTAACCCTTAAAAAATGTTGATTGTCATTTGAGAGATCTGTTCAAATTCTATCTCCTGCACAGAGCGTGCACGTGGAGAGGACCATGAAGATCGGCTCCGTCCTGCTCTGCGGAAACTTATCGGTCTAAGTTTATTGTAGTTCACTTTGATTTAGCAAAAATGTATTACGTTCCTTGTTCCAGAACAAATTCTAGTAAATAAAGACTTAAACAGTAAAAAATGAAGTCTCAGAAGTATGAAAAGGGGAATATTTTAATAAACTAAGCCAGAACACTTTTCAAAGCAAGACCCCAAGTCCAGAAGTGATGAAAAACTGAAAACTTTGACAACCTAAAGAATTAGAATGTTCTCCATGGTGACAGAAAAATATACCATAAGCAAAATTCAAAGATAGATGAGAAACTGGAAGATTGAACACTCATATGTTAGACAAAAGATGAATTTCCTTAATGCATAAAGAGCCTCTATACTCAAGAAAAGGAAAAACAACAGAAGAGAATAACAGGGGACATAAATGAGTAGTTCACGTGGAAAAAGATAGAAATGGCTCTTAAACATATGAAAATACATTTACTGCATTATGAAGAAAGAAACACAAATTATGACAACCTGAAAAGGATATTATAAGACAGGAAAGTTAGAGGCAAGTCTCTCTCTTTAACATATACGCAAAAATCTTAAATAAAATATTAGCAAATTAAAGCCACTGATATGTAAAAAGAATGATACATCAAGATCAAGTGAAGTTTACTGCAGGAATTCAAGGGTGGTTTAACATGTAGTACACCAATCTATGTAATATACAACATTAACAGGGAAAAAAGAAAAAAGAACACAAACATCTTGAAAGATATAAAAATAATCTGACAAGTGCTATAAAAGAAATTCAGAGCAAATTTCCTTCTCAACAGTATAACAGCAAAAGCTTTCCCTCTGAGGATCAGGAATGAGGGGAATGTGCCCCTCCAACCACTTTTATCCAACATGATACTAGAGGCCCAACTCAATAAAAGAAGGCAAGGAAAAGAAATAACACACAGAAGTATTAAACAGACAGAAATCCCTAATTACACAGAGGTAACATGATTATATAGATAGAAAACCCCAAAGAATCTAACAACTATTAAAATTAATAAGTTGAAAGAGCAAGGTGTCTGGGTGTTAAGAGAGCAGGATACAAAATTTAATTGTATTACTAGCAACAAACAAATAGGAAACAATAATTTTAAAAATTATGTTTACTTATAACAGCACCCTCAAAAAACCCTAGGAATAAATCTAACAAAAGCTTGCTAGACCTCCGGGCTAAAAACTTTAATATTATTGAAATAAGAGGAGAGGCACTGAGAAAACCATAATTCAAAACGAATCGTGCTCCACAATGCTCACTGCAGCACTGTTTACAATAGCCAGGACATGGAAGCAACCTAAGTGTCCTTCGACAGATGACTGGATAAAGAAGATGTGGCACATATATACCATGGAATATTACTCAGCCATAAAAAGAAACAAAATTGAGTTATTTGTAGTGAGGTGGATGGACCTAGAGTCTGTCATACAGAGCGAAGTAAGTCAGAAAGAGAAAAACAAATACCATATGCTAACGCATATATATGGAATCTAAAAAAAAAAAAAAAAAAGGTTCTGGACTCCCCTGGTGGCACAGTGGTTAAGAATCCACTTGCCATTGCAGGAGACACTGGTTTGAGCTCTGGTCCAGGAAGATCCCACATGCCACGAAGCAACTAAGCCCGTGCTCCACAACTACTGAGCCTGCGCTCTAGAGCCCATGAGCCACAGCTACTGAACCTGCATGCTGCAACTACTGAAGCCCACGTGCCTAGAGCCTGTGCTCCACAACAAGAGTAGCCACCCCAATGAGAAGCCTGCACACCACAATGAGGAGTAGGCCCTGCTCGCCAAAACTAGAGAAAGCCCACGCACAGCAACAGACCCAACGCAGCCAAAACTTAATTAATTAATTAATTTTTTTAAAAAGTGGTTCTGAAGAACCTAGGGGCAGAACAGGAATAAAGACGCAGATGTAGAGAATGGACTGGAGGACATGTGGAGGGGGAAGGGTAAGCTGGGACGAAGTGAGAGAGAAGCATTGACATATACACACTACCAAACGTAAAATAGATAGCTAGTGGGAAGCAGCCGCATAGCACAGGGAGATCAGCTCGGTGCTTTGTGACTACCTAGAGGGGTGGGATAGGGAGGGTGGGAGGGAGGGAGATGCAGGAGGGAGGGGATATGGGGATATATGTATATGTACAGCTGATTCACTTTGTTGTACAGAGAAACTAATACACCATTGTAAAGCAATTATAGTCCAATAAAAATATTTTTAAAAAATTTTTTTAAGTGGAGGCAAATAAATGGAGAGATATACTATGTTCGTGGAGTAGAACCTTATATTGTAAAGATGTAATTCTCCCCAAATTGACCCACATATTCATCACCATCCCATCAGTATTCCAGAAAAATTTCAGGAAGACGTTTTGTGGAAACTGACAAGTTGATTCTAAAATTCATACGGAAATTCAAGGCAATCTTAAAGGATAAAGCTGGAGGAATTACACTACCAGACATCAATACTCATCCTAAGTTAAAAAATTAAGACAGTGTGATAACTAATGAAAGGATGGGCAAACTAACCAGTGGAAATGAATAGAGTCCAGAAACAGAGCATCACCTCATGTATGGCGAATGTGATCCAGCAGTGTAGTGGGGGAAAGGATGGTCTTTCAATCAAAGGGATCGGGTAAAATGAATATCCATGGTGGGGCAAACATTTCTGGACCCCTTATCTCACACAATACACAGGAATCAATCCCAGATGGATAGGGTCTTAACGGTAAAAAAAATAAATAAATAAAGATTTTAAAGGAAAACTTAGACAACCTCTTAATGACCTTAAAATAAGCAAAAAAAAAAAGTCACAAACAGAAAATAATTCCATTATTCATAATGCATTCATAATGCATAATACAGTAATAATATTAAACTAAGAGCTATTCGTGAAAATACACCATTTAAGAGAGTGAAAATACAACCCACAGGGTGGGAAAAGGTATTGATAATACACACATCCAACAAAGAATTCATGTCGAGAGAATATACAGAATTCCTACAAATTAGTAAGAAAAAGCCAATGAATGCAATTTACAATGAGCAAAGGACTTAGGCTTTTCACAAAAGAGAATCCCCTAATGGCTAATGTGTTCAACGTCATTAGTTACCAGGGAGAAGTTAGAACCACTACGGGAGATCTTGGTTTGTGCCATGCACTGTGCTGAATACTACTTTTGCACTGAGATTTTTGTTTATAGCAAAAAAGAAAAAACCGCCGCTACGAGAAACCACTAGACGACTATCAGAATGGCCGAAGTGAGACAGTTGGAACATGGCAGGTGTCGGTAAAGGTGTGGAGCCACTGGAATTCCCATACGTGCTGCTGCTGGCGTGTCTGAGTAAAATTACTTTGCAAAATGGTTTGGCGCGCCCTATGACCCACCTGTGCTCAACAGAAATGTTTCCTATGTTTACCCAAAGACATGTACAAGAACGTTCCTAGCAGCTCTTTTCATGATAGCCCCAAACTGGAAGTTATTCCAATGCCCAGGAACAATAGAACGGCTGAACACCCTGTACTTTGGCACAAAGAAATTCTACTCAGCGAACCACAGCAACATGCAGTACTATGGATGAATCTTCACAATGTCTGAAGGAGGCCAGACAAGAGGAGTACATACTGCGAGGTTCCACTGACACAAGGTGCAAAACAGGCCAACCACGTAGCGAGTATATCAATCCCGGGAGTGACAGTAAGGGAGACACGTCCTCTGTCTTGATCTGGGTCCTGGTCACATAGGTGTGTTCGCTTTGTGAAAATTCGTGGAACTGTGCGCTTAAGATATGTACATTTTTATGTACAGTGTACTTCAATGAAAAGTTTTTCTTTTTCAAGTCAGTTCTGCTTTTACGGGCAGGTGTTTAGTGCCAGCTGCCCAGGTAGCAACGGCACAGCCTGTATCCTCTTCTCTCGGGAAGCAGGGCCAACAGGCCGAACTTACCAACCACTTGCATACAGGTGTTTCAGCGAGATTTCATTGTGAAAGAGTTTCACAAATCCATATTTCTTGATGCAATTTTACCCTAAGCAAATTTCATTGAACTCTGTTCAAATCAAGAACTGTTTGAAACTTGGAAAAAAGTTTAGCGTGTATACTATTCAGACAAAAACAACAGAAGTAACATTTTCCCAGAGCAATCTCTTATTGAAATCTACCATCATTTCATCGCAAAATATTTCATATTGTATTTCATAATATATTATATAATATTTCATATTTATATGTTGGTGAAGTAACAGAAAAGAGCCGATTGCTACCTTGGCACTCCTTTGGAAGGCATTCATGCAGGTACTGGCATGTATTAACCCACAGCCATCCGCAGGACAACCCACAGTGTAGGGTTACTATTAGCTCCATTTTACAGATGGAGAAGCTGAGTGGATAAACAGTTGGTTCACAATCACAAATCTCTTATATGAAGCTGATGGGACACAAATCCAGGTGCCTGTTTCCTGCACTTGTGATTCTGTCTGGGAATGATTTTCACCCATAAGTGTGAGCCTATGGGTCTTGGCGCTGTATCAGCGTGCCTCGCCTGGCCACAGTGGATTTCTTAGGGGTAGATACCTGATGGATGGGAACTGATCCATTTGCTGACCAGAATCCAGAATCTGATCTAAAAGCTACCAAGTAAGAGGGGTGGGATGGAGGTGCATGAAAGATAAACAGGTGAGGGAAACCCAGGAGCACCTGAAGTCTTATTGCTAGAGTGTCCGAGTGCCCTGACTCTCTCTTTCTGAGACCTGGATTTCCAACTCTTCTTTTTATCTTTTTTTTTTAATTTTATTTTATATTGGAGTATAGTTGATTTACAATGTTGTGTCAGGTTTCAGGTGTACAGCAAAGTGATTCAGCTATACATATACGTACACATAACCATTCTTTCTCAGATTCCTTTCCCACATAGGTTACCACAGAATACTGAATAGAGCTCTCTGCGCCACATAGCGGGTCCCCGTTGATCATCCATCCCATATACAGCAGTGTGCATATGCCAATCCCAACCTCCCAATTTATCACTCCCCCCGATTGAGGAATTTTTTTTTTTTTCTTTTTTGGCCATGCAGCATGTGGGATCCTTGTTCCCTGACCAGGGATCAAACCCGTGCCCCCTGCAGTGGAAGCTCCGAGTCCTAAGCACTGGACCACCAGGGAAGTTCCTGACTGCGGAATTCCTGATTGGAGCAGGCCAGAGGGCAGGAGGGGCAGAAGTGGATTTCTGGGCTGAGTTTTATTGGAAGAAGAACAATTTGAAGCAAAACAGGGAAAGCTGAGGCTACCGTGTATTTCTGCCTGGTCTCTGGTCCCACATCTACCTACTTATATCATGTGACAACATAAATTGTTTTCCTTACCTTCCTACCCTCGATCTTTCCTTTTTTCTTCACACATTACATTTTCAATTTATGTTCTGCAAACCAGAACCAAGCACTGCAGACCAAGAAAAACAGATCTGCTTTGGTGCTCAAATACTAGAGGAAAGAGCATTTTCCCAGGACTTTTTGGTTTACATCTGCAATGGTTTTCGGGACCAAACATAGAAGAGGAGGTTTTCTATATTCTGGAGCTAGGCATAGTCTAGTAACCATTCCACATTATGAAAAAGGATTCAGCAGGACTAGTTAGGTATCCACCACACAGATACCAGTATTGCAGACAGCTGCAATCAGAGCCAGGGCGGTCTCCTCTGGTAGAGACTCTCCTGCCAGAAGAGAGAGGATGTTGGCAGTTGCCTCATCCTCTGAGAAGTGTCAATGCCTGTTGCTCTACAGGGAAATACTCTGAGTGAGTTTCCCCTTAAGAAATAAGGGAAGCATGCAGTACGTAGGTCCCTGAATGCAATAAAACACCACAGGCAACAGAAAATAATGGTTTCAGGGAAGGATGTGTTGGCAGACCTGAGTGCTAATTTCTTCATCCATTCAACAAATATTTATTGAATATCTACTACGTTTCAGGCACTGTCTTAGGAAATGATGCTACAGAAGAAGATAAGACATACAGAGCCATCACAGCAAATCAGGATCCATTCCAAACAATACAAAGACCTAAGCATAAGACAAAGAAACCATGAAATACTATAAGTATGGAAGAGTATTTTTTTAAATTAGTCCCAGCTTTGAGGGGGTCTTTCTATGTATGATGTCATAAAAATTTTAAATGTTCACAGTTTTTAAAAGAATGAAATAATACCATTTGCATCAACATGGATGGACCTAGAGACTGTCACAAGAAGTAAAGCAAGTCAGACAGAGAGAGACAAATACCATGATATCACCTGTATGCGGAATCTAAAACATGACACAAACGAACCCATTTATGAAACAGAAACAGACCCACGGACAAGGATGATAGACCCGTGGTTGCTAGGGGAAATTGGGGTGGGGGAGGGGAGGATTGGAAGTTTGGGGTTAGCAGATGCAAACCACTATATACAGAATGGACGAAAAACAGGGTCCCACTGTACAGCACAGGGGATTGTACTAAACATCCTACGACAAACCATAATGGAAAAGAATACGAAAAAGAATACATATATATGTGTGTATATATCTGAATCACTTCCCAGTTCAGCAGAAACCAACACAACGATGTAAATCAACTGCGCTTCAATAAAGTAAATTAGAAAAAAAAAGAAAGTCTCCCAGTTCAAAGCTCCTAAGGTTAAAAGGCTAATTGGAAACACCTGGATGTTTGATTCACCCAGCTAAACTTTAGAGCCCCCCAGATGGCCGTTGGGTCTCTCCTCCATCCCTTGCCTGAAATTTACTCAATGGCTTTTCACGAAATGGGAAGGAAAAACTAATCAGCCCTTCAGTTGGCATCAGTGAGAAGTTTTTGCTCCTTCCCTGGAGCAAATGGTATCTTTTTGCCTGACCTGTCAAAAGCAGATGGGAAAGGAGGGCAAGGAAGACAGCCACCCTGGGCAGGACTCTTTCTCCATTGGCAATTAGGCTTTATTAACTCCCTATATCTTATGGCTATAAATATGGCTTTATCATTACTCACATGTCTCTCATTGGATCAAAGCTTTCCCATGTAAGAGGACCACCATTACTATTATCCGTAAATTTCTATTAGAATGATGTTCCTCCACCTGGGAATTCCTCTTGCCCTGTCTGTTGAGTGTGCAAGTGGACTATTAAATGTAAAATAATCTAACTTTATTTTTTTATTGGAGTATAATTGCTTTACAATGTTGTGTTAGTTTCTGCTGTACAAGGAAGTGAATCAGCTATATGTACACCTATATCCCCTCCCTCTTGGACTTCCCTCCCACCCGCCCCCATCCCACCCATCTAAGTCAACACAGAGCACTGAGCTAAGCTCCCTGTGCTATGCAGCATGTTCCCACTAGCTACCTATTTTACACGTGGTAGTGCATATATGTCAATCCTAATCTCCCAATTCATCCAACCCTCCCCTTCCCCCTGCCCCATGTCCACATGTCCATTCTCCACGTCCACTTCTCTATTCCTGTCCTACAAATAGGTTCATCTGTACCATCTTTCCAGACACCACACATATGCATTAATATGATACTTATCTTTCTGCCTCCGGCCCACACCACCCTGCGTGACAAACTCTAGGTCCATCCACATCTCTAAAAATGACCCAACTTCATTCCTTTTTATGGCTGAGTAATATTCCATTGTATATATGTGCCACATCTTCTTTATCCATTCATCTATAGTTGGACATCTAGGTTTTTTCCATGTCCTGGCTATTGTAAACAGTGCTGCAATGAACACTGGGGTACACGTGTCCTTTTGAATTATGGTTTTCTCAAGGTATATGACCAGTAGTGGGATTGCTGGGTCATATGGTAGTTCTATTTTTAGTTTTTTAAGGAACCTCCATACTGTTCTCCATAGTGGCTGTATCAATTTACATTCCCACCAACAGTGCAAGAGGGTTCCCTTTTCTCCACACCTTCTCCAGCATTTATTGTTTGTAGATCTTTTGATGGCCGTTCTGACCCGCGTGAGGTAGTTTTGATTTGTATTGTAGTTTTGATTTGTATTTCTCTAATAATTAGTGATCTTGAGCACCTTTCCATGTGTCTCTTGAATCAGCTCTATGTATACCTACATCCCCTCCCTCTTGGACTTCCCTCCCACGTGCCTGCCCCCCACCCATCTATGTCTTCTTTAGTGAAATATCTATTCAGGTCTTCTGCTCATGTTTTGTTTGTTTTTTTGATATTGAGCTCCATGAGCTGTTTGTATATTTTGAAGATTAATCTTTTGTCCGTTGCTTCATTTGTAAATATTTTCTCCCATTCTGAGGGTTGTCTTTTCATCTTGTCTATGATTTCCTTTGCTGTGTAAAATCTTTTAAGTTTAATTAGGTCCCATTTGTTTATTTTTTGTTTTTATTTTCGTTACTCTAGGAGGTGAGTAAAAAAGATCTTGCTGTGGTTTATGTCAAAGAGTGTTTTTCCTATGTTTTCCTCTAAGAGTTTTATAGTGTCCGGTCTTACATTTAGGTCTTTAATCCACTTTGAGTTTATTTTTGTGTATGGTGTTAGGGAGTGTTCTAATTTCATTCTTTTACTAGTAGCTGTCCAGTTTCCCCAGCACCACTTATTGAAGAGGCTGTCTTTTCTTCATTGTATGTTCTTGCCTCCTTTGTCATAAATTAGGTGACCATATGTGCCAGGGTTTATCTCTGGGCTTTCTATCCTGTTCCATTGATCTATATTTCTGTTTTTGTGCCACTACCATACTGTCTTGATTACGGTAGCTTTGTAGTATGGTTTGAAGTCAGGGAGCCTGATACCTCCAGCTCTGTTTTTCTTTCTCAAGATTGCTTTGGCTATTTGGGGTCTTTTGTGTTTCCATACGAATTGTAAAATTTTTTGTTCTAATTCTGTGAAGAATGCCATTGGTAGTTTGATAGGGATTGCACTGAATCTGTAGATAGCTTTGGGTAGTAGAGTCATTTTCACAATATTGACTCCTCCAATCCAAGAACATGGTATATTTCTCCATCTTTTCATGTCACCTTTGATTTCTTTTATCAGTGTTTTATAGTTTTCTCAGTACAAGTCTTTTGTCACCTTAGGTAGGTTTATTCCTAGGTATTTTATTCTTTTTGTTGCAGTGGTAAATGGGATTGTTTCCTTAATTTCTCTTTCTGATTTTTTGTTGTTAGTGTATAGGAATGACAGAGATTTCTGTGCATCAATTTTTTATCCCGCAACCTTACCAAATTCACTGATTAGTTCTAGTAGTTTTCTAGAGGTATCTTTAGGATTCTCTATGTATAGTATCATGTCATCTGCCAACAGTGACAGTTTTATTTCTTCTTTTCCAATTTTTATTCCTTTTATTTCTTTTTTCTTCTCTGATTGCCATGGCTAGGACTTCCAAAACTATGTTGAGTAATAGTGGTGAGAGTGGACATCCTTGTCTTGTTCCTGACTTTAGAGGAAATGCTTTCAGTTCTTCATCATTGAGTATGATGTTTGCATGGGTTTGTCATATATGGCCTTTATTATGTTGAGGTAGGTTCCCTCTATACCCATTTTCTGGAGAGTTTTTATCATAAATTGGTGTTGAATTTTGTCAAAAGCTTTTTCTGCATCAATTGAGATGATCGTATAGCTTTTATTCCTTAATTTATTAATATGGTGTATCACATTGATTGATTTGCATATATTGAAGAATCCTTGCATTCCTGGGATAAATTCCACTTGATCATGGTGTATGAGCCTTTTAATGTGTTGTTGGATTCTGTTTGCTCGTATTTTTTTCAGGAATTTTGCATCTATGTTCATCAGTGATATCGGTCTGTAATTTTCTTTTTTTGTGATATTTTTGTCTGGTTTTGGTATCAGGGTGATGGTGGCTTCGTAGAACAAATTTGGGAGTGTTCCTCCCTCTGCAGTTTTTTGGCAGAGTTTGAGAAGGATGGGTGTTAGCTCTACTCTAAATGTTTGATAGAATTCGCCTGTGAAGCCACCTGGTCCTAGACTTCTGTTTGTTGGAAGATTTTTAGTTACAGTTTCAATTTCATTATTTGTGATAGGTCTGTTTATATTTTCTAATTCTTCCTGGTTCAGTCTTGGAAAATTGTACATTTCCAAGAATTGTCCATTTCTTCGTGGTTGTCCATTTAATTGTCATATAGTTGTTTGTAGTAGTCTCTTATAATTTTTTGTATTTCTGCAGCGTCAGTTGCGATTTCTCCTTTTTCATTTCTAATTTTATTGATTTGAGTCCTCTCCCTTTTTTTCTTGATGAGGCTGGCTAAAGGTTTATCAATTTTGTTTACCTTCCCAAAGAACCAACTTTTAGTTTTATTGATCTTTGCTATTGTTTTCTTCATTTCTATTTCATTTATTTCTGCTCTGATCTTTATGATTTCTTTCCTTCTACTGACTTTGAGTTTTCTGTGTTCTTCTTTCTCTAGTTGCTTTAGGTGCAAGGTTAGATTGTTTATTTGTAATTTTTCTTGTTTCTTGAGGTGAGATTGAATTGCTATAAACTTCCCTCTTAGAACTGCTTTTGCTGGGTCCCATAGGTTTTGGGTCACCGTGTTTTCATTGTCATTTGTTTCTATGTATTCTTTGATTTCTTCTTTGATTTCTTCAGTGATCTCTTGGTTATTTAGTAGTGCACTGTTTAGCCTCCATGTATCTGTGTTTTTTACAGTTTGTTTCCTGTAATTGATTTCCCATCTCATCGTGTTGTGGTCAGAAAAATGCTTGTTATGATTTCAATTTTCTTAAATTTTCCAAGGCATGATTTGTGACCCAAGATGTGATCTATCCTAGGGAATGTTCTGTGTGCACTTGAGAAGAAAGTGTATTCTTCCACTTTTGGGTGGAATGTCCTATAAATATCTTTTTGGATCCTGCAAGATCTGTCTCTTTTCTTTTTAGCTTTTGACTTCTTTCTTTAACTTAAATTTTTCTGGTTTCATTTAGAAATAACTGACATCCATCACTATATAAGTTTAAGCATGATGGTTTGATTTACATATATTGTGAACTCATTACCATAATAGGTTCAGTTACCATCCATTTTCTGATATAAATACAATAAAAGGAAAGAAAGAAAATGGAAAAAATTCTCTGTGATGAGAACTCATAGGATTTACTTTCTTAACAAATTTCTACAAATAATACAGCAGTGTTAGCTGTATTCATCATGCTGTACATTACATCCCTAGTACTTATGTACCTTATAACTGGATATCTGTACCTCTTGACCACCTTCCTCCAATTTTCCCTTCCCCTACCCCCCACCTTTGCTAACCACAAGTCTGATCTCTTTTTCTATGAGTTAGGTTTTTTTTTTTTAAAGATTCCACATGTTAGTGAGATCATACAGTATTTTATTTTCTCTGTCTGACTTATTTCACTTAGCATAATACCATCAAGGTCCATCCGTGTTGTCACAAATGTCTCTTTTCTAATAAATCTATTTTTCCAAAAGCTAATTTGAGTTGGTTTCTCTCACCGAAATGAAAAAAGAAAGAAAGAAAAAGACTACCAGGACCAGATGCTAATCCTCTACTTGTCCACAGCATAAACAAGAAGTGTGTGTGTGAGCACGCACCTGTATGTTTCTGGACAGATTTCCACCGTCCTTCTGTCAATGTCACAGAGCCACATTGTCAGTTTTCTCTCACATTCTCCACCCTATTTTTCCAACAGTCCTGACTGGCATTTCCAGTTGTTACAGGAGGCATTAATTTACACTATCAAGACAAAACTGCAGGTGTCCAACCAAAGAACTCACTCACAGCTTGGCTGAGAAATAACCTGCTTAGACTGGCTGCACTGGCAGAGTGGGAGCCCTGGGAATACTTGCCGCACCTTCTGCTAGATACGCTTTCTCACTCCTTGGCCTCACTTAGCCCCTTTGGCCAAATGGGACTAAGGAATATTCATGCTGGGAATTTTGTTCAGAAGAACTCACAAGAATTAGAAGGGGGAGAAAAATCACATTATCAGGAGAATTCCAGCCCCAGGCTTTGACCTGAAGGTGTGCGGCAGGACAGAGCCTTTTCCCTAGGAGCACATCCTTGAGGTGGGACAGCCAGGAGAAGGCTGTTAGAGGGCCACCCAGTGGTGTGGAGTTCCTTGCTGGCCAGCCTGCCATAGCGTCGTCCAGCTCACATTTGCCAGTGTTAAATGTGGGCTTGTGGACAACTCTCACATGTAAAATATGGCGAACACCTTCCCCGTGTCTTGCAAATTCCCCACGTTGTGAATCCTACACTCACAGCATAGACTCTTACAAACAACCAGAAAAACTACATTTCCCAGCATACTTTGCTGCTAGCATGCAGCCATGTGACTCAGAGGCCACCAATAAGACACCCCATTACAGACTGGTTCAGAGAACAGTCACAGAAGGACTCTTGCAAGACCCTCTTACTGGGGCACAGTGGCAGCATCCCAGTCTCAGAGGCCAATGTGACTCCGAGGTTGGCGGCTGTGGTGCCAGCTTCTGGTTGTAGCCTGCTCCGAAGGCCCCTCCAAGAATAAATAAATAAATCCCCTGAACTAGCATCAGGGGACTTTGTGGTTTGCAACTAAGAACCCGGGCCAATTCCCCAGGTCTGTGCTGAGCCTATATTAAGAGCACTTTGAAAGACTAGGGCTTCTTCTCCCTGCTCCCCGTCTTCAGTAGCTTCTACAATTTTTATTCAGAGTGTGGGGTTGCCTACCTTACTCTGCTTCCCTGGTTATGTCTTTCGATTTCCTTTTTCCTTTTCCACAATTCAGATGAAACCTAAGTCAGTTATTAAGCCTGGACGGAAGGTGTGGAAAACACAGGGGTGTGGATGTGCACGTCGGAACCCTGCTGCAAATCACCAGCATTCACTCTGGACGTATCTGCTGTGATCAGGGAATTAACCCACAGAACAGGGAAAGAGGGCTGGTATCTCCAGATTCCATATTAATTCCCATAGTTAAATGTGAGACGAAGGCCCTCAATTTATTTGAGAGGGGTGGAGGGTACGTATATAACAAAACAATTGTGGAAATGAATGAGGAGATTTGTATCTTCCTATTTGGTTCTTTTCATTGTCTTCTCATGTTTTCTAAACATCCTAAACAAGATGTGGTCCAATGATCACTCCAATGATCTCAAGGAGTGAGCCAAAGTCTTGCGATGAAAGGCGTACTGGACTACTGAAAACTTTGAAAATAAGTGGCATGCATCACTCTTAGGAAGAGGTGATGGGGTCCCAAAATCATAGCTCAGGAGACTGTTCCCTCAAGTTCAAAGTCATTCTAAGGAGGGTCTCTCAAACTTGGTTGACACTTTTGACATTTGGGGCTGGATAATCGTCAGTTGTGGGATCTGTCCTGGGCATTGTAGGACATGTAGCAGTATCCCTGGCCTCTACTCATTAGATGCCAGTAGAACCCCTTTCCCCAGTTGTAAAAACCAAAGCTGCCTCCCACTGCCACCTGATCCCTGAGGGACAAAATCACCCCTAGTTCAGAACGATTGCTCAAAATCTGTGATTTTGTCAAAAGCAGACCACTTTGTCCAAAGGGCAGGAAACGCTTTGTGTGCTCACATGTGTGTCTGTGCGTGCACTTACACAAGTGTTTTAGCTTAAGGAATAATGCTGTTCAGTCACACACTCAAGAACTGTACATTAAATCTCAAGGTTATTTTCTTTTATCTCCGAAACGTTTGGAGAGGGAAAATCATTATGAATTCTAATACAAAGAGCTCAAAAATCTCTCATCCTCAAAAGTCATTTCCCTCTATTTGAGATTTTATATTGAAAACAGATCCTAGGTTGTCTGAAAGATCCCTTATCCAGCTTTATATTTTGGGCTTAAAGGTGCTAAATTTATATTTTTACATTTCATTCTGTTTCCTACGTATGTATGAGGGTGAGCATTACCATTTCTGTTCTTTTAAATAATCATGTCTTGGCATTATTCTGCTCAGATTTCAGCCTGGCAATGGTGGGCAGTTCCTCTCAGCGTTTGGAAGGAGCTGTGCCCTGTCGAAGCTCGAGCTCTGTAAGGACAGATGACTGGAGCTGGCCCTGCATCCCAGCCGGCCACAGCTGCCCAATATTCCCGCATTCAGCTCTCTTGGCTCTTCCAGCATTTGGGGCCACCGGCTACACTGTCTCAGGAAAGATGTCCCGCTCCCCAGTGCCCAACAGGCTAGTGGGGATGACAAACAAAACTGGATAAAAATTCAGGGCTCTGACCCGGAAGGGAACCCCCCTCAAAGCAACAACAGCCAATCTGTAGATCCATCTAACACACCCAGTGGACACCTCCATCTGGCACGAGGGGTCTAGGACCACGCATGCAACCTCATGCGGGCTGTGGGCATGCTCCGTGCGGGGTGGGCAGCACCAAATGAAGCCAGCTGGGACCTCCCCACCCATAGGAGAGCTCCAGCATTTTTGTTTGCCCCGCAATTTGTCCCTCTCCTTGTGGTAACAGCCCAAGAGACACCTCCCACCCCTGCTCCCTCCCAGAATCCAGCAGACTTGAGAGTGGCTGACATTCATTCATTCCAGCATAGAACCTGGAGGTGAGGGTTGAGGAATATTACCACTTTTTAGAATTTTAATTTATTTTGCAATTTTAGATTATTACTTTTTTAAGAATTTTCCACAAATCTTATGCCCTTTCACTCCCAATCTGTGAGAGACACTATGTGATGTTTGTGTGTATTTAGAAGAGTTCCATGGGTGGGTCAAACAAACCCTCCCTTCCCCTACAAGTACATGCATGTGTGTGCATACACACACACACACACATACACACATGCGTGCGCACACACACACACACACACACACACACACACACACACACACACACCAGCCTGGCAAGCATTGGCTGTGGCCAACACAGAGCCGCGGGAGGAATCTAAGCAGAAGAGCAAACATGGAATCAGATTTCTATCTGGGAGATGCCTCCCAGCAGAACGGAGGATGGATGGAGGGGGACGAGGCTAGAGACAAGATTCCTTCTGGGATGCTTGTCTCCAACTGGTCAGGGAAAAGATAATAAAGGTAGGAATTAAGGTGATGTTTGAATTCTCAAAGATGGGATTTGGGCATTGGAAGAAGAAAGGGAGGGAGGGAGGGAAGGAGGGAAGGAAGGAGGGAGGAGGGAAGAAAGGAATGGTCAGATCCAGCATGTATGGAGCAAGTATCAATACAAAGAACAGAGAGCATTCTATTTGACTCAAGCAAAGGATGTGTGAATTGGAAACCAGATTGGAAAAGTAAATCAGGGCTCGATAACAGAGAATGTTCAGTGCCAGGTTATAGCACTCCGACCTTATGCCATAAGCTGGGGGTTTTCTGAGTGGGGTCCCCAGACCACAGCACCAGCCTTAGCTTCAGCAGCATTACCCGGGAACTAATCAGAAACTCAGATTCTCAAGTGACCTCCTCCTTCCCCCAGACCTAAAGACCAGACACCTTTACCATGAGGACCAGCAATTTGAGTTTTAAGAAAGCTGTCTGGGTAGAACCCTCCAACACTGTTGGTAGTAATGTAAATTGGTGCAGCCACTATGCAAAACAAAAGTAAACTTTAAAACAACTCCTCAAGGGCTCTCCTGGTGGTGCAGTGGTTAAGAATCTGCCTGCCAATGCAAGGGACATGGGTTCGAGCCCTGGCCCAGGAAGATCCCACGTGCTGCGGAGCAACTAAGCCCATGTGCCACAACTACTGAGCCTGAGCTCTAGAGTCCGCAAGCCACAACTACTGAGCCCACATGCCACAACTACTGAAGCCTGTGCTCAGCAACGAGAAGCCACTGCAATAAGCAGCCTGCGCACTGCAACAAAGAGTAGCCCCTGCTCACCGCAACTAGAGAAAGCCCACACACAGCAACGAAGACCCAACACAGCCAACAATAAAAAATAAATAAATAAATTTATTTAAAAAAAAACAAAAAAACTCCTCGAAAAACCCTAAAAACAGAGTTGCCATATGATCCTGCAATCCCACTTATGGGTGTACATCCAGAGAAAACTGTAATTTGAAAAGATACATGCACACTTGTGTTCACTGCAGCACTATTTACAATAGCCAAGACATGGAAACAACCTAAATGTGCACTGACAGATGAATGGATATAGAAGATGTGGTACACACACACACGTACACACACACACACACACACACACACACACAGTGGAACACTAGTCAGCCACGAAAAAGAATGAAATAATGCCATTTGCAGCAACATGGATGGATCTAGAGATTATCATATAAAGTGAAGTAAGTCAGAAAAAGAAAGACAAATACCATATGATATCACTTATATGTGGAATCTAAAACATGACACAAATGAACTTATCTACGAAACAGAAACAGACTCACACACATAGAGAACAGACCTGCGGTTGCCAAGTGGGGGGAGGGGAGGGATGGATTGGGAGTTTAGGGTTAGCAGATGCAAACTACTATATATAGGATGGATAACCAACAAGGTCCTACTGTATAGCACAGGGAACTATATTCAATATCCTGTGATAAACCATAATGGAAAAGAATATGAAAAAGAACTTATATATGTATAACTGAGTCACTTTGCTGTACAGCAGAAATTAACATTGTAAATCAACTATACTTCAATAAAATAAATTTTAAAAAAAGAAAGCCCTCCAGGATGCTTGCTAAAATTTGAGACCTACTGCGGTAAGCAAAAGGAAATCGTTGAAGATTATTAAGCAGAGAAGTAACATAACTCTGTCCTAAAACTGAGGCAACATTTTTTCCAACCTCTCAAAATAGGAATGGTAAATTCAAAGTTTAATTTGTTTTCATGTCCTAATTCCACATCTTTGCCTTTGGCACATTTTCTAATATTCAGCCTTAATAATCTGAGGAATGGTTTTGCTACTCTAATATTTACAACGTAGAAACACCTTCCTGGACCAATATCCAGGTGTGATGAATAGGAGCCACGGGAAATCTGTTCAAGGAAAAAGGGATGTAAGGACGCTGTCTTGAAACCAAAGCATTTAGCATCCTCAGCAGCTGTAGCCTGTAAAACCTTTGCTTTAATGAAGCAAAAGAGCATCTGTGGAGCCCTGACGGAGGTGGCCCCTGAAAGCGTTCACTCGAGAGGTCGATGAGAACATCAGAAGGTGGTCTGAGCAAACATGGCGCCCCCTGGTGAGTAAATTCACAGTATGTGTGGCTGCCAGGATATGTCTTTGGTGTTTTTTTTTTTACCTCACTGTATTCAAAACAATAACAGGTGAAAAAACCAGGTCAGTAATTGCCGCCCAGCGCCTTTCAAACGGCCATTTGCTTCTGTTTCTGTGCTGAAGGTCCTACATTTCCCACAGCGGCTTGAAATCTGCCTCAGGAACATTGTCTTAATTGGGTCTCTTAATCCCTAAGAGTTAAGAGAAAGAAGAGTCAGACGTGGAGGGTGGGAGACTCCAGAGAGTTTCTAAGCTCCTGGATAAGGTGGAGAGGGGGAAATACCCAGAGGGAGATCAAGACAGTGGTTTAATGAGGTGGCGCTTCAACGCGGAAGTACGTGTTTTGTCCTGCCACCGCAGATTCTGCGCCAGGTGACTCTCCACTCCCCCGCACCCGCCCACAAACCTCAGGAATCCGACTCTGGACCAAATTCCAAGATGAAGAGCTTCTCAGAGGCCAGCGCAGAAAGGACCCTCCACGGCCTCTTCTCCATCGACAAAGGAGGCAACCAGCTTACAGTAGCATCGGGACAACGGGACCGATCCCAAGGTGATTCTATAATTATCCATTTTTACAGTCACACCACTGTAATAGTTGAAGAAATGTTAGCTATGCGATTTCACGTCTAGGGATAACGGAATCCATCAATCTATGGCCACCGATGATGTCACAGCCCAGTGATGTCATAGCAGTGGCATCAAGGAGGCCTCACTGTTCTTGGCCACTTTTATATTGTATTGGATAATTAATGTTTGAAAGCATAGATGGGATCCAGAGCATCTTAAGGCTTTTGTGAGTCACATTTTACGAAACATATTAAAATGCCCTCATAGAACTTTAAGAAGTGAGTGGAGAGGTGGTTGATTAGTTGACATAATGTGATATTTTGTAAGCATTTAATTAAGCAGTTATTAATTTTATACTTTTTCTTTTCACATTTTGGAGCCATTAAAATGATTTTTTTAGGTCCCAACCAGATCACAGATCTTTGGAACGCAGTCAGGCTGAGGCTATAGAGGCTACAGAACCTAAAGTTAAAAAGTCCTTGTGAATTGCAAGTGTGAGGCATGTAATATGCATCCCAGTCCTTAATCTACATCAGAAAATGAGTTGCCAAGAGGAAACTACAGAGGATTTCCAAGGGGGGCAGCCAGTGGAAACAAGAGAAAGAGCATTGAGCTTGCTGTCTACAGATGCTGAGAGGATGGTGAGAAATCACAGGGTGAGCCTAGCTCAGAATCATCAGGAACATGGTTTCTAAGATGTATAGTGTTTTTAAAGTATTTATTTCCTATCACACATTATGTGCTCTGCTACCTTGTAGTCTTTAAAAATCTTTCTCGTTTGTTTGTTTTCAAACATTGTGTTTGGGGGCGGGGGTGAGTGTTAGACTATCTGTGCTCCAGGAATAGCTTTCTTGGCATTCTGGACAAGATACTGTCTACCTTAATTCTGCATTTAATTCTGCACGGGGTGGGTGGGGGGAGACTGCAGGGAGGGCCATGTGGAAAAGATAAGACGAGCTCCGTAAAGCAGGACTAGCCCAGGGAGAGAGTGGCCGGTGAGTTCTAGAACTACGGGAGCAGAGACAACCTGAACATCCATTGATGGTTGGATAGTTACCTATTTGGAGAAGACCAGGCGGACTTTACCAAGAATGAGGTAGATCTCTCTGCGCTGAAGTGGTAAGATCCCCTCCAGGCACACTCCTGGGTGATAAACGCGAGCCACAGGACAGTATGAACAGAAAGATCTCCTTTACGTAAAACACAAAAGAGAAGCCAAAAACAGACAAATCACCTGTGTGTCCAGTATAAGTACGTATACAGAAATGTAAGTGTCCAGAAAAGGATTGGAAGGAAATACATGAAAATGTGGACAGTGGTCATCACCGGGAAGGGAGTTTGGATGGGGAAGATGAGGGCTGAGGGTGAATGTCCTCCTGAATTGTGTGATTCCTCTACAGACCTCAGCAGGTATCAACATCTCACCTGTCCTGGAGACCATTCTTGATGCTACACAGGGGTGAATGGCGCCACCAGGTGGTTACATTCTGGTGGAAGGAGAGAATAAACACGGAGAGAGGTAAACCAGGGACAGACCCATGCCATGGAGAGGAGTGAATGGAGTACGTGATAGAGAATGCAGGCTGGGGCGCCGCAGCTGCATGACAGCGAGGACAAACCACGGCAGGTTCAGAGTAAGAGCACAGGGAAGAGGGTCATCCAGAGCAAAGGTCCCAAGAGAAGAAGAACTCACCAAGTTCAAGAGGCAGGAAGGAGACCAATAGGGCCAGGGAGCAGTGAACAGAGACGAGGTGGAAGGCAGCCTCCACGAGCATGGCCGGGGGTTTGGACCGTATGCAGAACAAAATGGGAAGACTGGGGAGTTCTAAGGCGGGTGGGGAGGGTAGACGTCAGCTTTGTGCTGAGGAAGATCACTCTGGCTGTGCAAGGGCAGGGGGACAGGCTCACGAGGAGAATATTCCAGTCGCCAGGGTGGGGCAGTGGGGGTGGAGGACATGTTTGACAAGGGTGGTGTCAGTAGAAATGGTATAAAGTGGTGGTTTTCAAGATCTGTTTTTGAAGGAGGATTTGGCAGGACTTACAGACGCATTCATTGTGGGATGCGGCAGAAGAGAAGGATCAACTACTATCTGTGGGTGAATGAAGACCTGAGTAACTTGACGGAAGACGGTTTCACTGTTGAAATTCTGTTACGGAACTCGGGTCCAGTTGCTTGCTGCTAGAAAATCAGTACTCAAGAAGCAAGTGTTAGTAGAGACGGAAAACGTTGCTTTTCATCAGAAAGTTGGCAGTCTGGGAAGAAGGCAGACTTGCATCCCAAAACCAAGTCCCAAGATTCTGCTCGGCCATGAAAGCTTTTAAAGGGAAAAGGGGGGACTTCCCTGGTGGTCCAGTGGTTAAGACTCCCTGCTTCCAATGCAGTGGGTGTGGGTTCAACTCCTGGTCGGGGAACTAAGATCCCACATGCCGTGTGGCGTGGCCAAAAGATTTTTTAAAAATAAAATAAAATAAAGGGAAAAGGGGAAGTCATCTCAGTTAATCATGGAGATGGGGGTCAGACTTTCACCATCCCCCACTGCGCGCAGGCGTGTGTGCAGGCTTGCTGACTCCTCGTGACCTTCCTTTAGATGCTGTCTTGTTCACACAGATGGTTCGTTTGTGAGATTACCGAAGGGGAAGCTAGGAAAGAGGTCCGGTCATCTGTTAATTACTTATTCTTCATTTCTACTT
Organism: Phocoena sinus; assembly: GCF_008692025.1. Lineage (NCBI taxonomy): Eukaryota > Metazoa > Chordata > Mammalia > Artiodactyla > Phocoenidae > Phocoena > Phocoena sinus. Next base: position 79,582,016 of record NC_045778.1, read on the forward strand.
CTTTGATCCACAGAAAGAACCAACAGGTTAGGCAAGGCTTTGTGTGATTGAAAGATTTAAAAGGTGTGCTCAGGCCGGAGATGGGTAGAGCACGGGGGCCTTTAAGATTAGTTACAATATAGTTACGATACAATATGCCAAAGTGACAAGAGGCCTCCAGCAAAGAGTTCTTTTCTGCAAAGAGCTGCTTACAATTGGTCAGACTGGGGAGGGGACGGAGTGTGGCAATATTTGGAGGGGAAATCAACAGAGGTGCCAGTGTGCACTGCCACCCAAGAGGAGCTACAAGCGGACAGTCCTCTGGGCAGGTGTAGACACGGAAAAATCAGCAGCACTTGGACGGTGCCTAACACCACGGGGCAAAGGTGACGTAACTCCGGAGACAAGCCGGTGGAGGAGAGAATGGAGCTCAGGGCCACACCCAGATGTAGCGTCTGAGGAAGGGGGCGGAGCCATCAAGGAAGACAGAGAAGAAAAAGGAGCAGCAGGTGACTGAGTGGCTTGAAAGCCAGAGCAGAAAAGGTTCAAAAAGAGGAAGGTGACCCACTGTCTCAGCCACTCCTGAGTGGGGGGCACGGTGGGCGGAGACACGGCCACACGGCCGTCACTGATGACCTGGACATCCTTAGTTTCAGGGGCAGGGGGGAGAGGAACTGGATGGAGTGGGTTGCAAAAAGAGTATGTTCATGTTCTAATCTGCCATCGAAAAGCCCTCATTAAGGACTCGGGAACTCTCTGGCCTTGTGAGCTAGGGGATTCAGCCCTTATCGTGCCCCCACCTGCGCTCACGGTTATTAGTTAGGTGGCAAGAATGCAGAGTCTTTGGAAACCCAAGTGGATCATTAGAATGTCAGGCTGCATTTCAGGAAGTGGGGGGAAAACTTCCTAATTGATACCCGGGAAGCTGACCTCTGCTCCACATTGGCTGGTAGACTGGGCTCTTCCACTGAGATTCAGAATGTGCTTGTGTAGCTTTTGGACAACTGCCACCACTCCCGACAAAGCCATCTTTTATCTCCCTTGCAAGTGACAGCATCAGAAAAAAAGTATCTAAATTACTTGCTGTATGGGTTGCCCGTTTTCAATGTTTAAAATGCTGAAAAGGCCAAGTGCAAATAAGGGGTTTTGTGGCATCTCCAGCAGCTGTCAACCAGAAGCAGCATGGGGGGCTGGGGGAGGGGCAAGACGTGGGGAAAGCTCAGTACAGGTGGCAGGACACCTGCTCCAGCTCCAGTTCTAGCAGGATTCACCTGGGCAAACTATAGCCTTCCCTGTAACTTAGGGTTTAGACAGAATCCTAACATTGTTAGATGTGGGACCCTTTGTTCCACGTGAAACCCTCTGCAGAAGACCCATGAAGGCAGAGATAAGTGTGGAGGTGTGTGGCTGGGTTTAGGTAAGGATCCGGGATCCCCCAGCCCTCGCTAAGTACCCCTTTCCATGGACGCATGCATATCCCAGCATCACTCCCAACCTTGGTCGCCGGAAATCCTCAAGCTTACTGGACTATTCATTTAGGAAAAACACAAGCCTCAACCCTTATCTCACACCACACACAGAAATTAATTAGAAGTGGATCATAGGCCTGAAGGTAAAAGCTAAAACTATAAAACTTACAGAATAAAACATAAGAGAAAACCTTTGTGCCTTGCAGTAGCAAATATTTTGTAGTCAAAAATGCCAAAAACACTGACCATAAAGGAAAAATTGATAACTGGACTTCGTCAAAATTAAAATCTCCTGCTCTTTGGAAAATACCATTAAGAAAATGAAAAAGCAAGGACTGACTGGAAGAAAATATGTGCATTACACACATCTGGCAAAGAACTTGTGCCCATATTACATAAAGAGAGTTTTATAACTCAATAAGGAGGCAAACAACTCAACTTTAAGAAATGAGCAAAAGGTTTAAACACATACTTTATAAAGAAAGACACAGAAATGACAAATAAGTGCATGAAAGATATTTAACATCTTTAGTCATCAGGAAAATGCAAATTAAACCCACAGTGAGATACCATTAGACACCTGCAAAAATAGCTTAAGCTAAAAATGCTGACAGTGTCCAGTGCTACACGGCTGGGGGAACGTGAATAGTACACTTCACTTTGGAAAAGAGTTTGGGAATTTCTTATAAGGTTAAACATAGGTTTACTACACAACCCAGCAATTCCAATCCTAGGGATTTACCCAGAAAGAAAGAAAACCATCCATCGTCACAAAGATCTGCGTGAGAACGCTCATCACTGCATTCATCACTGCAGTGGTGTGTCGGTGCAATGGGGTATCACTCGGCGATCAGAAGGAACCAGTGGATGTTCTAGGCTGGCGGATCAGCATGTTCCTGGAGGTGAGAGAACGCAGTGTGTCTGAGGAACCGCCTGGCTGGGGCAGAGAGAGTGGGGAGGAACACGGAGGCTGGGAGGAGGCAGGGCGCCAGATGCCTCGCGGCTTGGGGAGCATGCCAGTCGGCCTGGATTTGTTCTGAGGGCAGCAAGGGCGGTGCAGCCGACGAACTCGATCAGATCTGCATTTTTAAAAGACAGCTGGTGGCTGGAAAGAGAGTAAACGGGAAAGGAGCAAAAAGAGTAAAGGCCGAGAGACCGACAAGGAGACCCGAGACGACCACGGCTGGGACCGGGATGGTGATGATGGAGGAAGATGCATGCAGTTGGGAGAGGCTCACGTGATTACCTCAACAGAACCTAATGACTGGTTGGACTTGGGGAGATGATTCTACTTATCCCTATTAAATGTCGTCTTCTTAACTTCTACCCTTCATTTTGGATTCTGTCATCCGGTACAGAAGCAACTCCTCGCAAATCTGATTGGTGTCTGTATGTGTCATCTGAGTCACTGCTGCAAATGTCAAAACAAGATCAGGTGCTTTACAGCAGGAGAGACACAGCATGAGAAGAAGAAGGAGAGTTACATGACCCGCTCTTTTGTAAACGGTCCTGGCCCCCCGGAGGCCTCATGGCCCTCCGGCTTCCTCAGCAACCAGTGGCAGAGATGGTCCCACACACAGAATGCCGAGCATCACTTGCTCCCCGACCCCTCCTCCAGCAGCTCCAGCACTGAGACGACGGATCTATCAGAGCTAGCCCTTGACCCTCCTGTGCAGTGTGCTATACACCCAGGCGAATAATTGCATCTGATGTGCTTTTCTTAGAAGGGAGAAAGAAACAGCAAATATTACCTTGACATCTTTCCTTTTTTGAACATCCTATAATCTGACCATCAGGGCATTAACATCTTTGAACACCTAATCCACTGGAAGCAGACAGTTAGAACAAAGCGTGCCTGGTCCTCCCGCTGTGCCATCTAACAGGTTATGACTTAAGCATCCATCACACCTGTATGGCTGGCTTCACACCCCTTGCCTGCAGGCTCCTAGGTCTTACACATTTTCTGTGTCTTCCTCTTCCAGACCTGTAATTAAGCTGCTCTTTTGGTGTACCGTTTCATTTGCAGTTGGCATGTGAGCTGGTCTTTAGGGGGGAAGCAATCATCCACTCGTGGATGGGCTTATTCAGTGGCAGCACTTCTGAGCTGATTTAAGCAGGCTGTCGAAACCGAGTGAAAGTAGTAATGAGCTTACAAGGGAGTGTTCTCATCTCTGGCATTGGGGTAAGGAGAGAAAAAATGAAAACAGACCTACTGTTTTCCCTCCCTCCCTTCCTTCCTTCCTTCCTTCCTTCCTTCCTTCCTTCCTTCCTTCTTTCCTTCCTTCCTTCCCTCCTCCCTTCCATCTTTCCTTCCTTCCTTCCCTCCTCCCCTCTCTCCCTCCCTCTCCCTCCCTCTCCCTCTGTCTCCCCCACCCCACTAAATGATGAAGGATTGATTCACTGGCTTGTCATTGTCTACAACTCAGCCTTGCTCTATCCTCTAAACAGACCTGCACATGGACCTGCTGGCAACCTTCTAGTTGCTATTTTGTTGACAATAACTTAGAAACTCAAAGACGATACTGTTGGGGGTCACTGGGTCTCAGCTTCAGCCTGTTTCACGTATCCCCAGTCTCTGCTCTTTCTGGTAAGGTCTCCCCTGCACAGGAAGCGGGACTCTCTGTGCACTACAGAGATAAGGTGCTGGGTCCCGTTGGAGTTCTACTCATGAGAAAGCTAGGCTGGAAGCAGCTCATGGAGCCATCAATGGGTGGATAGGCAGACCCATGGGAAACACCAGGAAACGGAGGCTGGGCGGGGCCCAAGTCGCTCCCCCCAGAGACACTGGGGAGAACGGCCACCCTCTGGCGGCCTCCTCTGCTTTGTAGTGTCTTAGGTGCTTCACTCATAGCCGCGTGCACAATTAGCGATGGATTAGAAAAGCTGCTAATAGGGGACTGGGGCCCTAATCCCCTTCCAATTGTTAATATTAATTAAAGTGCTGTTTCCTTTCCGTATGCAACAAACACTAACTACTCCTTTTAAAGGAGGAAATGGAGAATGCCATTCGGTTAGGGTAACACTTGCCTTGTTTTTTCCAACCAGGAAAGCATTGTGTGTTTGTTTCCATTCTTGGAACAAAGCTTTGTGATGGATGGGAAACACAGGAGGAGGAAGAGAAGCCCATTCACTTTCCACCATTTCATCGGTGAGACATTTCTTAAGTTCTAAGACATAATGCCTCTCATTTTCCCCAAGAATTTTCTTACTGGCCACTGAGAGCAAATTATTTAGATTAAATCACAGAGAGGGCTCAGTTAATGGGAACCAGGCTTTCATGGGGGGTGGGGTGCAGGTGGGTGACATTCCTTGTGGCCAAGAGGGCCAGCAGGTGGCCGGTTCCCCACTAAGCTGGTGTGCTGAGTGCAGGGATTCTGAGCTGAGTGGGTCCCATCTTCCCTGGAGAGATGCTATGGAAAATCTCTCACGGCCAGTCCAACAAAAACACCCACTGAGCCCTGGCGTGTGCAAAACCCCGCGCTGTGTGCAAGGAGGGGATACTCAGGAACAAAAGATGGACACAGCGAGAAGCTCATGAGCGTCCACATGGCAACCAGAGCAAAACAAACGCAAATAAGTAAAAGCCAACCACGTGTAGACGCCGGAGGCACCGGGGAGAGTGAGAAACACCCCTACATCCCATCTAGGGAAAACACATCTCATTAATGCTCTGAATTTCAAAACAGAAAAAAAAAAAAAAAGATATCTAAATTCTCCTTTCTGCTCAAAGCAGAACATTTACAAGATGTACTGCAGGCCCAGCTACACACTAAAAGACTGTGTGTGTGTGTTTCTGAATGTCTGTGTTTAACTGCAGTATCTTCCCTTAATTAAGGGACACAGAAGACAGGGTCTGTCTTCATTTTTTTTTCTCCCAAAGCACTGTAAATGATGCCTGACCTCAATCAGCCAGCTTTTCTGGTTTCTTGCCATTTTGGTGTATTTATGCGCCGATTATCTCATTTGATCAAAATGACTTTTTAAAAAAAATTTTAATAGAATAAGGTGATTTTCCTAGTTATGTCCTATAATTCAGAGGCTGGAGCAAGTTCCATGCTCTAAGGCTCCTACCACACAGACATTCTTCTGGGACCAGAATAACCAGCAAGCCTCCCCCTAAGGATCCACAAGAGTGTCCCAAGAGGCCAGGGCAGTGCACCTCTCACCTTGCAGGGAGTGTGGCCCGCACTATGCCTGCCCACGTGCTTTCAGGGAGCAGGCAAACACCCTAAGACTCTCTCACACACCAACTCTCTCACATGTACGTAGTCTCAACTCTAAATGCCACAAAGTACCCCGTAGAATGAATAAACACCAAGTAAGTACCCGGCATTAGGCAAAAGTGGGGCTAGGCAAGCAGCCATCCTTGTTGCTATGCAAAAGTCCTCCCTACAGCCAGCCTCCTCCCACCTCCTCCAGGTGAGGCCCACAGACCTGGCTGCAGGAAGGATGGTCCCTTAATTGTCCGCTCACCTTCCAGGACGAGCCCTTTTGATGAATCACATCACTAAACCGAGGCATTAGCTGTGATGCGCGTCACCATTTCCTAGGCTCAGAGCTACAGCTACGGTGCCAGTATGTTCTTCCCTTAACCCCTGAGCATCCACCTTGGTAAACAGAACACCGGGAGCATAATAATAATGGCAACAGTAACAAAGCTAATACTCAGTTAGCAGTTGCTGCACCCCCAGTCCCGTGCTTTACCTGGAATGTCTCATCTTGGACCCACGTGGGGAGGCGAAGCAAGGGCAAGAGACCTGTAGGTCACCCGGCCACGAGGGGGCTTGCCTGCATCTCAACTCGGGTGGTCCAGCTGCAGATCCCCTGCTCCGAGATGCTTCCCTCCGACACACAGTGGGATCCCAGGAGCACACCCCTTACGGGTGGGAGCAGCGCCAAGCACTGCTGTCCCAGTTTGGTCAGAGCCCACGTCAGGACAAGCGCTTGGGATACGATTTGTAAGCCTGGCTGCTGGGAGCAGGTTAACTTCTCCAAAGTCAGGGCACACAAGTGATGATGTGTCAGAGTATAACTGGCAGGTTTGGGGGTTTCTTTTTTGGTCGTCCTTAGGGGCACATAAAACAATGGTGAATCTCACAGTCGGTGGATCTTGGATTTGATGAAATACAGTGATGTTTATCCAGCCCGCTATTGAAATCTATTCCAAATGTTTTCAAACTTCAGAATAACAAACAATTGGTAAAATGGATAAGGCAGATCCTGCAAAGTAGCCACCAGGGAGACGGACAAAGTGGGGGGAGGAGGTGCAGAGACAGACAGGCAGACACTAGAACACGGGCAGGCTGTGGAGGAGGCGACAACGCTTCGCATCAATCACATCTGAGAAACCAGAGGAGAGCTCCAGCCTGGAGGTACAGATCTGGGCGTCCTCCGTGTGATCTGATGTCTTAGATAAGACAGTATGCTGGCTTTGACACCTGGCTGCCCCACCTGCTAGCTGTGTGACCTTGGGAGGCCCGCTGCAGCCCTCCATGCCTCAGTTTCCTTATCTGTAAAAGGGGCTGAGAGTTGCACCTAGCTGCTAGGTTAGTGCAAAGGGGAGGTCTGCTCATACATTTAAAGTGCTGAAAACAGCCCCTGGTAAATATTTCTAGATCTACATTTTACCTATGAAAGGATTCTTATACCACTTCCAGGCCCAAAAGGCAGTCACAGAAGCGTGGTTGAATCCACACAGATATTTGGATTTCAGGACAGCTTCTGCTGAGTGACGAAAAGAACTGTAAGTGGCACCTCCCTGGCGGCCCAGTGGTTAAGACTCCGCCTTCCACTGCAGCGGGTGCAGGTTCAATCGCTGGTCCGGGAGCTAAGATCCCACATGCCTCATGGCCAAAAAAGCAAAACATAAAACAGAAGCAATATTGTAACACATTCAATAAAGACTTTAAAAATGGTCCACATCAAACAAATCTTAAAAAAAAAAGAAAGAAGAATGAGCACAGGATGGCGAGGGAAAGACAAGGAAGGCAACGTCAGGGGCCGCCTGGTAGCCACCCTCACCACTGGATTCAGAGACGAGGCAAGACACACGCTCGGCAGTACAAAGGCTGAGACGAACTCCATCAGATAAGCTCGAGAAGGGACCCTTGCGTTCATTTTCCCTGAACCCGGCTCTCCACGGTGTTCAGTTCCACCAGGCTGCCTTTTATTTCGTCCCACCTTGACAGGACCCCTCCCAGAGCCAGCTAGGCTCCTTCCTGAAATGTACATTGGGAGAATCCCTCTGGCCTCTCTCAGCAACCCCGGCGGCAGCCCGGCTGGCCCCGACCTTCTGCCTGCCTGTCCCTCAATTCCTAAGTAAAATTGTGCTACAGGGGAAAACGCAAACCCCGGGGTCAGCTGGGAGCCCTCGCCTGTGTCACATTTTTATAAAGAAATAAAAAGCCTTCAGGTAATTTATCTAATATTTTTGCCTGAATTGTTTGGCTGTCTTGATCCTTCATTTCCTTTCTCAGACTTGATCTTTGATTGAAGGGAAAAAAGTACAAACCCATATATATACATTTTTTTAAAAAAGAGAGAAAATTGCTTAAGCAAAAAAGTCTTTCGCCTGCAGGGAGAACACCATCTCTACTATTCAAGTCTGGGAAGATAATCTACAAAACACAGAAATGCAAAGGCAGATGTAGCATCTTCCCCTCTCCCCAAATAACTAACAAAGTTCATTTTAGGACTTTTTTTTCCCGCAGAAGCCACAGAGTAAGGCCACTGGTTTTTTACCACATTGCTCAACACCCCAAGGGTCGGAAAGGCTGAAGTTCTGATAATAGACACAGATTTTACTGCAGTAACAATTTATCTGTGCTTCTCTGCAAGGTCCACCAAGCTTGAATTTCTTTAGCTACATGGATCCACTTTAATAAGAGCTGACAGCTTAATCAGGTAAGATAAGGCACATTTTCATAATAGGGCACAAGAGGGATGCATAGTTTCCCAGTATCGGATCTTGGGATTTGGTCACGTAGCTCCCGCATAAAATGTAGACATTTCACCCCAGCGTACCCTTCTGATCTGTTGCTACACCAGTAAAGCACAGAAAAAAAGGCAAACTAGCTGGAAAAGATGTTATAATAAAATGGATTGCACGTATTAAAAAGAACTCGCTTTTCAAATGAATGTTACTTGGTGTCTTCAGTCACGCTGATCACTTAATGGCCACTTTTAACCTTATGACTAAGACGGGGAAAAATAAAACCATGAAACTTCACTCTGAAAAATGGCTTCATATTTATTCTAAGTAGAGACAGGATGTGGGCCAACAAGTCATGAATATGGATGACTGTAAACGCCTCCAAAGGAGCGCGCACATCCGACAGCCAAACAGAGGCAATGAGGAGGTGGGGGTGGAGCTCTCTGACTCCTGTGCTCTCCTCTCCCACCCCCAGAGTCAGCCCAGGTCCCTCTTCTGAGAGGCGCAGCCCCTGGGCCAGTGGGGAGTGGGCAGAGCTGGCCCTGAGGGGTTCCGTGGGGGACTTGCTTGCCTCTGGGGGCTGGTTGTAGAGGACCCCGGAGAAGTCCCACTGGTCCTGCAAAATAGCCACCCCTTGGTAACCTCTGGGCCCCTGGTGGGAAGAGGCTGTGTAAGTGGTCCTGGGAGAACATACAGAAGGGGGGTAAAGATGGGCTGTATCCCCCCAACCCCTGGTCCCGGAGCCTTCGTAGCCAAGGAGAAAGGTTAGGCCCCGAGGTCTCCTGGTTTCCTGCAGATGCCTTGACTACACCTGCTCTTAAAGATGGAGGCTGAGCATCGCGCCAGGTGTGACATCGCTGCCTCTGGAACTGGACCCAGAGCCTAAAAAGGACTAGGGCCTGGGATAAGGGGACCTGACAGCCCAAGAGTGGAAGAACCACCAGAAACCCCGAAAAGGTGGCCCCTGATGAAACAGAACGAGTAGAGGAAACAAAGGAAAACTTTTAAAATGCACTATTATTACTACTGCTACTACTACTAGTAATAATGATGATGATGATGAGATTCAATTACAGGATTTTTTAAATCACCTTCTCTAACTCAATTTAAAATTCCATCTATGAACTGAAGTAGAGGGTGGCCACTGTTGAGACCTGAATAGTAGCCTTGAAATTAAATGGAAGAAATAATTCAAACTACAGAACAGCAATTCAGAGGCAATGCACTTTTCGGTTAGAGTCTGTCAACACTATCCCACCACACCCTGGGGGCCCAGGGATTCCCAAGAGTTCTGCCCGCAGGACGGAAAACAACTTTCAAGACAGGAGAATGCCCATAGGGATTGTGTGACTGTTATGATTAAAAGAATGTCCTTTGACTACTGTATAGCATAGAGAACTATACTCGATATTTTGTAATAACCTATAAGGGAAAAGAATCTGAAAAAGAATATATATACATACATATAACTGAATCATCTTTCTGTATACCTGAAACTAACAAAGCATTGTAAATCAACTATACTTCAATTTTTTTTAAAAAAAGAATGTCCTTTGAGACATGAAATGGCATTAAAAAGATGGATAATCTCACTCTTGTAGGTTATAATCGGTGTGAGAAACGATTTTGGTTTTAAAACACTTGGGGGAGAAAACAAGCTTGGCCCATTCCCATGACACCATGAGTCAGTATGGTTCTACCAGTGGCTGCTGGGCTGCCTCAGGTTGGTTGGTGACCATCCCATCTTTCTTTCTCTTTGAATAACATGAAGATGCTACAGGTCATCCACGCTATTTGTGAAGGATATTCTGGAGTGAACGGCCCAATATCAACTCTCCTGGTAAGTAAGATCAGGAACTTTACAGCCAGAAAAACAAAAAAGGTCTAGCATTCCATCTGCTGTAGTCTGCTTCCAAGAAACACTGAGGGGTTCTAATGATTGCTATTAGGATACAGATCAGCCATGTAATAATCCTTCTAGGATTCAGGAGTAGGATGTGGATGGAAGCAGAACCAAGAACCGCTCAGCTCTTGATTGAATCAGTTTCGATCATTTCAGTCACGTAGCCGTCTTGGTTGGGGTATTTCTGGACGATGTGCACAAATGCAGGAGAACTTCCCTGCATTTCCACGATGAACCTGCTGGACGGGGAGGAAGCAATATAGCTCCTGGATTTCATTGCCAAACCCCGCGTTCAATTATGCGATGAAGAAAACGACCAGGGACAATAGCCATCGGAATAGTCAAGGCAATGACCTAGAAGGCTTAAAGGGGAAGCTTTTAAAAGCGAGCGTCTCTTAAAAGTGCGATTCCTTTTTTTTTTTTTTTTATCATCTTTATTGGGGTATAATTGCTTTACAATGGTGTGTTAGTCTCTGCTTTATTACAAAGTGAATCAGCCATACATATACATATGTTCCCATATGTCTTCCCTCTTGCGTCTCCCTCCCTCCCACTCTCCCCATCCCACCCCTCCAAGCTGTCCCAAAGCCCCAAGCTAATATCCCTGTGCCTTGTGGCTGCTTCCCCCTAGCTATCTACCTTACTACGTTTGTTAGTGTGTATATGTCCATGACTCTCTCTCGCCCTGTCAAAACTCACCCTTCCCCCTCCCCATATCCTCAAGTCCGTTCTCCAGTAGGTCTGCGTCTTTATTCCTGTCTTACCCCTAGGTTCTTCTTGACATTTTTTTTCCCTTAAATTCCATATATATGTGTTAGCATACGGTATTTGTCTTTTTAAAAGTGCGATTCTTAAAGTATGGGGACCCCCGTGATCCTTTCAGAGCTCCACTGGGTCAAAATTATTTCTATAATATTACCAAGGTATTATTTGCCTTCCCCACTGAGCTGACATTTGCACGGAAGGTACAAAAGTAATGATGGGTAAAACAGCTAACGCCTTAACAAGAACCAAAGCAGGGGCACCAAGCTCTGCTAGCAGCCATTGTATTCTTCACTATACACCACTATATGTCAGTACTTGTATAAAACAAAACCAACATCTCCCATTTCTCCTAACAATGATGAAACCAGTGCCTCTTTCTCAGCCTTGTGTCCTCCTGTCCTGCACATCCCCCATCCACCTCTCCAGATGCACTGCACCCTTCTCCACCTGTGCTTGGCCCTGGCAGGCTGACCTGCACGGATCACGATGACAGGGCTCCCAAAGGGGGCCAGAGGTAGGATACAGGAAGAAGAGAAGATGGGGGGTTTATTCCCCTGGCTCCTCCTCTTGGGCCCTCTATGGGCTGGTGAGTCTACTTCCCGTAGGCAGCTCTTTCTCTCTGCCCAGCCTCCCATGCTCTACCACCCGTAATCCAGCCTCAATTCACCACCTCTGGTGGGACTGCAAAGAGCTGCTGATACTAGTCGTAGGGCTCTGCGTCATCCCTGCCACATCTTATAAGTGGCCCCTTTTTAAAACTCTCCTAAAATTACCCACATGGAACATGCTCTCTCTCTCCTTCCAGGCCCTTGACCAGTGGACTAGAACAGGTCCAACCCAATGTCTTGGCATGGATGGTCCTCAGGCATGGATGGCCCTGGGGAGGGCTGGGGCCACTTCTGTCCTGTTCACTGCTATCCTTCAGGGCTGAGAAGCATCCCAGGCACCTAGTAGGCACTTACTAAATATTTGTTGGATAAGTGAATGATAAATGAATTTCCATTTTCATTCCGTCCACATATTAAATAAAATGCTTTAAAACACTTTAGAATGCTTTAATTGACTCTCGTAGTCATGATGTTAATCCGATAATCAAACCTCTACCCACCCACAGTTAATAACTGAAAAACAGACTCATAACAAGTTAGCAGAGAGGAGAGCTCAAGGGAAGCGCCATCTGGAAATTTCCCGTAGGACTCCACACCCCACACATGTTCTTGTGACTGGGGAAGGGGTGGAATTCTCTGTATCTGTTCTGGGTGTTTTTCTGTCTTTTTTTTTTTTTCCTATTTGCCTTTTAATTTCATTTACGGTTATTTTAACATAACTTGCGGAAGATATAATTCACATACAGTAAAATTACCCACGGAAAGTATACAAATCAATGTTTCTTTAGTATATTTACAGAGTTGTTCACCCATATCCATGATCAATTTTAGAACGTTTTCATTACCCCAGAAAGAAACTCCATACCAAGGACTTCCCTGGTGGTGCAGTGGTTAAGAATCTGACTGCCAGTGCAGGGGACACAGGTTCGAGCCCTGGTCCAGGAAGATCCCACATGCCGCAGAGCAGCTAAGCCCGTGCGCCACAACTACTGAAGCCCGTGCGCCTAGAGCCCATGCTCCGCAATAAGAGAAGCCAGAGCAGTGCACTGCAACAAAGAATAGCCCCAGCTCGCCACAACCAGATAAAGCCCGTGCAGCAATGAAGACCCAACGCAGCCCAAAAAGTTAATTAATTAATTAATTTTTAAAAAAGAAAAGAAACTCCACACCCATTAGCAGTCATTCCCTCTTTCCCTCCAACACCCCAGCCCTCGGCAACCACTGTCTATAAATTTGCCAATTCTGGAAATTTCATATAAATGAAATAATACAATATGTGGTCCTTTGTGATGGCTTCTTTCATTAAGCGTAATATTTTCAAGACTCATCCAGGCTGTAGCGTGTCTCAGTTCTTCATTTCTTTTTATTGCGAGATAATATTCCACTGTACGGATACACCACAGTTTATTGATTCATTCATCAGTTGATGGACATTTGTGTTGTTTCCACTTCCTGGCTATTATGAATAATGCTGCTGTGAACATTTGTGTACAAGCTTTATGTGGACATATGTTTCCATTTCTCTTGGGTGGGATTGCTGGGTCATACAGTACTCTATGTTCAACCTTTTGAGGAAATGCCAGACTCTTTTCTAAAGCAACTAAACCATTTTACATTCCCACCACCAATGTACAAGGATTCCAATTCCTCTACACCCTCATCAACACATATTATTACCTGTCTTTTTTATGATAGCCCTATACTCACACTTAAATATTTCCAGGAGATGGGATGTTTGTTGAAGGTGGCTTCAATCAGCTATCCGGGTTCCCCACTGAAGTGACCACATGTATAAGGGATTATTCTAGAACTGATTCCCCGGTACCTCACAATTTCTGGAGTTCTGTCCAAGCTCCAAGGGTGCTGAGTAGATGTGGCCCCACATAGCAAATCAAGAGTCCAGTTATATTCCACAAAGGCATGAATTCTACAAGCTCTAGAGCACAGAGCCATCCTGTCCAATAGGTTAACCACTAACCTTAGGTGGCTATTCAAATTTAAATTAATTAAAGTGAAATGAAATCTGTCACACCAGTCACACTTCAAGCGCTCAATAGCTACCTGTGACTAGTGGCTACCACATTGGACAGAGCAGATGTAACACTTTTCCATCACTGTAGAAAGTTCCAATGGACAGCATGGAAGAGGAAAGACAAAGGGCCAGACACATCACCACCTGTGAGAAACACCAATCAGAGGGGCTTTGTCTCCAGACGCCTCCATTTAAGAACCCCATGACACACACGCCCAGAGCCCATTTTTCCAGTCATCCAAAAAAGCTCAGAGTTCTTAGGGATGCCAGAGAAAAGCTGGATGGGTGTGTATTTTGATGTAGAAATGCCAAAAATTAGATCTCAAGACCTTGCAGGTGGACAACCACGTTTTCCAATCAATTCAAGAACATTTAAACTATTCTTTTCACTCCTCGGGTCCAACTACCCAAACCTCAATGTCTGGGATGAGAAATACTTAAAATATAAAATGATCTCTTTCTGGAAACTCCTCTATGAAGGACTGCCAACATTTATGCATTTCCAAAAGAAAGAATGTGCTGCTTGTGTGCTATTCATAATTAGCAGTCAATTAACACTTTTCAGCTTCCAACATGCTAGAAATGTTAACCAACATGTTTGAGGAGAAAAAAGTCATCCTTGAGGCAGCAATAGCGTATCACATACTAAAGCAGAGTTAGCCTTGAATTCTGGGACTGGTATCTGATGGGGCATACCAAATATTGGATTTCACGCATCTTTATTATTATTAACATTCAAAGAGTATATTCTTTATACCTTGAAAGGGAGGCGAATACTCCTTACTCTTTGTACAGGAGATATCAGTGGGTACTGGCCTTATCTATACTTTGCCGCAAGTTATATGATGTCCAAAGGCCAAAGCTACAGGTGAACGTTTCAATCCACTTACACAAAAGTTTGCAATGACTAATTCAAATCTGAAAAATTATATAAAGCAACTTAAAAGTCAAGTTCCCCACAGAGCCTTCCCCCGCTTTAAATCACTGTAGACAGACTAACTCTGGCCAGGTCTTGTTTTAAAGAAGAAACCAGTAACTTCTCCATCAGGACAAATCAAATTCACAAGTACGTGACCTTCAAGTAAAGGTTGAAGGGCGGCCAGCGAACGCATCTCCCTGGATATGAACTTCTAGTCTGTGCATGAACCCAGGTGTTCAGCGTTTTACATCTGAACAGAGCAGGAGGGACCCCACGAGAAGCTTCTGATTGTGATGACCTGACATCTACCACTTGTTCAGTAAGAACAGCCTCGCCCCGTGCTCCCCCGCAAAAGGCGGTCGAGACAACGTGAACCCCTGCAGCTGGCACCATTCTCCCTCCTTAAAGGCCTAGGTTCTCTATGCTGTAAGAGCGGATTATGTGGTCTCTTCACACATTTAATCTCCTCGTGTGGTGGGTCCCAAAAGCAGCAGCAGGATACGGAGAAAAGTCAACATAGTTGCGAAGCAGGTTCAAGAGTGGGTACAGGGCTTCCCTGGTGGCGCAGTGGTTGAGAGTCCGCCTGCCGATGCAGGGGACGCGGGTTCGTGCCCCGGTCCGGGAGGATCCCACATGCCGCGGAGCGGCTGGGCCTGTGAGCCATGGCCGCTGAGCCTGCACGTCCGGAGCCTGTGCTCCGCAACGGGAGAGGTCACAGCAGTGAGAGGCCCGCGTACCGCAAAAAAAAAAAAAAAAAAAAGAGTGGGTACAATCTGAAGTTTTTAGGGACAGAGAGAAAGTTGAGTAAGACCATAGAGGTCGTTGCTCTGAGCTCCTGTGACTCTACCTGCCCACATTCGAGGAAGTAAGGTCTTATTGTCCCCACTTTACAGAGAAGTTCACAGAAATTGAACTACTTACTCAAGGCCATTGGGATAGGACAAGAATTGAGGTGTCTGGTCACCATGTATAAAGCGAATAAAAACATCCATAAAACGCGGTGATCACCTCCAAAGGATATCACAGGGTCAAGAATAAGCTCAGGACTCAGGGCTAGAGAGAGGCAGCAGAAGTCTGTAGGGCCTGTAACACCTTCTGCTCAATCCTTAAACTGAGCTATCGGTTCCAGATAACCCCTGCCCTTCCCACGTCTGTGGATTGAGGGTGTCATGTGGGTGTGGGATACTGTGAATTTAGATGACAAAGCCAGTTATCCCATTCTGAAGGTGGGTCCCAGGCCAGGGCTAAGACCCTTCCATGGTTTTCTATCCTCAGGTCAGCCTTTTAACACCAGCAAAGGCTCAGGACCTGCAGTCAACAGAGAGGAGTGTTGGCCCCAAAGGGCATCGTTCCTCAGAACGTGACGTAGGACCAGAAAGAGGAGTGGCCTTAGCTTCTGTTGAATATAGATTTACATACTTTGATAATATCTGAGATCATCTGTGAAATATAGCAGCGGAAATACTTTTTTCTACACCAGCTTCTGGGCTCAGTTGTGTATCAGTTGGCACTTAGAACATAATGAACTCCTAAAGCAATATGTATTTATTATTTCTCATGGTTTTGTGCACTGGCTGGATGCTGATTCTGTTCCAGTCCAGCTGGCCGAGGCTAGACTGTCTAGAAGGGCCTCACTGACATGTGTGGGTTCTCACCTGGGACCCTGGGGCTCCCTCCATGTGCTCTCTCATCCTCCAGGAGGCTAGCCTGAGTTTATCCACATGGAGGCACAAAGGTTCCCAGAAACTGGAGGGGATCAGGCCCTCCTGCCTCCCAAGGACTTTTCTAGTTTCTGCTTGCATTGCAGCCCCTGATACCCCTTCGGCCAAAGCAAGTCACACGGCCCAGCCCAGAGCCAGCTGGGAGGAGCTACCTGAGGGCATGGCTATTAGAAGGCGTGACTCATTGGAAGCAATTTCTACAGCAATCCATCACAAATTACCTTAGATGTAACGGGAGGACCCTAAACCAGCAAAGTACGTCTCTTCTGTTAGATGAAATGTAGACCTGAAATCATATCTAAGACAAGTTATTATACTTATCAGTAATATTTCATAATATGACTTCAGTAACTATTATTGAAAGAAGATGCATTTGAAGCAAAACTATAAAAGTATAAGTCTAATTACAATGATCTGATATGACCCGTACTTTTAATTTCCTTACATTTTATTTTCTAATGAAATCTCCTTAAGATTTCTTTCAGTTATTCAGCAAACATCTTTTTTCAGTACCTATGATTATAAGGCATTGTGAAGACTCAGAGATGAATAAGATATGATCTCTCCCCACTGGGAGAGATACGGTCGCTACTCAGATCACTGTATTTGCCATAAGAGAAGGGAAAGGCGTTATGAGAGTGGAGAAGCAGAGGGAAGTCCAAATAATGTCAAGATTAAACTTTAGGTATATCCCATGTGCATCCCGTTGTAGCTTCATGGAATCCCCAGTTTTCATCTGTTTCTGGCACCTCCCATCAGGGCACCACCGCCTTTATTGGTGTCTGAGACCTTAGCATCAGTGATGGGGGACTTCTGAGTGACCCGGACCATTGGACAGGGGATAATCCTCCGGGATGGCTAGATGTGGGGCCGAGCAATGTCTCAGGGCATAAATGAGCACGTTTCTGCTGGATAATTGATACATAAGCCCCCGCACTGCTGGCGCTTGTGGTCAGCCTGAAGCCACTCCTCTCTTGATCCTCTGCCATTCTTGTCTGACTGAATCCTCCTCCCAGGCCTGTGAGCGTTTTATCTATTCCGGGGCTGGAATAAACTAGCTCTGTAAATATGCATGCAAATCTGTCTGCCTCACACTTAAACCAATGGCCGTTAAACTTAATAATCAAGCATTTGCCACCATCTATGCTTCTATTTCTCCCCCCATCAAGCAGTAGGTGACCCACGTCTAGCTGTCCTAGGGGAAAGGTTCGCAGAGCTCACCTGGGTGGCAGGTGAGGCACACCAAGGAATCACTCAGATATGACTGCATCCATCCCACTGAGTCTCCTAGAGAGCCATGCATCCAGCGGGCATTTGTCCAGACAGGAGGTGGAACACAAGCTGGGGCTTGGAGGAGTTCAAGAGACAGGAAGGCCTTGTAGACGTGGGCAAAGGTAGAAAGGCTGTCCTGCAGCATGGACCTTCTAGCAACTTCCGGCATCCCTTGCTCAGCAACCTGGTGGCTCTTTGCCCGCTAACTTAACTTTGAAGGGCAGGGCAGGGCTTTGGGTTATCTGAACCTCATCCTTCGGTCTGTACAATCCATCTCCTTAATTAATAGCCGTTCATGATGAAGGTCAAGCTTGTGGCCATTCATGTCACTTGAAGAACAAAACCTTTGATCCTTGCTCTTTGCTTGTCTCTTCCTAACCGAATCTCAGGCAGAAAGAAAAATAACATCAAGTCCTCCCTCCTTGATCCAGGGACCTTTAGTGCCCCAGCAAAGTGGGGCCGCAGCATTGATATGTGACCTGGCTTCTTGCTTCCTGCCCCTCCCCCTCCTAACCAGAGCTACTTCATCTAACTTGAAAGACAACAGGAGACTTAAGTCCCTGGACTGTGTTTCTACTAAACCTGTTGGGCACCATCTGTTGTCAGAAAACCAAACTGACTTAATTCCTGCCCAGAGAAACGTCCTCCTGACTCTCATAACCCAAAGAGGGGCAAGGTAAAACACACATTGCGTGCAATGAATTGTACAAATTCCTCTCTGTATGCTACACTGATTTTCTCTGAGCTGCCTTCTCTTTAACTTGCCCAAATTATACACTTACACCCACCCCAAATGAGAAAATCTGGGGCATTTCTTCCAATTTGATCTCCGACCAGGGAGTGTTATAAGACAAGTGCTCAGTCCCCACTCCTCTCCCCAGGGTGCCGATGAAAAGAACGTTCTACTTACAGATTGGCAAGAACGAGCACCACTGCAAAACAACACCACCGACCTAAATACCCACACAGAGATTCTAGGCCTTCCACCCATAATGGCTGGTTTGGATTCTTCTAAGCCATTGGGTCAAGCCATCATAGCTCAGTCTCTGACACTCCTCCAGCCCAGGGCCAGTCTTCCTAGCAGGTGTGTATTTCATGGTTGAACATTCAGTCTTTGGGTATCAACACACACTGATACACAAGCCCCTTGATTCGTTCTCTGCAAGAAAAGCATTTCCCAATGCTGTGTCTCATTTGCTTGAGTATCTTCTATGGTCTTTGCCAGGGCAAGGAGCCTTGATATCAAGGCCTTTGTCCTTGTCTGTGTCCTGGGATCCTCTCTTTCTGTCAGGCTGATCTGCTCCCTCATCCTACTCTTTCTCTCTACAGAGAAAAGCATCATCTACCATGGACTCTCTGTCCTACTTTGGATCTGCCATTAAGAATATGGATTATAGAGTGAGAGGGCGGGAGGGAGGGAGGGAGGGAGATCATCAGTCACAAAACCCATGAGCAGTAAATGTTAACGTACGCCAATTTTTATTCGGACCTGGCTGTGGGCCACGGTCGATGCTTAATATTTATTGAGTGTTCATAATGATGTGCTTTCTGATTTCCTTGTGGAACAATCCTCAGGAGGGATAGAAAATGCTCTCCTAAGGGAATAAACCTCCCTCACTCTGAGGCTCAGAAGGGAATCTTGAAGCTAGAAGGGGTTTTATCACCATATTTAATCACACTGAAGGTGCCTTTCAATCTTACAGTCTTATGTTGATGCACCATTATTTTCTGGACCTAAGAAGAAAGACACTACCATTGATTGCAAAGTGCTATGGACCATACGATGCCTCTAGGTTTCAGAAATGTTAAAGTGCGCCAAAACGTGCATCTTAGAATCAATGCAATATGTTATTTTAGCCAGCTTTGCCCCCGACTTTGATATGGAAGCTTTTCAGTCCTGGGACACTATTTGTTTCCTTCTTGAAAATTCTAAGACAGAGGCCTCCCACCTCCCCACAAACCACTGTCTTATTTGAATCATCCTTATTCTCAGAGAGTCTTTCTGCCTGCCTGGCCTAATTCTCTATTATTTTAATTAATACTTGTTTGACTTTCCACTTACCTGGATATACGCTAGATGTCTCTTTCCTTATTTTAAATAAAGCCCTGTGCTTGCTTAAAGGCAAGCATCAAGCATCCCAGTCTTTTCTCCTATGAGTCAAACGACTTCGATTCCTTTTTACTGAAGGGTGACACATTCACACAGAAAAGGACGAATCACAAATGTGTAGCTGGATAATTTTTACCAAGTGAACACATCTGGACAATCACCACACTGACCCCCTGACATCCTCCCCGCTTCATTCTCCACCCCACGTTGATCGTTCCGACCTCACGCAGAACCAGAGATTCATTGTGCCTGTTCTGAACTGTATATAATGGACGCATACAGTGTAAACACCTTTGCACTGGGTTTCTCTTGCTCAGCCTTATGCTCACCATCTTGCAATGTGTGCCAGAGGTTTGCTCCTTTTTATTTCTACAATATACTTATCCATTTCACTCTTTATGGACATCTGGGTTGTTTCCCACTAATGCCTGTAGGGACAAGATCATGTCACGGATATTGTCATAAATGTCTTCCAGGACACAGAGGCATACATTCCTGCTGGGAATACACATAATAGTTGAATCACTTGGTCATAGGACATGCATATGTGCAGCTTTAGTATCGACGGTCAAGAGTTTTCCAAAGTCGTCGTGCTGGTTCATACTCCCACGAGCATTCCAACTGCTCCAAATCCTTGCCAACATTTGATGGTGTCTACTTCATTTTAGCCATTAGTGCATGATATCTCACTGCAGTTTTAATTTGAATTTTCCTGATGATTAATGGTCTTAAGAACCTTTTCATATATTTGTTGGCCATTGGATATCCTCTTTTATGAAGGACCTGTTCAAGTCTTTGGCCCTTTAAAAACTGGGTTGTTGGGCTTCCTTGGTGGCACAGTGGTTGAGAGTCCGCCTGCCGATGCAGGCGACATGGGTTCGTGCCCCGGTCTGGGAAGATCCCACATGACGCGGAGCGGCTGGGCCCGTGAGCCATGGCCGCTGGGCCTGCGCGTCCGGAGCCTGTGCTCCACAACAGTGAGAGGCCCGTGTACCGCAAAATAAATAAATAAATAAAATAAAATACAGGAAATAGAAAAGCTTCTAGTCACCTACTAAAAAAAAAAAAAAAAAAAAAACTGGGTTGTTTTTTCTTATTGATTTATAGAAATTCTTTATATATTCAATACTGGTTACAAATCCTTTGTTAGATCTATCTACTTAACAATCACCATTATCATCTGCCACTCTATGACTTGCTTTTTTTTAAATTTTTTTTTATTTGTTGGCCATGCCTCATGGCATGTGGGATCTTAGTTCCCCAACCAGGGATTGAACCCACGCCCCCTGCAACGTAAGCATGGAGTCTTAACCGGTGGACCACCAGGGAAGTCCTGATGGCTTGCCTTTTCATTATCTTACATGGTGTCTTTTGATGCTCAAGAGTTCTCAATTTTAATTTTAAAATAATTCAGTTGAACAATATTTTCCTTTACAGTTGGTGTTTTATGTTTTACTGACCCCACAATCATGAAAATATTTTCCCATGTTAACTTCTAAAACCTAGTTATTTTAGCTTTTACATTTAGGTAAAACATTTTACAATCCCCCTGGAACTGATTTTTTTTATATATATATAGTTCCAACTGATTCAGGATGATTTTTCCCCACATCATCGCTGGCGCCCCTTTGTCACACATCAGGTGATTCTGTAAATGTGGGTGGCAGTTGGGTTCTCTATTCTATCCCTGCTCAAATTCCTCACTATCTTGACTACTTTAGCTTTTATGCCTTAATTAATAAAAAACAACCTAATTTTTTTTAAAAAAGGCAGATGACCCAAATAAACATTTTTCCAAAGAAGACATACAGATGGCTAATAGGCACATGAAAAGATGCTCAACATCGCTAATTATTAGAGAAATACAAGTCAAAACAACAATGAGATATTACCTCACACCCCTCAGAATGGCCATCATCAAAAAGTCTCTATAAACAACAAACGTTGGCGAGGATGTGGAAAAGAGGGAGCACAGTTGGTGGGAATGTAAATTGGTGCAGCCACTATGGAAAACAGTATGGAGGTTTCCCAAAAAACTAAATATACAGCTACCATATGATCCAGCAATTCCACTCCTGGGGGTATATCCAAAAATACATAAAAACACTAATTTGAAAAGATACATGCACCCCAATGTTCATAGCAGCATTATTTACAAGATATGGAAGCAACCAAAGTGCCCATCAACAGACAAATGGATAAAGAAGATGTGGTGTGTGTGTATGTGTATACACATTGGAATATTACTCAGCCATAAAAAAGAATGAAATTCTGCCATTTGCAGCAATGTGGACGGACCTAGAGAGTATTATGCTTACTGAAATAAGTCAGACAGAGAAAGACAAATACTATATGATGTCACTTATATGTGGAATGTAAAAAAATAATACTACAAATGAAGGTATATGAGAAACAGAAAAAGACTCACAGATATAGAAAATAAACTAGTCAAAGTGGAGAGGGAATGGGTAGGGGCAAATTTGGGGTATGGGATTAAAAGATACAAACTACTATGTATAAAATAGCTAAGCAATGAGGATATATGGCATAGCACAGGGAATGATAGCCACTATCTTGTAATAACTTTTAATGGAGTATAATCTGTAAAAATATTGAATCACAATGCTGTATACCTGAAACTAATATAATACTGTAAATCAGCTATACTTCAATTTTAAAATAAACATGCTAACAAAAAATTAAACCGTAATAAAAATTTGTTAACAAATTGTCACCCATGTGATTCACTTGCAGAACAGTGTCTTGAGCAAAAGAATATAGTCCATTGAAACTAAAGGAATTTTAAAATAATTCAACTTTATCGGTATTTCTTGAGCATCATTTCCTGAGCATCTTTCTCCACCCCAATTTAGTCCAGTCTCCTGTTTTTCATCACAGAAGTCAGAAAAAAAATACAAGACCCTCCTTGGAGGGTGGAAGGGGCAGAGGGAAAGAAAATTCAGCAAATCCGGACTGGTCAGAGGGGAGGAAAAGGCTAGAGAGACTCACTGTTAATCACCTGTTTAAATTTGTTTGGTTTTAAACTTATAGAAGCCATACAGACATTTTATAAATTTCAGTAAATGGAAGGAGAAGAATAACTTATATTCCAAACTAACTCAGCAATTATAAATTTAATGCATCTCTGCCTGGTATTTATTTCACATGTTCAATTAGTCACTGCTTTTTAATTTGACATAAGCATTACAGCATGTCTTGTATTACTGCAACTTATTCATAACTTCTATTGTAAATGAACACAACATTTGATTAAGCGTATTACCAAAATTTACATAATCTTTTCCCTACTCTTAATCTTCTAGGTTGCTTCTGATTTTTCTTAATAGATAATACTGCAATGAACATCTTCAAGTATATGGTTGTTTTCCTCCTGTTGAATTATTTCTTCCCAGTAGGTTTTATTAGTTAATATGACCACTGGTAATGTTCAATTTCAACATACATATTGTGAATTTAAATTTTTAAGATGAGGTTAAATATTTTTCTATGTGTTTTCTAGTTACATCTTTTTTGTCCTTTGCACATTGATATAGCAAGGTCTTAATATGTTTATTTTCAATTTGCATGACACACCTTTAGATGACAAAAATAGTCATTGTTTTTCTTTGTTAGACCTTGTGCTCCTTCAGGTCAGGGCCAGTGTGAATTTATCTACGTGTCTTCAGTGGCTGCTTGACACACAACAGGCACACAGCATATGCTCAATCAATCTTTGCTGAGTGAATGAAGTCATATTTGTTTCAAGTATTCCTCCCCGTCTATTGTTGCCATCTGTGCTTCATGCGTGGAAGGAATTAATAAATGTTGATTGTTTATTATGATGACATATGGTATATTTATTTTTAGTGGCATCTGTCATGAAAGAGTCCCCAATTTAGTTATTTCAGTCTGACAGTCTTACAGATTGCTTTGCTGAGCCATTCCACTCATTCTTGATATTAATCAAAATTCCTCTAAGTGATTAATTTAGTATAAATAGGAAAATTTAGAGAGAATTCCGCTGCCTTTCTTAACGCATCAATACCCATTTTTCTTTTTTTTTTTTTTTTTAGATTTTTTTGACGTGGACCGTTTTTAAAGTCTTTATTGAATTGGTTACAATATTGCTTCTGTTTTATGCTTTGATTTTTTGGCCGTGAGGCATGTGGGATTTTAGCTCCCTGACCAGCGATCGAACCGGCACCCACTGCATTGGAAGGTGAAGTCGTAACCACTGGACCGCCAGGGAAGTCCCAATACCCATTTTTCATACTCTACAATTATTTTGCATTCCAGTGATGCTAAACTACCTGCAGTCCTCTGAATGTGAAGGCACCGCACTCTCCCTTGCTTCGTGTCCTTTGAATGTACTCTTCTCTGCCATTTCTACCAGCCCTGCCCCACCTCCACCCCCTAACTCGCTTATACTCAGTGCCTTCTGATGCCCAGTTTAGCAAACATCCTCCTGGGCTGGCTGGGGTGTTCCTCCCCTCTGCCTTCCTAGCACCCCAACTTTTTCCTTACCACAGCCCTTTGCAGCGAGTAGTAGAACTGTCTGCAGGGGTTGTGTCTGGCTCATTCTCATTCTTACTCCCACCCTTTACCCCGGGACATGGCGGCAATCAAAACTTTACTGTTGGGTGAATGAAAATAATTAAAATAAACTTCATGTAAAACAGACGTGTGGGGGCTTCCCTGGTGGTGCAGTGTTTGAGAGTCCGCCTGCCGATGCAGGGGACGCGGGTTCGTGCCCCGGTCCGGGAAGATCCCACATGCCGCGGAGCGGCTGGGTCTGTGAGCCATGGCTGCTGGGCCTGCGCTTCCGGAGCCTGTGCTCCGCGGCAGGAGAGGCCACAGCGGTGAGAGGCCCGCGTACCGCAAAAAAAAAAAAAAAAAAAAAAAAAAAACAGACGTGTGGTTGCCAAGGGGGAGGGGGGTGCAGGAAGGATAGATAGGGAGCTTAGGGTTAGCAGATGCAAACTAGGATATACAGAATGGAGAAACAAGAAGGTCCTACTGTAGAGCACAGGGGACTATATTCAATACCCTGTAATAAGCCACAATGGCAAAGAACAGGAAAAAGAATGTATGTATGTGTATAACTGAATCACCTCGCTGCACAGCAGAAATTAACACAACATTGTAAATCAACTATACTTCAACAGAATAAAAAAAAAAGAAAGAAAGAAACTCCATGTAGATCAACCTTGTCTAGCTCAACTGATGAATAATGTTTTCAGGCTTAGAAAGGAGACCCAGACCCAACTTTACACTCTTTATCACCTGTCCATTGGCAGGTGCTACCCTCTCCTCCCTGTGAATAAGAAAAAATGTCTGATTTTTTCTTTCTATTTAGTGTTGTTTTTAAGTCTGGACACTCTAGGTTGGTAGTTCTCAACTGGGGCGATTTCACCTTCTAGGGGATAGTTGTCGGTGTCTGGGGACATTTGTGGTTTTCATAACCAAGGGGAGGAGGTGGTTGGTAGAAGCCAGGGATGCTGCTAACATCCTGCAGTGCCCAGGACAGACCCCCACCGCGCAGAATTATCTGCCCAACGTCAGGAGTGCTGTGGAACCCTGCTCTACGAAATCCTTCCCCATTCCTTCAGCAGCCCCCCTGCCATCACTCAGCAGTCTCCATTACCCCAGAAACCACCAGAAGCATGCAGAATGCCCCTGCACACGGCCACGGTCCCCGGCTCTGACAGGGCCAACCCAGCTTAGTCAGAAAGGTGCCCATACTCCTATTATACAAAGACACTCAACAACCCTTCAGATATCTACTTGACGTAAAATCATTTAATTTTTAAGCCCATACTTTCCTACAGACTTATCATTGCCACAAATTAAGTAGCAATACTGGAAAGCCTCACATGAAATATTACCAGTGTAATCGGGTTTCAGAATGCTCTATGCAATTGCCCTCCAGAGGAGACACAAAAGTGAGAACGGCACAGCCCACAGCCTCAGGCCCCGTGCCCCACCAGTGCTCTCTGAGAACTACTGGATAAGCTCCGTAGACCACAGAGGAATCTTTTTAAAATACAAGGAAGAGCACGTCTTCCCCTGCTCAAAACCTTCCCCGGGCTCCAGACTTCAACTTGAGTAAAAGCCAAAAGCCTTACCATGGCCTCAGGGACCCCCATCTGTGATGTCATCCCCACACCCCCTGTTCATCAGCTCCAGACTGGCCTCGTGCTCTTCTCAAATCCTTTATGCTTGTCCCAGCCTCAGGATTTTGTCCTCCCCCAAATTTCTACATAGCTCACTTTCTTCTTTCGTGTGTCTCCAGTGTCCCTTTATCCACAAGGTCTTCTCCGACCACCTGTACAAGGCAGTGCACCCCGCTAATCCTCTCTACCACCCTCCTTTGTTTCTTTTTCTTTGCACAGACTACCGCCACTTGACAATTTATATCTCTTTTTTCATGTCTTTACTTATATCTCATTCTCCCCAGATAGAATGAGAACTTATGTGGCGGGGTCTCTGATTGTTCCTGGCTATAGTCCCAGCCCCTAGAATGGTTTCTAGAACACAGTGTTGACTTAATAAATATTTGTCGAATGAATGACTCCACCACTGCAATTTGGGGTCCACCCCCATAATGCAAAGAGATGAGGAACTTCATGGGTCAGCTCAGCAAGTAGGTATTAAAATCTTCCTAGGTGTTTGCAAGTGCTAGCACTGGAGGATAATGACAAGATATAAAACCTGATCCTTTTCTTGTTTGTTTTCCGTTCAGAGTCTGCATCGAGAACTGCCTCTGGCTAACGTAAGCCAATGAGACTCGGGGAGCTCACAGAATTGCTGAGAAGACTGAGAATGTGGACCCTGCGGGAACCAAGTGGGCTCCTGGGAACTAAACAGCCAAGAGAGTCAAGAATGGTTTTATCAACTATACTCCAATATTTTTAATTAAAAATAAAAAATAATAATTTAAAAGAGAATGATTTTATAGCTGCTGCACAGTCAGAATAAAAACATTGAGCCATGTGACCTGTGATTATTTCTTTTCTCCTCGATACTCATTCCAGGGTCAAAGTTCTAGAAGAGAGCAGCCAATGGGTCACCTGGAGGATACATGGTAAATGTACGGAACAGGAAGAGGAAGGGTCTGGCACGAAATCTGCCCGGGGACCACATTACCTTCCCTGGTGGGAGCAGGCGTCCATATTTATCCCCACAAGGCTGGCCACAGTGAGTTAAGTCACCCCTAGAAAGAACTTGGCATGCTGGTAGGAAATGGAAAGAGACCCGGGGCAGACAACAATAGACAAATACCCACTCTTCCCTTTCCCTCACGGAGCTGTCAGCTGTTTAGTGTTAAATCACAAGTGAAGGATGCGCCAGGTCTAGGGGCCCAATGGCCGTGCCAATGCAGGGAGCTGCAGGGCTTCTGAGCAAGGTGCCCAGTGGGACCCTAGAATCCCCTCCCCTACTCTTCCTTACTGGAAGTAGGAGGTTATATCTAAGCAGTCTGTCCTTTCCCACTGGAAAACATCTAAGGTATCCAGTAAATGTCTCCGGAGCCCTTGGGCCAGAACAGCCCTTCCTAATGTGTGTTCCTCATGACACTTGTCCTGCAAGATGTTCGTCATGCAAAGGCCAGGCAGGTCTGCAGAAAGTGCACAAATATGCCCATTAGCATAACGAGGGTTCCAAGAGCCTCTCAGTGAAGAAGACAGCTCACTTCACTAACCCAGTGTTTCCCAAACTGACTTGACCAAGCGATGTTTTCATAAAATACGATAAGAATTTAGCATCCTGCTTAACTGGCGCTCAGTGGAGCGTCCTCAGGGAACTTGACCCAGAAGAGAATGTTCTTGCAGGGTGTGTGTCCCCCCACCCCCGCCCCCCATCTCACACCTGACTGGTTCTGACATATCCTGGGAAAGAAGAGGAGCTGGGAGGACAGAAGTGAGGAGGAAGCGGTGCTGGATAAAACCAGCACACATTCTTCAAAGAGTTGACTAACCCCCTCTGGCGATTTCTTTACCTTCTCTAAAGCTGTCAGAGACTCACGTGAAGTGAAGAGCGGGCATCGTAGAAATTTAACTGAGGATTGAAATTCAATCACTTCATCTCTTTACACTGTTCACCAGAATTTTATCACCATCTTTAATTCCGACAGTGGATGGTTTTGAGACTAGAGACTTTCACAGAATGCTGGATTCCCTCTCAAAATGTGGGAAGGCCTCAGACCGCTTCATTTTCCCGGTCAGTCACCCACCCTCCTCTGAACTAAGGACAGGTAATCACAGAAAGTAGGCTACTACCTCCTCCTTCCTGTCCGTCCCCCTTAGGCCAGGCCAATCCTGCATCTCACCATCCTCCAGAGACCCTCTGCCCCTCAGAACCCGCAGCGGTCCTGGCTGAGGAGGCAGGGAAAGGGGACACCTGGCTGGCTGAACTCCTGACTCAGCAGCTTCAGTCACGCTCACGGGGGTGGATGCTTTGGGTCAGTTCAGGAACTGGTGTGTCTCCTACCCCACCTGCCTGTGAAAGGCTCATTACTGTGATAATAAAATCTTACCCTGGCTTTAGGTATGTTCTTCCAACTGACGAAAGGATTACTGCATCTTTGATATCACAATTCAAATGGATCAGCAGGGAGAAACATCGATTGATCCTTGAACTATGGTGCTGGTCTGTTGAAAGTGCTATAATATGCCTTGAGCAGAAACACCGAATCACGGGGATCAGTAACTGAGCTCTGTCGGTGCCACTGCTGCGGGCTGCCCAGGTAGGCTGGCGCTGGCGACAAAAGGAACAGGGTCGACATAAAGACCACTTCACCAGGAACATGGAACCTTGATTTCTGAGTGAAAGTGCAACTGTCCTTGGGGTTGTCAACATGCCTCGATTCTTCTTTGGCTGTTTGCAAGGACATTTGCATCCAGCAGCTACCTCGGTTGCCGTGACAAAGGCCATCTTGCTAAACTGAAACAAAGCTCAGTGAAACCAGGTAAGAGCATGTAAGAGAGATGATTTTCTTTTTAATAACGGAGATAAACTGGTTATTTCCGTTTCTAAGGAATGGTTCCACTTTAACATGCCTCGTGGATGATCAGGAAAACCTCAGTGCGGTCCATGTTGGTGAAATAGCAATGCAATGGCATCTGATTTAGGGGAGCAGCACACCCAGAAGGAAACCTACAAGGTCCCCTTGTCTCTTGTCTCTATGTGGTTTGTGCCTCTGGTCCTGAAGCCATCCTGAAACTCCAGAGGTTTGGCCGCTCCAAATCAAAAAAAAAAAAAAAAAAAAAAACAGAAGACAAGGCACGCATGGGATAGAGGGCAATCCACTGCTAGAGAAAACTCACATGTAGTTCATTTCTGCGTCTCGGTAGCTACAGGTAAGAAGGGGAGGTCTAATGGACTAAGGTGACACGTTCTCATTTCTCTTGGCTCCCCCAGCGAAGAGAAAACCAGGACCCCAGCTGCTTGGCAGACTGTCTTTTTATGTCAGTGTGAATATATCTGGTTTATTTCTGAACATACCTGGCCATTTTTCCCTGAATCAGAGGCCTGCTTATTCTTATCAAAACTAGCAGGTGTCTCTTGGAAAAAGGCATGGAATTACACCCAAGCTATAAAGCACACATTTATTCTCATCGTGAAGATGGGCTGCTCAGTGTACTGCATGAAAACTCCTTCAACCTCCAGTTAGGAGGCCCGGGTTCCAGCCCAAATGGATTGGGTCCCTCATCTGTTCTGTGACTCAGTTTTCTTATTGGTCAAATGGGGCAAGGAGGTCTCTAAAGAAGTCTTTGGCGTTCACATTCTTGGGGTCTCCCAATGTCCATTTGTTGTAATAAATTCAAGTTTTCCAGGTCTGTGTCTTATTTATTTAGGTATTTTCAGGGCCTTTCTCAAAGTTGGCGCCCACTAGACGTTGGGTGGATGGATGGAGGGATAGATGGATGGATGGATGGAAGGAAGGAAGGAGGGAGGGAAGGAATGAAGGTAGGGATGGAGTTGGGTGATTGAATGCTGTGTTTGTCACTATTTCACGTCACTATTTCATTTGTGGGGAATTCCGGCATTCGGGATGAGCCCTCTGCCTGAGTTCCCAGTGTCTCTGAGAATGCTGAACCAGAAGGAGGGGTGCTGATCATGCGAGAGGTCGGCCTCCCAGATGAGTTTCATTGGCTCCTGCCTCTCAGCATCGAGAACAGCTCAGTAATAAGTAATTTGGGGCTGACTTTGCTGAGTGGACCACTCTGAGTACTTGGCAGTCACTGCTCCTCAGTCGGGTGTCTCCTTGGCCACGTAACATCACCTTCCTGTCCACCATCTGGTCCCTGCAGCCTCTCGGAGACCAGCCCTCCCCAGCTACCCCTCACTCTCTGTTCTCCTTCCAGGTGGGAGTGCGACTGGTGATCCCAGTTCGTTCCAGAGGGGCTGGGCTGTGACTGCCCTGCTCCTTCCAGACACCGAGCTGCTGCCGTGTGTCCCCCACCGCACATAGCAGCACCCCCATTTGCCATTTCCTCTACCGGGTGGCATACCCTGGCCTCTGAGAAGACCTCTGAATGGCCTTTGTGTAAGAAGATGGGGTCTAAACAGGACTCCCTGCAACACTGCCAATCCAGAAATTAAGATTCCAGCCACGAGCCAGTGTACCATATAGTCACATCCTCAGTGGGACTGGAAGGCGGACGCAGCCTTCAGGTGTGGCATGTAGGGCGCCAACGGCTCGGGGATGATGAAAGCTGATTTCTGTGGCACTAATTTTCCGTCATTGACCTCTTCCTGCATTAACTGTGAAGGGGGAAAACTTTTATGACGACAGCTTCTTAAATGCTAATTCCGTCTCTTTGGCGAGGGAACAAGAAGCCCAGCTTATCCCACGTGAGGAGCACAGAGGCAGACACCCTCCGGCAAAGATTTCTGACGAGCCACGTCTGACGGACACATTCTAATGAAGGGGGAACATCTGGCCGAAGATCTGCTTTGGCACCCTCAAATCAGACCCCTGTTTCACGCACAGCACATCTCAATTATCAGGAAAACCTGGTGCGGAGACAAATGACAGGTGTTAAAGACAACAGCAGGAGGTGCAGCTTCCAGCTGCCCGACAGATGCAGACATCTGAAGGGATCTATTCTTTCTACAATGGCTTGAAAGGGGGAAAGTTTTCAAAGTAATTTAAAATTCCACATATTTAAAATTGGAGTCCAACTTAACAGAAAAACTGATGCTCGCCAGGGAAGAGAGGCCATTTGTAGAGAAATGAACTTACAAATAATAGGGCTATGCATGCTTTGCATTCTGTGTGGATATGACATCGTTTCCCGTTAGTAAACCCACATACTTTGTATTCAGTAAGGACAGGAGCCACCAGCTCTGCAAAGCTCTGTCCAGGGCGGGGGCCGGGCCATGCAGGGTTTGATGAATGCCAGCTGCAAGGAAAGGTGAGTGGGGGGAGGGGTCTCAGACCCCAAAGACTTGTCTGTGAACTTCGCTGCTCGACAGCCTCATTTTTGCATTCACCAACTTCTCTTTTAACTTGCAAATACACCTTAGAGTTTTATCTGGCATTAACTATATGATACTGTTCATCTTTCTTTCCTCTTAAAATACAGATAATAAAAAGAGCCATCGCCCACGTGTGCACTCTGCACTGGGCATGGTGCCAGCATGACTCTCTTTAATCCTCTCAATGACCCCGCGATGCAGGGACTCCCACTGTCCCATTTTTAATAAGCAGAAAACAGGCTGGAGAAGCTTTAATCCCTGGAGCCCTTGTACGGCATGGGCTTTTGCTGCTCCGCCTTTATGTCAAAGACCTTCACTCAGCAAAACCTGACTGGATGCCTACTGTGTGCTGAGTCCCAGAAATGCTAGGATGAAGGAGTCCCCACAGTGTGGTCCCAGTGTGGCCACCCTGTGAACAAGCTAATGGGGTTGGGGGTGGGAGGCAGAAGAGGAGGGAGAAGGGACCACCTAGATGAGATGTGGCCCAGGCCAGGCTCTGAGAAGTCAGGTGAGGGTCCGCAGTGGGAGAAGAACGCAGAGCGAGAACAAACAAGAGAAGGAAAAGGAGTCTTTTCAAGTCCTTCTGACACAATCTGCGCACGTCTAGTCTGAAGTCAAGCGCCCCCATGAGTGACCACCCGCCACAGCTCTGCAGTCCACCCCCTCCCCCCCGCCCCCCCCCCCCCCCCCCCCCCGAGCACATGGTGACAGGGGCTTACAGGCAGCTGTGTCAGGGCAGCCCAGCCAGGGTTCAACCTGACACTGGGCAGTTCTGAGCCCTGTGCAGGTTACGAAGCCTCCTTACTTCTGGACTTAAGACAATCACCAGATAGAGAACAAACTAGTGGTTCCCAGTGGGGAGAGGAAAGGGGGAGGGGCCATATAGGGGGAGGGGGCTAAAGGTACAAATTGTTATGTGTAAAATAAGCTACGAGGATATACTGTACAACACGGGGAATATAGCCAGATTTTACAAGAGCTATACTTGGAGTATAACCTTTAAAACTTGTGAATCACTATATTGTATGCCTGTAACTTATATAAATTGCATATCAACTATAAGGCGATAAAAAAATAATTTTAAAAAATGTCATCACCAGCACCTCCTGGACGCACGGAGAGGATTAAAGGAGAGGAGATGCTTCATGTGATGTCATCTTCAATTCCTCCATTCCCCTGCTGCCCACAGCCAAGCCTGGAGCAAAATCTTTGGATTCTATTCCCAACACCTGTCTGAGTGCATCTAGCTCTCCAAGGCCAGCACCCTGGTCACCACTCTCTCTTGTCTGGACGGCTGCTACATGCCTTGAACTCATCCTCCTGCATTCACTCCTGCCCCCCTTCATTCATACATCAAGGGGGACCCAGTGCGAACCAGAGAGAGCTTCCGGACCCTCACCCACATGGACGCTTTTCCCAGCCTCTATCAGGGCCCTGCACTTTTGTACTTGCCATTTTGTATGCTATTTCTTAAACAAGTTTGCCCAAATTATATAGGCTTTAGGCCTCAAAACACCTGAATCTGGGCTTCCCTGGTGGCGCAGTGGTTGAGAGTCCGCCTGCCGATGCAGGGGACACAGGTTCGTGCCCCGGTCCGGGAAGATCCCACATGCCGCGGAGCGGCTGGGCCCGTGAGCCATGGGCCGCTGAGCCTGCGCGTCCGGAGCCTGTGCTCCGCAGCGGGAGAGGCCACAACAGTGAGAGGCCCGGGTACCACAGAAAGAAAAAACAAAAAGAATAAAAACAAAAATAAACAAACAAAACACCTGAATCTGCCCCAGCTTGCATAAGTGGTCTTGTAACAAAGCAGAATGAGTCCCACAGCTTCCTCTTTTCAAATGCTTTAGTTGCTTCTGCATTAAACAGAAAGCTCACCCCTGTTCACCCCTCCAAAGACCCCTCCTATCACTTCTCCCTTCCTCCGTATGATCAAGCCACACCGGGTCTCCTTTCAGCTCCTTGAATGCACCAGGCTCTTCCCTTCCTCAGAACCTTTGTACATCCTGCTTCCTCTTCCTGAAGCAACCCTGACCCTGGCACCTGGCATAGCACACACTCCTTTTCAACCGTCCTGACCTGAAGCAGGTGTTCCTCCTTTTATCTCTCATCTCCTGGTCTCACTAATGTTGCTTGTTTGTCTGTTTCCTTGATTTTTGTCCATCTTGAACCTCTAGAATATAAATTTCAGGAGGGCAAGTTGCACTGATGTCAAGGTCAACATCGCATACTCAGCACCCATCACAGTTCCTGGCACCCAGTAAGTGCTCAGTAAAAGGGGAGCTGCCATTCTGATTCACAACCTCTACCTCCCAGGCCTTTGAGATCTCCAAACTTCCTTGATGGCAGGGACTTGAACAGTGAGTGATCAAAATCGAGGACTGGCAATGGAAACACCAAGACCCAAGGAGCAGATCCTTGGACGATGAAACCATCCTTAGGAACCATGGGTGCAGCTTCCCAACTTGACCGGTCAAGGACCAAGCCACTGCAGAAGTGGCAAAAACAGATGGGGCAGGTGTTAAAGGGGGACGAGACTCTGTCCGCATTTATGGAGCCATGGGTGCCCCAGGAGAGCTGGAAAACAGTGGCTCCAGGGAACAGAATTCCAAGACATATCAACTGGCAACATTCATAAGGAGGAGATGAGATTGGAAGCCTTTGAGAGTGACCTTAAAAGATACCGTGACTCCAAAACCCAGAGACCTCACAGCTAATGAATGACTAGTCAGACTCAGACCCAGATCCGCCTGACCTTGAGGTGTTGCCTTTCCAAGACCCTATGCGTTGTCATGCAGCCATTGAACAGTTATTTATCGGGTCCTGTTCTCTGAGCCAGGCACTGGGGCTGCATTGACTCGGGGACACATGTGGTCCCTGGGCGTGTGTGGTTTCAGGTCCATGGGCAGCTGGCATCTATGAGGATTCACTGTATGCCAGGCACAGATGCCGAAGATACGGCCCCAGTGTGTCCACCCCCATCACAGAACTCAGGGTAGAAAACATGACCCTTATCTTAGAGACGAGCAACCCAGCAACCGCATACGTTATGGACCGTTTCTGAAGCTCAGTATTCTTATGCGTCAAATGGGCATATGTGTCCCTCACTCTTGGAGTGGTTGTGAAAAGCCGCACAAACCCTGCTCGTGCCCAGCAGACTGGTAGGTGGACAGCGTTAGGGGCTGCCCAGCTCTCCACCCCCTTTTCAAGGGACTTTGCCGCTCCTTCTGTCAAGAGTGGGGTCTATGAGTTCTGCCGTGTGACTTACCTTCGGCTTGAGCACGTGTTTCTGCACTTCTGTTTCCTGTTTCTGCTCTTGCCCCCAGCCTTCACCCCAGGTGACCTGCCTGAGGGGAGCCGTTGCCCCAGCTGACAGCCTGCCAACCCCAAACACACAAGCAGGCCCAGAAGAGACCAGAACCATCAGCCAAATTCACCAACTTGAGGGTACAGAGGCAAAGAAATTCTCATTCTATGAGCCACTGAGTCTTGGGGGTGGTGAGTTTTTCGGCATTACCACGGCAACAGATACATGAATTCCATTACTGTTGTTCATCCCTTATCCCCCTCTGAGTCCTCTGACAAAACGGCACTTCTGGATCTACGTGGAGCCCCATCTGACTCTGAGGTCTGCTGCCACCATTCAGACGTTGCCCCTGCCTGCCGCCACCCACTTGCTACCACCCTGCCTGCGAGGTTGCAGCGTTCAGGCTCCTGGGGCATTTTTCATCATCTCTCTGCTGATTTCCCAGAGACCCACAAGGCAGAAATTTTGCCGATAGGCAAGAAATGGTGTGAAGAGAGATGTAGGATGTTCCAGGGCCAGGAGAGGGCACGGCAGTGTCTGCCTGAGATGGGGCAGCACACAGGGCAAGGAGGTCACCAGACACCCACTGAAGTGCTTAGGAAGCCCAGGCCAGGGGCACAGGTCTGATCCATCCTGGGACAGGATGGGACAAAGCTGCAGGGATAAAAAGGAAGGCAGTCATGGGGGTGGGCTGAGCTTGGTGACCCACTGGATGTGCCCATGGTTTCCTGGTGTGACTGACGTGGAACCCACAGATCACAGACCACAGGTGGTCCTTCTGTCCACGTGCCCCACGTCAACTCACCATCTCTCTCCTTCCCCCAACACACAGCTCAAACAGGATGTTTCAGAAAAAGAAATATAGCCTGTGAGCATCTATACAAAATGTTGATATCCTGAATGCTAATTTTTAAATCAATGATTAGGATCAATCACTAGTCATCAGAGAAATGCAAATCAAAACCACAATGGGGTATCGCCTCACATCTGTTAGGATGGCTCTTATTTAAAAAAAAAAAGGAAAAGACAACAAGTATTGGCAAGGATGTAGAGAAATTGAAACTTTTGAACTGTTACTGAGAATGCAAAATGGTGTAGCCACTATGGGCAACAATATGCACATTCCTCGGAAAATTAAAACTAAAACTACCCTATGATCCAGCCATCCCACTTCTGGGTATGATCCAAAGAACTGAAATCAGGATCCTGAAGAGATATCAGTGCTCCTACGTTCATTTCAGCATTATTCATAAGAGCCAATATGGGGAAACTATCTACATGTCCATCCACAGATGAATGGACAAAGAAAAAGGTGGTCTGTACATACAATGGAATATTATTCAGCCCTAAAAAAGAAAGAAATCCTGCAATATATGACAACATGGAAGAATCTTGAGGTCATTATGCTAAGTGAAATAAACCAATCACAGAAAGACAAATACTGCATGAGTCCACTTATATGAAGTTTCTAAAACGGTCAAATTCATAGAATCAGAGTCTGGAAGGGTGGTGGCCATGGGCTGAGGGAGGGGAGCTGGGGAATTTCTAATCAAGGGCATAAAACTTCAGCTAAGCAGGATGAATATGCCCTAGAGATCCACTGAACAACATTGTATCAACGGTCAACAACAATGCACTGAACACTTTAAAACATTTGTTAGGAGGGTAGATCTCATGTTAAGTGTTTTTACCACAATAAAATTTTTTTAATCTTCAGGATCAGTGTTTTATACGTATTATAACTACTCCTCAGAACAACAGTGCAAGGGAGGTCTTATCATTCCCACTTTACCAGTTGTGAAGCCGAGGTCACTCACTCATCCCATGTCCAAGAATGAACAGTAAAAGAGCTGGCATTTTCCAAAGCCTCTTAGTTTCACCCCAGAACTTGGATTCCAAACTTGTCTCTGAAGGCAGAAACATTATCCTTTGACCCCAATTTTAATTCACGCTCAGGCCATCCCCAGCTCAGAATCCACGTTCCCCCACCCGCTCATGTGCACAGCTTTCTGGAAGGGAGTCACGATCCCCCGCATGGCTGGCTCTCAAAGCCGTCCAGGAACCAGGCTTGGCCATCTTCCCCAGGCTGCCTGTCTCGATGTTCCATCGCCCTCATACAGGGTTCCTCAGTCCCATAAAAAGGACAAATCAAACTTAAGCACACGCCAGGCCTTAGAGAAAGCTCCATTTGGAGTTGAGTAAGTAGCTGGAGGCCTGCCAGGGCCGGTATGAAGGATCTAAGAGAAACTCTGAGCTGAGGGTCATTAAAGGGAAGCTATTTAATACCGGAAAAGGAAGGGAATTTTAAAAGCACCACCCTATTATAGACTCTTGCTGCATCCCATCTTCCAGTTAAAACCCAGAGCACATTTCCACCTCTTCTCCCTTCACGGGATGCCACAAGAACCAGCCCTCCGCCCGGAAGAACCTACAGCATCAGGTCCAGCCCTAAGGCACTAAGATAACCACAATCATGAGAGCCATTAAGTAAAGAGGGATTTAAGAACTCGAGTGCAGATCAGTGAGGAAAGCAGGTGAAAACGGACTGCCCGCAGTGATAGACCTGCTCATTCCACAGGGCTACAGGTTCACTGTGTGATGTCTCAACATCCAAAGAGAAAACAATCCACTTCTGTAGAAACGGTCTGTGCTCTCCTCCCAGGCCTCTGTCGACGATCGCTTTCGAATCAGGCTCCCACACACCAGCAGACTTCCAGAACATCTCAGGGGAGAGGGCCCACCTGGGCATGTGTGCCCACTGCCCGCCTTCAGCCAGAGCTCCTGTGTTTCTATCCGTTTGACAAACTGGCTTCCCCTAAGATTCCATTTTCAGAAAGAGTTCCATTTAAAAAGAACCACATGCACCACTTGAAGGAAACTCAGCCCCCCGTGGCCCAGGTAGTTTGTGAAGAACAGAAACTTCACAGCTGAAGCTCTTCAAATAAGATTCAGGAGCTCTGCCCTCGGCACAGAGGTCAGACAGCAGCGTTGTCAAATACCAGTCTAAGGGGAGAATGTTCTGGAAACTTTTATAAACAGAAGGGCTCCTCAGGTGCCAACGCAGGCTCGTGACATGAAGCCAAGGCCCTTCAAAGGACAATGGCACCTTCGAACGAGGAGCAGATCTCACCTGCCTCCTGCTCGAACCCAGGAATATGGTTTGCACCAGGAGATGAGAGTCTGCCTTCCCTCTGAAGCCGGAAAGGGGTGTCGACCTTAATTTTCCTTTCCTGGCGATGATGCCCGCTCATAACGAGCTCTCCCTCAGCCAGGCAGGTCCTCCCTGCCTACTGCATTTCACCACCTGAGCTAAGGGCAAGCTGTCAGCCAGCAACCCCACCCAGAGAGAGAGAGAGAAGGAAGCAGTTTCAGTCATCTGTTCACAAATCAATGCTTTACAAGAATGAGCTTATGTTCCATATATATGTGTTAGCATACGGCATTTGTTTTCCTCTTTCTGACTTATTTCACTGTGTGACAGACTCTAGGTCCATCCACCTCACTACAAATATCTCAATTTCGTTTCGTTTTATGGCTGAGTAATATTCCATTGTATATATGTGCCACATCTTCTTTATCCATTCATCTGATGATGGACAATTAGGCTGCTTCCATGTCCTGGCTATTGTAAACAGAGCTGCGATGAACATTTTGGAACATGACTCTTTTTGAATTATGAATAAACTAGGGGTAAGACAGGAATAAAGACACAGACCTACTAGAGAATCGACTTGAGGACACGGGGAGGGGGAAGGGCAAGTTGTGACAAAGTGAGAGAGTGGCATGGACATATATACACTACCAAATGTAAAACAGATAGCTAGTGGGAAGCAGCCGCATAGCACAGGGAGATCAGCTCGGTGGTTTGTGACCACTTAGAGGGGTGGGATAGGGAGGGTGGGAGGGAGGGAGACGCAAGAGGGAAGGGATATGGGAACATATATATATGTATAACTGATTCACTTTGTTATAAAGCAGAAACTAACACACCATTGTAAAGCAATTATACTCCAATAAAGTAGTGGGGGATTTTCCAGCTATCTTTCTGTTATTGATTACTAGTTTAATTCCTTTGTGGTCTGAAAGCAGACATTGTATAATTTCTATTCTTTTTAATATGTTAAAGTATGTTTTATTGCCCAGAATGTTGTCTAATTTGGTGAATGTTTCATGTGAGCTTGAGAAGAATGTATTCTGTTGTTATTGGATGAAATATTCCATAGATGTGAATTAAATCTTCTTGATTACTAAAAAAAAAAAAAAAAAAAAAAAAAAACCAATGAGCTTATGGCCAGCACTGGTATTTTTACCAAGACATAAAATAAGCGATAAGGATAGACAGTTCTGTTTTTATGGGAAGATGCTTTCATCAGATCCTCGGGCCCTCTGCCTCCATCACATTACAGCTGCCAGATAAAAATTCCTTTTGTGCTGGAAAGCTCGACACTAACACGATCATGATATTCAAAACACAATAAGCTTCAAAAATACATTTAATTCCATGTGTCGCTTTCAATTGCAAAAGCTACTCCAAAAAAAAAAAAATACCACTTTAGCTTTTAACCAAGTCTATTCTCTCCACGCCCTA
The DNA here is from genome assembly GCF_008692025.1 of Phocoena sinus. Taxonomy (NCBI): domain Eukaryota; kingdom Metazoa; phylum Chordata; class Mammalia; order Artiodactyla; family Phocoenidae; genus Phocoena; species Phocoena sinus. Next base: position 79,621,098 of record NC_045778.1, read on the forward strand.
TTAACAATATTTCACCGAAACAAACAGCATTCCGCACAGTGGGGCCCACAAGCGTTTGGGAAAGTGCCTTCTATTTGCAGTCTTTCCCCAATAATATACAACCCTCGGAAGGAGTGTGTGACTTCCGACAATTATTCGTAAGTGTTATTTTTCTCTTGGGGGGCTCTTGATATACAACTAACAATTAACAAGGAAGTAGAAACCAATAAACCTTTCTAATTTAAAGCAGCCTGAAGTCGCACCAGTAGCAACGTCTGAGCCCCATACAAGCGTCTGCACAGGCTGGGGTTCGTGGCTCTGGGGCCAGGCAACGCTGGGAGGAGAGAGGGTGATGACGTCAGAGGAAGGAGATTGAGAAGATGGGGGTCAGGAGAGAGGGTGGGATCAATTCAGAGCGTGGAAGAAGAGAAAGCAGGAAGGGAACTAGACATAACGTCTCAGCATGGCACCTCAGAGTCCTTCCGATGTCAGCCACGGTGATGTGTCTGATTCCCTGTCCGCACAGCTCTCCAGGCTCTCCTTCCTGCAGCCAGCCAGCTCATCCCCCAAACAGGTGTTTACAGAGCACCTGGGCTTGGCACGGGGGCTGGCAAGCAAAATCTAAGCTCTTGTGCAGCTTACAGTCTGGATGAAGGGACAGATATTCATCAAATACAAATAAACATCACGTGACTGTGACAAGGGCAACAAAGGAGAGGAAGGTGGACTCCAGTTACCTGAGGTGGGGTTGGTCTTGAGATCAGGGATGGCTTCCCTAGGACACACGGGTGAGGATCTGTAGGATGAGTCAAGGTCACTTAGGGAGAAGGGAATGAGTGGCATAGCTCAAGCCGGAGGACCAGCTCGTACAGTATTAATACAAGGATCCCACAGCAGAAGGCTCATGGAGAGCACGAGTGGATTAGAGAGAGGGAGGTGGAGATGGTGGAGCTCAGGGGCCAGGGCCCCCAGGGCCTTTGAGACCACAGCAAGAACTTTCTTTTTTTTTTTTTTTTTTAATAAAATTCAACATCCATTTATGATCAAAACTCTCCAGAAAGTGGGCATAGAGGGAACATACCTCAACATTATAAAGGCCATATATGACAAACCCACAGCTAACATCATACTCAACAGTGAAAAACTGAAAGCATTTCCTCTAAGATCAGGAAAAAACAAGGATGCCCACTCTTGCCACTTTTATTCAACATAGTATTGGAAGTCCTAGCCACAGCAGTAAGAGAAGAAAAAGAAATAAAAGGTATCCAAATTGGAAAAGAAGACGTAAAACTGTCACTGTTCGCAGATGACATGATACTATACATAGAGAATCCTAAAGATGCTATCAGAAAACTACTAGAGCTAATCAGTGAATTCGGTAAATTCACAGGATACGAAATTAATACACAGAAGTCTGTTGCATGTCTATACACTAACAATGAACAATCAGAAAGAAAAATTAAGGAAATAATCCCATTTATCATCGCATCAGAAAGAATAAAATACCTACAAATGAACCTACCTAAGGAGGCAAAAGACCTGTACTTTGAAAACTATAAGATGCTGATGATGAAAGAAACTAAGAACTTTCTTTATTCTAAGAGCAACTGAAAGGAATGGAAAGATTTTTAAGTGGGGAGCAACGTGGCCTCAACAGCTCATTCTATCTATAGGTGGAGACTAGGCAGAAAGCATGGACTAGTGCAGGAGTCCAACCAACACGGCAGCAGGGACGGAGAGAAGAGGGTGGATCCCAGAGATGATTAGGAGGTAAATCACAAGAATGTAGTCAGGGATTGGATGTGGGAGTGTGAGAGACACAGAAAGACTCCTTGGGTTCCAGCTTGGCCGACCAGATGGATGGTGGTACCATCTCTGAAATGGGACAGCAATCTTGAGCTTAGAGAGACTGCACAGTAGATGAAGGGCTCATACCCTCTGGGGAGAAATGAATTGAAACTCATTCCCCCTTTCTAAGAATAGGACACAGTGGCCCTCAGGGACTGTCCCTGTCATGTCCACCCCATCATCCGACTTCCTCAGATCTGGATGAGGTGGTTTTGCTCCTCAGTACACAGGAGGCGGTAACTAAGTGTCCATGCCTCTGAGGGGAAGCAGTTAAATCCGCCTGGATGCAGTTCTTTCTGACACAAAGCTACACAACTGGGTAATCTTCAGCTGAGCTCTTCGTTTAGTACATTATTTCACCAATTATTTTAAAAATTAGATTATGCACCAGGTGATGGGCAAAGATGAAGCTAGAGGCAGAAACTCGTATAGGGGGAAAAAATTGCTTATTGCACTATTTATTGGTGATTGCAGCAAAACTGAGGGTCAAGACCCAGGCAGCCTCTAAGCAGAATTCAGGAGAGGATGTGAGCAGAACGGTTATTCATCAGAGAACAAACAGGAACCATCACATGTCCCTGTGACAAAAGCAACTTGGTCTATTTTCTTTCCAATAATGTCCTATACAAGTTGGCATAACTAACCCAAACATGTCTCTTTATGTCTTGCTCAGAAAGCAGGAATAAATGTCCTTTCTTCTCTGGGGACCAGGAGCTGGGCTGCTTTTTCCCACCTCCCTCTTGCAGAACAGGGTGGAGGCTGGGTGGATAAAGCAGAAAGGAGACGCTCAGTGGAAGGTTGTCCCTCTCAACAAAGGAAGCTGAGTCAGAGGACAGGTACCTGTCATACAAAGCCCTTGAAAGAATCTTGGAAAAATCCAAAGACGAGGACATCCCTGGTGGAGCAGTGGTTAAGAATCTGCCCGCCAGTGCGGGGAACATGGGTTCAAGCCCTGGTCCGGGAAGATTCCACATGCCGCGGAGCAACTTAGCCTGTGCACCACAACTGCTGAGCCTGCACTCTAGAGCCCGTGAGCCACAACTACTGAGCCCGTGTGCCACAACTACTGAAGCGCACGCACCTAGAGCCTGTGCTCCGCAACAAGAGAAGCCACCAAAATGAGAAGCCCACACACCGCAACAAAAAAGTTCCCGCTCGATGCAACCAGAGAAAATCCCACGTGCAGCAACAAAGACCCAATGCAGCCAAAAATAAATTAATTAATTAAAAAAAAAAAGTCCAGGACTTCCCTGGTGGCGCAGTGGTTGCGAGTCCACCTGCCGATGCAGGGGACACGGGTTCGTGCCCCGGTCCGGGAAGATCCCACATGCCGCGGAGCGGCTGGGCCCGTGAGCCATGGCCACTGAGCCTGCGCGTCCGGAGCCTGTGCTCCGCAACAGGAGAGGCCGCAACAGTGAGAGGCCCGCGTACCACAAAAAAAAAAAAAAGAAAATCCAAAGACAAATGCTTTCCCTGTCAGGGTCTCAGCGGCCGTCACAGGATCCAATTCCCGGCCTGCTCTGTGGGCTTCCTGGGAGGGGCAGGTCGGATCCCTGGATGCAGTAGGCTCCACGTCAATCCTTCATACTAATAATGCCATTCAATCTAGTGGACAACTGGCCCAAGTTCATGGGCCAGTCCCTGAACTTGGGATCATGGAGATGAGTGGGACAAGGTCCCTGCTCTCCGAGCCCACAGTCTTTAAGGGGAAAAAATGGACAAATCTACAAAGGAAACAAGAAAACACTGGAAGAACTGATTGCTGAAAAAACAAAATGCTCTTGGGAGACTAGGGGTGGGGCAGGTTGATTCAGGGAATTAATCTGAAAAAGGAAGGATTTTCTCAACAGAAATACATAGAAGTCAGTTTCAGGAGAGTCTCACCATGGCCAAGGAGAGACATAAGCAAGTGTTGAGCACCAGTGCTGCAAGGCTATCCAACTGGAGAAAAATCTAGAAGAATGGACTATAGACAGAGGGCGAAGGGAATGCTGGGCCAAGGAGTTTATACTTTGCTCTCTGAGGACTGATGTGATTTCTGACCAAAGAAATTGTTTTGATTAAAGACACTCTTAAAATATAATAATAATGGGCTTCCCTGGTGGCACAGTGGTTAAGAACCCGCCTGCCAATGCAGGGGACACGGGTTCGAGCCCTGGCCTGGGAAGATCCCACATGCCGTGGAGCAACTAAGCCTGTGCGCCACAACTACTGAGCCTGCGCTTTAGAGCCCGCGAGCCACAACTAGTGAGCCTGCGTGCCGCAACTACTGAAGCCCACGTGCCTAGAGCCCGTGTGCTCCGCAACAAGAGAAGCCACCGCAATGAGAAACCCACGCACCACACTGAATAGTAGCCCCTGCTCGCCACAACTAGAGAAAGCCTACGCGCAGCAACGAAGACCCAAGACAGCCAAAAGTAAATATGTTAATTAACTAATAATAATAATTTTTTTAAAAAGACACTCTGGGGCTTCCCTGGTGGCGCAGTGGTTGAGAGTCTGCCTGCTAATGCGGGAGACACGGGTTCGAGCCCTGGTCTGGGAGGATCCCACATGCCGTGGAGCAACGGGGCCCGTGAGCCACAACTACTGAGCCTGCGCGTCTGGAGCCTGTGCTCCGCAACAAGAGAGGCCGCGACAGTGAGAGGCCCGCGCACCGCGATGAAGAGCGGCCCCCGCTTGCCACAACTAGAGAAAGCCCTCGCACAGAAACGAAGACCCAACAGAGCCAAAAAAACTAAAAAAATAAGTAAATAAATAATATTTAAAAAAAAAAAAGACACTCTGAAACATTGCTCAAGAGAGGAATCCTCCCCATGGGCAGGGAGGAATCTATAATAAGGCAGATAAGTACAGTGTGATCAAAACAGCTCTGTACAGGGCCTCCCTGGTGGCGCAGTGGTTGAGAGCCCACCTGCCGATGCAGGGGACGTAGGTTCGTGCCCCGGTCCGGGAAGATCCCACATGCTGCGGAGCAGCTGGGCCCATGAGCCATGCCCACTGAGCCTGCGCGTCTGGAGCCTGTGCTTGGCAACGGGAGAGGCCACAGCAGTGAGAGGCCCATGTACCGCCAAAAAAAAAAAAAAAAACAGCTCTGTATAAAAAGTATCCACATCGTTCTACTCCAACAATTAGAGCCTTAATTTAAAAAACAGTTTTTTCAGGGAAAACAAACAGATAAATTTGGTGTCCCTCAAGTAGACTTATTTATGAAACAGAAACAGATTCACAGACATAGAAAACAAACTTATGGTTACCAGAGGGGTAAAGGGGATGGGGGAGGGATAAATTAAGAGTTTGGGATTAACAGATACACATTACTATGTATAAAATAGACAACCAACAAGGACCTACTGTAGAGCACAGGGAACTATACTCAATACCTTGTAATAACCTATAATGGAAGAGAATATAAAAAAAGAGTATATATATTTATATATATGTATAACTGAATCACTTTACTGTACACCTGAAACTAAGGCAACATTGTAAATCAACTATAGTTCAATTTAAATAAATAAATAAATAAAAATTTGGTGTCCCTTCTATACCTCATTCATAGAGAAACTGCATTACAAATAACTTCCAGAAGAGAAAAGAAACACAATTCACATCAGATCCAGGGTGGTTTTTAAGGTATAATAGAACAACCCTTCCTCAAAGCGTGGTCAACGGTCCATGTTTTATTGGGGCAACTGACTGTCTGACTCTATGAAATAAAATTGGAACTATGATTATGACAGAAGCAAATCACTGTCCTTACAAAAGCTGGTATAAAGGCACAATTATCCTCAAGTTTTAAGTGGAAATATAATCACTTCATCCCACTCATCAATCAAAGACCCACCCTTCAAAAATTGCCATTTGTAAAGGTCAGGCTTAATTGATCAGGAGGGAGAAAATGTCATGCTGTCCCACCTTCTTCTTTACCTAAGTGAATTACTAATTGAAACAGTGACCTTCGTCAATCCCCTTTACATACATTTCCTATAAGTGATTTCCCCAGAAATGGCTTAAATGTGCACCTGATTCTCCCAATCCTTTCTAAATCATTAGAGCAAGCAGTCTCATAGGCAGACAGGTAGCATGGTGATGGGGAAACTGTAAACGGAATCGTTTTATAACACGGAGAATGGAAATTTGAAAGAGACTTCCTACCTCTCACTGATTTTGAAAACAGATGTAAGTCTGGGAAGAAATAGTCATCCTAAAGCGCAGACAGCAGAAGCAAGAAGAACGACAACCCTGCAGCCTGTGGAACAAAAACCACATTCACAGAAAGACAGACAAGATGAATAGGCGGAGGGCTACGTACCAGATGAAGGAACAAGATAAAACCCCAGAAAAACAACTAAATGAAATGGAGGTTGGCAATCTTACGAAAAAAGAATTCAGAACAATGATAGTGAAGATGATCCAGGACCTTGGAAAAAGAAAGGAGGCAAAGACAGAGAAGATGCAAGAAATGTTTAACAAAGACCTAGAAGAATTAAAGAACAAACAAACAGAGATGAACAACACAATAACTGAAATGAAAAATACACTAGAAGCGATCAATAGCAGTATAACTGAGGCAGAAGAACTTATGATAAGTGACCTGGAAGACAGAATGGTGGAATTCACTGCTGTGGAACAGAATTAAGAAAAAAGAATGAAAAGAAATGAAGACACCCTAAAAGATCTCTGGGACAACATAAAACAGAACAACATTTGCATCACAGGGGTCCCAGAAGGAGAACAGAGAAAGGACCCAAGAAAATATTTGAAGAGATTATAGTCAAAAACTTCCATAACATGGGAAAGGAAATAGCCACCCAAGTCCAGGAAGCGCAGAGTCCCATACAGGATAAACCCAAGGAGAAACACGCTGAGACACATAGTAATCAAACTGGCAAAAATTATGACAATGAAAAACTATTTAAAGCAGCAAGGGAAAAACAAAAAATAACATACAAGGGAACTCCCATAAGGTTAACAGCTGATTTCTCAGCAGAAACTCTACAGGCCAGAAAGGAGTGGCATGATGTACTTAAAGTGATGAAAGGGAAAAAACGTACAACCAAGATTACTCTACCCAGCAAGGATCTCATTCAGATTCAATGGAGAAATCAAAAGCCTTACAGACAAGCAAAAGCTAAGAGAATTCAGCACCACCAAACCAGCTCTATAGCAAATGCTAAAGGAACTTCTCTAAGTGGGAAACACAAGAGAAGAAAAGGACCTACAAAAACAAACCCAAAACAATTAAGAAACTGGTCATAGGAACATGCACATCAATAATTACCTTAAACGTGAACCGATTAAATGCTCCAACCAAAAGACACAGGCTTCCTAAATGGATACAAAAACAAGACCCATATATATGCTGTCTACAAGAGACCCACTTCAGACCTAGGGATACATACAGACTGAAAGTGAGGGGATGGAAAAAGATATTCCAGGCAAATGGAAATCAAAAGAAAGCTGGAGTATTAATACTCATATCAGATAAAATAGACTTTAAAATAAAGAATGTTACAAGAGACAAGGAAGGACACTACGTAATGATCAAGGCATCAATGCAAGAAGAAGATACAATTATAAATATATATGCACCCAACATAGCAGCACCTCAATATATAAGGCAACTGCTAACAGCTCTAAAAGAGGAAATCGACAGTAACACAATAATAGGGGGGACTTTAACACCTCACTTACACCAATGGACAGATCATCCAAACAGAAAATTAATAAGGAAACACAAACTTTAAATGACACAACAGACCAGATAGATTTAACTGATATTTATAGGACACTCCATCCAAAAAGAGCAGACTACACTTTCTTCTCAAGTGCGCATGGAACATTCTCCAGGATAAATCACATCTTAGGTCACAAATCAAGCCTCAGTAAATTTAAGAAAATTGAAATCATGTCAAGCATCTTTTCTGACCACAACGCTGTGAGATTAGAAATCAATTACAGGGAAAAAAACGTAAAAAACACAAACACATGGAGGCTAAATAATACGTTACTAAATAACCAAGAGATCACTGAAGAAATCAAAGAGGAAATCAAAAAATACCTAGAGACAAATGACAATGAAAACAAGACGATCCAAAACCTATGGGATGCAGCAAAAGCATTTCTAAGAGGGAAGTTTATAGCCATACAAGCCTATCTCAAGAAACAAGAAAAATCTCAAATAAGCAATCTAACCTTACACCTAAAGGAACTAGAAAAAGAAGGACAAACAAAACCCAAAGTTAGCAGAAGGAAAGAAATCATAAAGATCAGCGCAGAAATAAATGAAATAGAAACAAAGAAAACAATAGCAAAGATCAATAAAACGAAATGCTGGTTCTTTGAGAAGATAAACAAAGCTGATAAACGATTAGTCAGACTCATCAAGAAAAAGAGGGAGAGGACTCAAATCAATAAAATTAGAAATGAAAATGGAGAAGTTACAACACACACCGCAGAAATACAAAACATCCTAAGAGACTACTACAAGCAATATATGCCAATAAAGTGGACAACCTGGAAGAAATGGACAGATTCTTAGAAAGGTATAACCTTCCAAGACAGAACCAGGAAGAAATAGAAAATATGAACAGACCAATCACAAGTAATGAAATTGAAACTGTGATTAAAAACCTTCTAACAAACAAAAGTCCAGGACCAGATGGCTTCACAGGTAAATTCTATCAAACATTTAGAAAAGAGCTAACACCCATCCTTCTCAGACTCTTCCAAAATATTGCAGAGAAAACTCCCAAACTCATTCTATGAGGCCACCATCACCCTGATACCAAAACCAGACAAAGAGACTACCAAAAAAAAAAAAAAATTACAGACCAATATTACTGATGAATATAGATGCAAAAATCCTCAACAAAATACTAGCAAACAGAATCCAACAACACATTAAAAGGATCATACACCATGATCAAGTGGGATTTATCCCAGGGATGCAAGGATTCTTCAATATACATAAATCAATCAATGTGATATGCCATATTAACAAACTGAAGAATGAAAACCAAATGATCATCTCAATAGATGCAGAAAAAGCTTTCAACAAAATTCAACACCCACTTATGATAACAACTCTCCAGAAAGTGGGCATAGAGGGAACCTACCTCAACATAATAAAGGCCATATACGACAACCCACAGCAAACATCATTCTCAATGGTGAAAAACTGAAAGCATTGCCTCTAAGATCAGGAACAAGACAAGGATTTCCTCTCTCATCATTATTATTCAACATAGCTATGGAAGTCCTAGCCACGGCAGTCAGAGAAGAAAAAGAAATAAAAGGAATACAAACTGGAAAAGAAGAAGTAAAACTGTTACTGTTTGCAGATGGCATGATACTATACATAGAGAATCCTAAAGATGCCACCAGAAAACTACGAGAGCTAATCAATGAGTCTGGTAAAGTTGCAGCATACAAAATTAATGCACAGAAATCTCTTGCATTCTTATATACTAATGATGAAAAGTCTGAAAGAGAAATTAAGGAAACACTCCCATTTACCATTGCAACAAAATGAATAAAATACCTAGGAATAAACCTACCAAGGGAGACAAAAGACCTGTATGCAGAAATCTATAAGACACTGATGAAAGAAATTAAAGATGATACCAACAGATGGAGAGATATACCATGTTCTTGGATTGGAAGAATCAATATTGTGAAAATGATTATACTACCCAAAGCAATCTACAGATTCAGTGCAATCCCTATCAAATTACCAATGGCATTTTTTTACAGAACTAGAACAAAGAATCTTAAAATTTGTATGGAGACACAAAAGACCCCAAATAGCCAAAGCAGTCTTGAGGGAAAAAAACGGAGCTGGAGGAATCAGACTCCCTGTCTTCAGACTATACTATGAAGCTACAGTAATCAAGACAGTATGGTACTGGCACAAAAAACAGAAATACAGATCAATGGAACAGGATAGAAAGCCCAGAGATAAACCCACGCACCTATGGTCAACTAATCTATGACAAAGGAGGCAAGGATATACAATGGAGAAAAGACAGTCTCTTCAATAAGTGGTGCTGGGAAAACTGGACAGCTACATGTAAAAGAATGAAATTAGAACACTCCCTAACACCATACACAAAAATAAATTCAAAATGGATTTGAGACCTAAATATAAGACCGGGCACTGTAAAACTCTTAGAGGAAAACATAGGAAGAACACTCTTTGACATAAATCACAGCAAGATCTTTTTTGATCCACCTCGTAGAGTAATGGAAATAAAAACAAAAATAAACAAATGGGACCTAATGAAACTTAAAACCTTTTGCACAGCAAAGGAAACCATAAACAAGACAAAAAGACAACCATCAGAATGGGAGAAAATATTTGCAAAAGAATCATCGGAGAAAGGACTAATCTCCAAAGTATATAAACAGCTCATGCAGCTCGATATTAAAAAAAACAAACAACCCAGTCCAAAAATGGGCAGAAGACCTAAATAGACATTTCTCCAAAGAAGACATACAGATGGCCAAGAGGCACATGAAAAGCTGCTCAACATCACTAATTATTAGAGAAATGCAAATCAAAACTACAATGAGGTATCACCTCACACCAGTTAGAACGGGCATCATCAGAAAATCTACAAACAACTAATGCTGGAGAGGGTGTGGAGAGAAGGGAACCTTCTTGCACTGTTGGTGGGAATGTAAATTGATACAGCCACTATGGAGAACAGTATGGAGGTTCCCTAAAAAACTAAAAATAGAATTACCATATGACCCAGCAATTCCACTACTGGACATATACCCAGAGAAAACCATAATTCAAAAAGACACATGCACCTTGATGTTCATTGCAGCGCTATTTACAATAGCCAGGTCATGGAAGCAACCTAAATGCCCACTGACAGACGAATGGATAAAGAAGATGTGGCATATATATACAATGGAATATTACTCAGCCATAAAAAGGAACGAAATTGGGTCATTTGTAGAGATGTGGATGCATGTAGAGACTGTCATACAGAATGAAGTAAGTCAGAAAGAGAAAAACAAATATCGTATATTAACGCATATATGTGGAACCTAGAAAATGGTACAGATGAACCGGTTTGCAGAGCAGAAATTGAGACACAGAAGTAGAGAAAAAAATGTATGGACACCAAGTGGGGAAAGTGGCAGTGGGGTGGGGGTGGGGGTGTGATGAATTGGGAGATTGGGATTGACATGTATACACTGATGTGTATAAAATGGATGACTAATAAGAATAAATAAATAAATGAATGATAAACATTAAAAAAAAATAGTCATCCTTCCTACAGTTTTTTCTCCCTTAGTGTTAGGAGCCTATTAATCATAGTAAACTGAAATTTTACCCTGGCCAGGAGGTTTCAAAGGTCTGGACAAGAGGACAACTTTACCATAAGAAATCAAGTCTCTGCCCGTCCCAGTTCTGGAATTTCCAGCGACCGAGGCACTGAATAGTTGCATTGGGCAAATGAAGGAAACAAAAATGAAAATGCAGAGCTGACGTTCACTTCAGATTCCCTGCATGAGCACTCGGAACTCCAACTGGACCAAATACCTCCGATGTAGCTTCTGTAACAGAGACTGCCACCCACATCACTGAGTTTTAGAGCCGCCGCCGGACACGGGTGAAGCCTAAACCACCGTTGTCTGAGACCTGAGGAAGTGGAAAGACTTTTCCAAAAATAAAGGACAAATTGAGGGCAAGGTCAACACTGGCACCGGACCTCAAGTTACAGCTCTTCCCACCCCATGCCCGTGGGTACCTTAGGCTTTGTAGCCCACTCTCTTCCCACTTCACACACTGGCTCCTGCACTCATCTCACCTGTTCTGCTCGTTGCTCACAACACCCACCTGTAAAGGATGCTCACATCGAGATCGATAACCCTGACCTTTCCCTGGATCTCGACAACAAATTTCCAGCTGCTTCACAGACATCCAGGACAGATGGTCTCTCAGATGCAGAGCACCCAAACCCCACAAATTCAGGATGCCCCCAGCAGCACCAGCCCTTGAATCCCGAATTTCCTTCCCCGTGGATGGTAGCGCTATTCGCCCAGAAATATCTTTAACTCCTCCCTTATGCAACCGCTTGTAAATAATTTTGCCGTTTCCCAGTGCTCCAACGGTCCCAGCATCCCCTGCCCCTGCCCTGGCCTAAACCCTATGTCATCGCCTTCCTAGAATATCACAATACAGTTGTCTTCCTAGAACACAGATCAGACCACATATTCCAGCAACTTAAGAATATTTAATGGGTCTCTTTGCCTACTCAGCACAGATTAAAAATTAAAACAAGGTTATTCATTTCGGCTCGACACAATAGAAAAGCTTTCTAACAATCGCAGCTGTGTGAGCAAGTGATGAGCTACCTTCAGATAGAGTGCGTCCCCTGGCCTTGGGGCTACTGTGCGGTCGGCCTCCTCTGCAGAGGCTTCCCTACTCCTGCGAGGGCAGGAGGTGGAGGGGTTTCAGATGTTGGGCATCAGGAAGAAACTGGACAAAACGACCTCCATGGCCCCTCTCAAACTTGAGATTCCATGGGCCTACTTATGCCTTTGGGACATCAGCTTGGCCTGTGGACTCCTTCTGGGAGAACTGCCCTGTTAGCCAGGCACCCATAAGGTTGGATGCCCAGAAGCCAGGTTTCTAACTTCTGACCTTGCCTCCTAACCCGGGATGACTGACTCAGGATGGAGCCTGAGAAGGTTAACTGAAAGACATGGGCTAAGAGTCAGGCACAGATCCTGGTACCGCGGCTCTAAGTGAAGGGCCACGCTCTTGCTACTGGGTCCCACGGAGCCCCCTTGGTTCCTGTACTTTGTGCAACCCGGTGGCCTGTTCTCCTACAAAGTTCACTGGTTTCCTTACAACCGTTTTTCTTTTGTCGTCAATAGTGTGTTTCTGGTCCTTGCAACCCCAAGCCTGACCTAAAACTCTGCTCTCTGGGTTTCCCAAAGCTCAGGGGGCTGAGAGAGATCTCATTCTTGCACTGAGCCCTTCTCAGGAGTGTGGGTACAGGAAGTCTAATTCCTGAACCAAACTTCCTTGTTCTTTCCTGAGGGAGCAAGTTGGACCATAGAGAGTTCAAAGGACACAGGTGACAGCTCAGGCCAGTTTTCATAGAAGAGGTGTGACAGGTCTCCCTCCTGGACCAAACTTTAGTCGGACTCCTCTGAGCCCTCTTCCTGACCAGGCTTCGTCTAGGCCTGCTGCCTTGGCCTGTCAGGCCCGAGAATCCCACTGAGTCCAGTTTTATTCAAATCCTGCTAAGCTGGTTTCACAAGAATCTCCCTGACCTGTGATATCTAATCAGGTTCTTCTCGGTAACTCTCCATCCGCTGCGTCGTTCACTCCCCCCATCAGCAGTAGGTCCCCAGATGCCTGCCGTACTCAGAGCTGAGCTCGGTGCTGCACTGGAACCTCTCCCCTACTGCAGCAGCTCAAATAAAACCTGTCTTGCAGCTTTCAACCAGTGTCCAGGGCAATTTCCCTTTAACAGGTGGGAATGACCTTGTGGGAAGATGCGGAGGCCATAAATGTCTCGTCAAGGAGTCAGCCCCCCACGGAAGCATGGTGCCCACACACACACCGACTCCAACAGAGACCATTCTTGACCTGAGTCAGTCTCCTCTGAGAACTCTTTTCGACAAGGCCACGCTCTTGGGGTCTGTCCTTGGCCCATTTAGCCCGATTTTAGCAAGGATCCTGCTGGGTCAGTTTACAGGAAATCCCCCGTCCTTGATATCTGATCAAATTCCTCATCCCCCACCTGTCAAGTCACTTTAGCCAAAACTCCCCTTACCCCCGATGTTTCCTCTTAGAAATCTTCCATCCACTGACCCCTTCCCTGCTCCTTGGCTATAAACTCCCATTTTTCCTTGTATTTGGAGTTGAGTCCAATCTCTCTCCCCTCCCGTAAGACCCCACTGCTGCAGTCCCTCTGAACAAAATCTGCCTTACCCTCTCTAACAAGTGTCGTGAATGATTCTTTAGCAACTCCTTGCCTTCAGCCTGAATACCCAAGTTTTAAGACTGCCTCAAAAGTGTTCGTCCAGAATGAGAACTTTGAAAATATAGATAGATCTAAAAGGAAAGAAAGAAATCCAGGGGATATGTGTCTTCCCGCTCACCCAGGGTTGCTTGGACACATTCCCTGCAGCCTGGACCTTTAACCTCTGGTCTCAGGGCCAGCCTGTGCTTGTTTCTAGGTCATTAAACTGCTAACTACCACGTAAGCAGGCATCCCTGTCGGAAGAGCTGGAGGAGGCCCGTCTTAGCTGACCTAGCCCTCAGGGAAAGAAGACAGACACATCCGCATGAGGTCACCTGGGCCTGACTGTTCTCCCAGGCACCTCCGAGTGCCCCAAGGAAACGTGGCATTCTTCCCAATGTCCCCAAACTCCCCGTGGGGTGCCGGTGGCCAGTGTGCTTCCTGAGCCGGCTGCCCACACTACCAGAAACTTCCATCTGTGGATTCATATTCTTACTACAAGCAATTTCTGGGCTAGGTTTTTAAAGGATCCACACTGAAAAGCGGCCACTACTAAAGAATAAGCTTATAAACCATGCTGTGGTGGCTCCACAAAGGATTAACTAGGAAAGCTCCTTTCAGATAATATTTTTGTCTTGAGTTGACAGTGTCAGTTAAGGAAAGGATTTCAGATCCCTGATACCTTTGATATAGGCAGGCAGGTGTTGAGGGGTAATGAAAAGAGAGGCTACAAATGTGTGTGTGTGTGTGTAATCACATACACACACTCATTGATACCAACGCATCAGTCACATTTACAAACTTAAATTCAAATGGAGATTAAAAAATTGAATTTGCTATGTGAAAAACAATTCTTTCAGAATTTTTGCTACAGTCTCTGAATAGAAATATTCTATTAACCCAGCAATCTTATTACAAGACCGTCAGAAATTTGACCTACACCCATATGATTTCTCTCATGAAAGGGGGTAAAAAAGCTTAGCTTCATGCCGTTTACGTTAACAAACTTAACAAAGTTAGGGACTGGAACCATTTCACCTAGCGTTTCTACAGTTGAGCGCCTATGAATTGAAGCTTCGTAAAAAGTGATTTATGAACGCACAGATACCGTGCCTATATTTCAATTGCACTGGCTCCAGCTCTGAGAAGATTCCACATTTGTCCCTGCTCCACGCTGGCCTAACCCCCGCGTGCTCGGCGATCTGGGGTAATCTTGGCTTCTGCAGGCATTACCTAAGGCAACCGATATTTCTTCTGCGTTGTTTGTTTTTTCAGAGACTACCAGCCTAAAGGCCTGTGTGTTTGGAAATTCAAATCAGCTTCAAATCTTGTCGGAGTCACTGAGCTCTCATTTCACGTTTGGGGGAAGACTAGTCTCCAAAGCACATTTTCACTGTTAATAAAAATAAAGGAGAGAGAGACTAATAAAGGCTTTGAAGGAGTGCCACCCGGTCAACGATGAGTTCTTTACCTGCATTTGAAAGACCCTCATTTCTTTCCCAGGCAGAGCGATCTTTGGGGGATGAGAAAAGCCGACTGTGGATCTGGAAGATAAATAGAAACCTTCCCAGTTTTATATTCTTATTTGCCAGATATATAATCTTCAGTAATGTGTGTTACTGGCTTTAAAAAAAAATCAAGCAATGTCCCTAGAATCTCTCCTCTCTCCCGAGAAAGGACGGCAGGTCCTTGCTGGTTATCTATTTTATATGCAGTAGTGTGTATGTGTTAATGCCAACCTCCTCATTTACCCCTCCCCGCCCTTCCCCTTTGGTAAGCATAAGTTTGTTTTCTATGTCTGTGAGTCTCTTTCTGTTTTGTGAATAAGTTCATTCGTAAAGGGTCTCTTTCTGATGATTGCAAAATGCACAAGAAGGAAGCAGGGAGGGAGAAAAACTAATCAGTGAACATGGATTTTGCCATGAATTTTGCTAGTAGATCAAAGAACCACATCTCATATTTCTTTTCTCTCCCAGCAAAGTGCTGAATGGGTGTTGAGCTAAAATTGGACATTCGATAAATATCGATAAATTGATTGATCATGAGCCGTCAAATTTCAAAAATTAACCTTCAAGGTCCAGTGAAAATCAGATTAACGTATACAAAAGTGTTCTGCTGTCTGCAAGCACGATCAGGATACTGACTTTCTCTGCCAAACAACAAAGGTTTATAAATTTATTCTAAAAGCAGCTCGCTGTGGGTGAGTCTTTCGGTTCTGATTTATCAACTTCTAATCAGACTCCAGAGAACCCATTCCTCATGGGGTCTCCCTGCATGCCCATCCTCCCTCTGAACATCCCATGACCTTTCCCCAAAGCTGAAGAATAACTCTTCGGACCCCCTAGTAGTAATCTTATCCTGATTTGAAGAGGCTACACAGTCATGGAGCCGGAGCCGGCCTCTAATTCTGAACCCCAGTAAACTGCTTAGTCCCAGGGGGGAGTTAAGCTTTTCGTTGCTCACGTCTCGTTTTTGGCCCCTTCACATCCCCAGCATCTGGGCAACCAGTTTGGGGATAGCAGAGAGGAAGCTGCAAGCAAACAATTCTTCTGTTCCAAGCAGGAGCCTGGCCTCTGAGACCTCATAGTGAAAGAAGAAGAATGGGGCAGGACCCAGACTGCGGCTGGGCTGAGATGGGGAGAATTAAAGAGTTACATAGCATTTTCTGCCACTTTTCAGGATCCCACCCCCTGGGCCTAACTCAGCCACTGCCAATCGGTAATATGATTATTAATTACGATAAGCATAAGAAGAACTGCTGACAGTTATCGAGATTTCGTACGGGCCAGTGCTGTGCTCTGTGCTTTCCATACATCATCTCATTGAATTCTCACAACCGTTAGAAACACATGCTGCTCTCAGCCCTGCTATGGCAGCTGAGAAAGTCAAAGCTAAGGTCCCCCACTGGGTACCTGGTGACACAGGCAGGATTCAGACCAGGCTTGTCAAACCCAAGCACCTGAGCTTTCAGCCAGCATGTCCCAAATACTGTTACTATTATAATTCGAAAAGACACATGCGCCCCAGTGTTCACAGCAACACTATTTACAACAGCCAAGATGTGGAAGCAACCTAAGTGTCCACTGACGGAAGAATGGATCAAGAAGATGTGGTACATATACACAATGGAATATTACTCAGCCGTAAAAAAGAATGAAATAATGCCATTTGCAGCAACATGGATGGACCTAGTGATTATCATACTAAGTGAAGTCAGACAGAAAAAGACAAGTACCATTGATATCACTTATATGTGGAATCTAAAAAAATGATACAAATAAACTTATTTACAAAACAGACATAGACTCACAGACTTAGAGAACAAACTTATGGTTACCAAAGGGGGAAAGGGGAGGAATAAATTAGGAGTTTGGGATTAACATATACACACTACTATACATAAAATAGATAACCAACAAGGACCTAATGTATAGCACAGGGAACTATACTCAATATCTTGTAATAACCTACAATGGAAGAGAATCTGAAAAAGAACACACACACACACACACACACACATATATATATATATATATACACACACACACACAACTGAATCACTTTGCTGTATACCTGAAACTAACACAACGTTGCAAATCAAATATATTTCAATAACATTTTTTTAAAAGAAAAAAATTAAAATTGTTATTTTTACTAAGTATTATCGTTTGGCTATTTGACTGTACCTGGCTGTGTTTATATAGCTATCACACTTACATATGTCATTTTCTCAGACTTAGCATAGACATGTCATAAGAAACACACATGAAAACATTTCTGGAAGGAAACAAAAGTGCAACACAGTGGACATTAGGATGGAAAGTAATTTAAATCCTAAATTTAGCAGAAGAAGTGAGTTCTCTCTCTGCTGCTTCAGACAGAATCAGTCCCCTGTTCTGGAAGCTATCTGCGGAGGAAGGGGTGCAGGGAGACTCTGGTCCAGCAGAGATTTTAAGCTTCCTCTCTCCATGGTCGTTGTCTTGTATGGCTCTTTTAAGAAAGAGTTTTCTGTGTATTTTTTAAAGTAACTCCATCAAGCCTCACAAGTCGGGTGACGTGGGACCTGACTCAGAATCAGGTCTGCCCAGCAATTCCCCTGTGTATCATGCAACGTTGATAGAGAGCCCAGCCCCAGAACGTGTGAAGTTACAAGCACTGAAGTTTACTGGTTCCAACCGAGGACAATTTTTCTCTCTCTCGGGTCCCAGTGACTGGCAGTAGATAACAAGCTGACTCAGCCCCGCAGCCCTCTATAAATGCCTGGCTTCTCCAAAGCCTGGAACCATCTGGTACAGGTTCTGGGTATTACAGAAACCCAGAATTCCCAACAACAGGGCGATTCAGGAACCTCAGACATCATCTGACCCCGGATCTCAGTCCACCGGTGACGTCCTGGAGACACGTGGCTTTGGCTCTACTTTCTGTGGGTTGCTAACTGAAATCCCTTCATGCAGAAGACAATACTTTCCATTGCCCTTAGGACAGAGCATCAGAAGAGCCCTGTGTAGTCTGCCCCCGCTGATCTCTGTGCATCACTGGGCACCCCTCTCCTGGCCACATGTGCTGTGTGAGCTTCCCTCATCCCCTTGAATCGAATTCTCCCCCCTACCATAGGGCCTTTGCACCTGCTGTTTCATCTGCACAGCGTGTTCTTTCCCTGGTCCTCCTCTGACCCCGCTCGCATGACCTGCTCGTGTGTCCCTCCATACACCACTCTCAAAACTCGGTTTCTGATTTATAAGCTCTTACAGGAGCACTCTTTCCCTTCAGAGCACTCACTTGTAAGCACGCATTGACTTGTGTGAATCTACGACTGATGTCTGCTTCTCCCCTAGACTCTAACCCCTCTGAGAATAAAGTTATGTCTGCCTCACTTGCCAATGTATCCTGGCTCCTAATAGGGCTAGATGCACAGTAGGCTTTCAATAAATATTTGTTTTAAAAAGGATGGAAGGATTAACCAAGCAATTAATTAACAAAAGCAAAGCTTCCTCCCCAAGTTAAGTTGCACAAGGGCCTTTAGAATCCACTATCCCATCTCCTCGGAGACCATCAAGGGTCCCCCCCTCCTCTCCGTCTTCAACCTTGCCTTCGTCAATGTTTCTAACCGTGTCCAAACCTTTCTTTTCTATTTTATTTTTTTAATTGAAGTATAGTTGATTTACAAGGTTGTGTTACTTTCAGGTGTACAGCAAAGTGATTCAGTTATACGTGTGTGTGTGTAGGTATGTGTGTGTATATATATTCTCTCATCGTATTCTTTTGCATTATGGTTTATTACAGGATATTGGATATAGTTCCCTGTGCTCCACAGTAGGGCCTTGTTCTTTATCTCTTTTATGTACAGTAGTGTGTATCTGTGAATCCCAAACTCCTAATTTATCCCTCCCCCACTCCTTTCCCCTTTGGTGACCGTAAGTTCATTTTCTATGTCTGTGAGTCTGTTTCTGTTTTGTAAATGAGTTCATTTGAATCATATTTCAGATGCCACCAAAATCTTTCTTAGCTTAAAAACGAAACCAAAAGAATCCCTCCACAAACACACAGTGCCTTCCACCTTTCACCTTCCCACTGGCCCCAACCCTTGTTGGCCACTCTCTGTCCCTCTGCCTCGTACCCCACCAGGCCTCCGTTTAGCACAGCCTCGACTGAGCCACTCTGACCTATGACACGGAAATTCTTCTCGCTATTCTCGCTGTGCTCTCCTGGCCCCACCCACCAACCGGCTCCAGTGGATGTGCTGTACCAACAGCACCGGTGGGTTTCGTTCCCTAAATATCTCCGCATTGCATCTCCGCCTCCTTCTCCCCACGGCTTCCATGGAGGGCCTCAGAATTCCTGCCAAGACCACACATTCCAGCAGCCTCCTCCCTCCACAGCATCACCAGTCATGTTTCTATAAAGCAAATCTGACTGTGTCCCTCCCCAGCTTAAAACCCTTGGATTTCTAACTAATTCAAAATATAGTTAAGTGGGGGTGGGAGAGGGATAAATTAGGAGTTTGGGATTAACAGATACACACTACTATATGTAAAATAGAAAACCAACAAGGACCTACTGTACAGCACAGGCAACTATACTCAGTATCTTATAATAACCTATAATGGAAGAGAATACAAAAAAAGAATATATATACTTTTGTGTATGTATAACCGAGTCACTTTGCTGTACACCTGAAACTAACACAACATTGTAACTCAACTATATTTCAATAAAAATTTTAAAATATGTATATAAAGTTAAAGTCATATGCACAAAAGACATTTCTGCAGAGTCTGATTCATTATGACACAACACTGGAAGTGTCCAAAATACCCTACAGCAGGGACTGGCTCTGTAGGTCAGAGCACATGTGTTACTGCGTCCATTAACATGAAAACAATGCCCATAACCCACCCTAGAGTCTCCACATCTGCACATCTGTGGACGTAACAACGTACCACGGCAGCCTTGAACGCTACGCTGGTGTGGATATTATTTCCTAAGTGACAGGGAAGCTCTGGTGATCTCCGAACGAGGCAAGTCAGTGCCTTATGTTCAGTTATGTGTTAAAGCTTAGTCCTGTGTACACATTAGATTACAGCCTTGTCTCTGGAGCCTTGACTCATGAGCTGAAATTAGCTGCTGCCTGTGTAAGATGCAACGTTTTGCAACTCTATTTTACAAAGCCTAACATGGGATATGTTTACTTTTTAAATTTTAATTCTCTTTATTGTGGTTAAATATACTTCACATAAAATTTAGCACCGTAACCATTTTTCAGTGTATGGTTCACTGGTGTTAAATACATTCACATGATTATACAACCATCACCAACATCCATCTCCATAATTCTTTTAATCTTGTAAAGCTGAAACTCTATAGCCATTAAACAATAGCTCTCCCTTCCCCCACTCCCCAGCCTGTGGCAACCACCATTCTACTTTCTCTGTGATTCTGACTAGTCTAAGTACCTCACACAAGTGGAATCATACAGTATTTGTCTTTTGGTAACTTGTTATCTCACTTACGGTAATGTCCTCAAGGTTCATCCACGTTGTACCCTATGTCAGAATTTCCTTTTTTTAATTAATTTTTATTGGAGTCTAGTTGATTTACAATGTCGTGTTAGTTTCTGCTGTACAGCAAAGTGAATCAGTTATACATATACATATATCCACTCTTGTTTATAGATTCTTTTCCCATATAGGTCATTACAGAGTATTGAGTAGAGTTCCCTGTGCTACACAGTAGGTTCTTGTTAGTTATCTGTTTTATATATAGTAATGTGTATATGTCAATCCCTATCTCCACATTTTGCTTATTCAGTCATCTGTCTACAGACACACTTAAGTTGCTTCCATGTTTTAACCTATTGTGAATAATGCTGTACAAATATCTCTTTGAGATCTTGCTTTCAGTATTTTTGGATATGTACCCAGGAGTGGAATTGCTGACTCATACGACAATTCTATTAATTTTTCGAGGAACCAACATACTGTTATTCGCAGAGGCTGTACCATTTGCATTCCCACCAACCGTGCACAAGTGTTCTGTTTCCCACCTCCTCACCAACACTTGTTATATTCTAGGGTGGTTTTTTTTCCTAGTAACCATTCTAATAGGTGTGGGGTAGTTATCTCATTGTAGTTTTCATTTGCATTTTTCCTAACTATCAGTGATGCTGAGCATCGTTTCATGTGCTTATTGGCCATTTGTATTTCTTCTTTGGAGAAAGGTTTATTCAAGTCCTTTGCCCATTTTCGAATTGACTTGTTTATTTGTTCTTGAGTTTTAGGAGTTTTCTACATATTCTGGATATTATTCTCTTATCAGACATACGACTCGCAAATATTTTCTCTCATTCTGCGGGGTGCCCTTTTACTCTGCTGATATCGTCTTTTGATGCACAAAATTTTAAACTCTTTATAAAACCCAATTTGCCTATTTTTCTCTTTTGTTGCCTGCGCTTTTTGAGTCATGTCCAAGAAATCATTGCCAAATCCCACGTCTTGAAGGTTTTACCCTACATTTTCTTCTAAGAGTTTTGTAGCTTTAGGTCTTTGATCCATTTTGAGTTTCTTTGTTGTTGTTGTTTGTGGTACGCGGGCCTCTCACTGTTGTGGCCTCTCCCGTTGCGGAGCACAGGCTCCGGACGCGCAGGCTCAGCGGCCATGGCTCACGGGCCCAGCCGCTCCACCGCATGTGGGATCTTCCCGGACCGGGGCACGAACCCGCATCCCCTGCATCAGCAGGCGGACTCTCAACCACTGCGCCACCAGGGAAGCCCTTGAGTTAATTTTTGTACATGGTGTCAGATAAGGATCCAACAAGAGTGATTATTAAGTGACTCCTCATTCAGCCCATTCAAGACTTTATCTCCCTTAGGTCTCTGACACGTGTTACTTAGTGAACAGCAACAGTAACTTACCAAAGCCACACAACAGGAGGAAAGATTCAAGATCTCTTTGCCACATGTGTTCCCAGAGGCTGCTGAGCCTGGGCCTGCTTCAAGCCTGTGGCCACACCAGGAGTTACAGCACTGAGGGCTCATCGCATGCCAGGCAATTACCTCATTGAATCCTAAGACAGCCCAGGGAGAGAAATATAATTATTATTTCCATTTTACAGAGGTGGAAATTAAGGCACAGAAAGGGTAAGTAAACTGCCCAAAGTCACACACACCTAGTAAGAAAGTGAAGAAGCCCAGACTGGAACCCAGGCAATTAGGATGACTCCTGGGAAGTAAAACCTATGACTAGGATGAAGCACATTAAAAGAATCGTGATACCCAACAAGCATAAGAAACGCTCCAGTTTGCCAAGTTCTTTATTATACATCCCCTCATTTGGATTCTCCGAAGTCCCTGAGAGGTGGCCAAGAAAACACAGGGGTTTTTTATGCAAAGAAAACAAGACCCACAGAGGGTAAGAGACATAAATGCCCAAGAACAATACACCAGTAGCTCTGGCACCTACACCAGCCCTCCTGAGCCTGGTCTGGGGTTCTTCCACATCACCTTACCACCTGCCTCCTTACAGAGTGCAACCTACCAGCAGAAATTCTGGAGTCAAACATGACACCAGCTAGGATATTGATCACATTGACAAGTTGAGCTATGAACTCCATCAGGAGCCAGAAGCTGATTTGAACACTGTGGGTACAATAATACTGGAACCTTCCATTTGTATAAGACTAAATACTCTACAACTTCCACATTTTCTCACTCGGTCCTCCCAAGTCCTGCCATAACAGCTGTGCTCTAATGAGCAAATGTCTTATTGTCTTTTGCTGGATTTTTTGTTTACTGACTCTC
The DNA here is from genome assembly GCF_008692025.1 of Phocoena sinus. Taxonomy (NCBI): domain Eukaryota; kingdom Metazoa; phylum Chordata; class Mammalia; order Artiodactyla; family Phocoenidae; genus Phocoena; species Phocoena sinus. Next base: position 79,644,219 of record NC_045778.1, read on the forward strand.
CCGTCAAGACATCTGAGTACTCGCTATGGACCCATAATCCCTTATGCACAATTCTAAACTTCATGAAGCTCTGAAATATGAGAGTTTTTCTCTCTGAGTTTGTAGAAAACTAATCTGACAGCAAAACCTTACCTGAACTAACCTGGGGCTATTTATAACATTAATTTATTCCATTTAATGTGAATATTCATACATTTCATTGCAGAAACATCAGTGCGATTAATTACAGGGTGCTACTCAGATCCCCCTGGGAATGCTATGCAGGCTCACCTTCCTGAAATAAAAGTTAAAAGTCACCGTTGAATTACATTTGGCCCCAAGAGTTCTGGATGGAGAACTGTGGTTGGGTACCACAGATATTTAATGAACTTACCAGCTGCTGGGTTAGTGTTTTCCAAATACCCCTCATGCAGTCCCCACAAGACAGATGTTATCTCTGCTTATAGATACAAACACTGGGGTGTGGAGAGATTCTCTAATTTGTTCTGTCTCACAGAGCTACTTAATGCCAGAGCCAGAACAACTAGAACATCATGTTCTCAGCATTCCCCATACTAGTGTGTGTGTGTGTGTGTGTGTGTGTGTGTGTGTGTGTGTGTGTGTGTCTGTGTGTGTTGGGGGGAGAGGGGAGGTAGTTAGAGATGGCTTATGGGATTTGTAAAGCATAAGCAAGTAAAACAGAGACTGAGGGCTTCCCTGGTGGCGCAGTGGTTGAGAGTCTGCCTAATGATGCAGGGGACACGGGTTCGTGCCCCGGTCCGGGAAGATCCCACATGCCGTGGAGCGGCTGGGCCCGTGAGCCATGGCCGCTGAGCCTGCGCGTCTGGAGCCTGTGCTCCATAACAGGACAGGCCACAGCAGTGAGAGACCCGCGTACCGCAAAGAAAAAAAAAAAAAAAAAAAACAGTGACTGAAACTTCATATACCCCAGGAAATAAGAGAGAGGAGAAAACAGGAATTTCCAGGCCTACATAGAACCCTACCTCCACTTTGCCTCTTCTGGACACCTGTCTGGTTGGAAGAGAAAACAGAGGAGAGATTCTGAAACTACTTATATCCCAAGTTGTCAACGACCAAGAGTGGATTTTGGCTGGCAGGGTCTTCTTTTTAGGGTAATGGCAGACACTCCTTGGAGTCTGCCAACAGAAAAACAGGAAAGAGGGCCATTTTTTCTCAGCATCCCAGTGCCTTCTCCTGGGGATGCCAGAGGTACCACTAAAGGGCAAATAACAAGCACAAGGTGTGGATGGTTCCAGATTGGACCGCCGATGGGTTAACACAGCCTCTTTGGGGTCTGGAATGCACTCTCCATGGCTAATCTAGAAGCGTGATTGATCTTTGCCAGTGTTCCATGTTTGTATTCAATCTTCTGAACCCCCTTCTGCAACAATAATTCATGTCAGAGCAGTTTATGGATCAACAGTATATTTTCTGGTTAATGCAACCCTGCACCTATAATAATTCAAAACTGAGATTTATCACTCTGCCACAATTCCATCTTCATGCTTCATCTCTTCATGTTTACATCTGATTTAGCTTTCTCTAATCTAAAATAAATCAGCATGAAAAGCATTAGATTTTCCATTTAGATTCTCAATTGCCTTTTATTACCAAGATAATATCCCTTATCTGACTACAAATGGTGGGACTGTTCCCTTGTTAGGATCTGAAAAAAGATGCTACAGTTCAATCTCTGTGTCTCTCCTTGCTTCTCCTTCACTTTGGTTTTCAAGGGTGGTGTCTGGTGGGGTTCTGGTTTGAAAATGAGACAAATCAGGATGTAAAGAGGATAGATCATTTCAATCACTCCTCCTCTTGTGAGACTCACAGAGGAAGGCCTCCCCTGGCTGCCTAATGAGAATTGATCCTGGGAGAGTTCACGCTTCATTTCCCCACCAGTGACTTCAGCCCCTGTCTGTTTAGAGGCATAAATGGGAGCAGCAATGAGGAATCACTTGACTGGAGACTTTTATGCCAATGTCGGGGTGGGGGGTGGGGGCAGGAAATAACACCATATTAATAGGCATGTTAATTACATGCCTATTACAAAGTCAATATAATTTACCATTGCAAGTGTCCAATTCCATGAGATTACATACATTCACCATGTTGAGCCACCATCACCATTCTCCACCTCCAGAGCTTTTTCATCTTCCCAAACTGAAACTCTGTCCCCATTAAACCATGATTCTCCATTCCCCTCCTCCACCCAGCCCCTGGCAGCCACCATTCCACTTTCTGTCTCTGTGAAATTTAACTATTCCAGGCACCTCAGAAGAATGAAGTCAAACAACATAATATCCTTCTGTGCTTGGCTTGTCTCAGTCAGCACAAGGTCTTCAAGGTTCAGCCACAGTGCAGGTGGGCTGCCTGGGCTGCCTTTTCCTCTGTTGACAGGGTCCTTGGACACACACAGTTTTTCACGCTGATGCAGCCCAACTTATCCATCTTTTCTTTCGTGGCCTGTGCTTTTGGTATTGCCATCTTGGATTTTTTAATAATTTTATCTGTGAACTTGTGTTTTGTGTATAAACCCCATGGGATGAGCACGCATGTGGGCAGAAAGACGTGTGCCATGTGTGTGTTTGTTGATTTCCTTGCTGCCCCATTCACAGAAGGTGCTCTGGTGATCCCTGATCACAGAATTCGGATGAACCTACAATGCATGGGAGTTCAGAGAGATTCAAAGTGAATAAAAGTTAAGCAAATTACCCCAAGATCAACTAAGCAGAAGGATGACAGCCCCGAGAGGCCATGCTTTCCACTGGAACCAGATTTGCTTCAAGTGTAGGAAGAAGGCTATAGATTTCTGAAAAACACAAATGCCTGAGCAACTCTACTGACACAGACTGGGGCCTGGGATCTGGGACCCTTTGCTGCAGTGCTTGCACCTAAACAAACACCTTCTCAAGCAACAAAATACAAAGAAACCATAAGGGACTAAAAATAACCGCGTGCATGCACAGCTGGGGCAAATTATAGACAAGATACAAGAAGACCAAAAACGCAACGGCCACTTCTGAAGAGCCGGGAGCAAAAGCAGGGTGTTGGGGGCAAAAGCAGGGTACTGCGCATGCCCGCTGCACTCAACACCACCAAAAGGGGGGCAGACCACCTACGCCACCGCCCCAGCCTGACCTCTGGACACACCCCTACCCTCACTCCACATAAGTAACCAGCTTGCCCCCCCTTAGGGTCCGAGCAAGGGAACCTGTTACTTGTTCTCACTACCCTCCTCCTGAAGCAGGGGCCCCAGTAAAGCCTTGCCTGAATTTCTTGTCTTGCCTCTTATCAATTCCAACTGATTACGGAGGCTAAGAACCCTGGTTGGTAACCCCATCATATCTGTTCTTACTCCTCTTACAGCCCTGTGTTAGTCAACCGCTTACGCTGAAAATAAAAGCATAGAAGGAAAGGAGAGATGGGCAACCACAGTCCCCTTTCCTTTTGGTTCTTCCTTACTCATCAGTAAACTAAAGGTAGAGAGTGCTGGTAAAATATGATTATACCAAGGAATGAAATTAAAATCTGAATTGGTTTTTGCAGTGTTTCCATTGTTCTAATAAGAATAGATATATGAGACATTTCTCCAAAGAAGACATACAGATGGCCAGCAGGCACATGAAAAGATGCTCAACATCACTAAGAGAAATGCAAACCAAAATCACGATGAGGTATCATCTCACACTGGTCAGAATGGCCATCATTTAAAAGTCTACAAATAATAAATCCTCCTACACTGTGGGTGGAAATGTAAATTGGTGCAGCCACTATGGAGAACAGTATGGAGGCACCTTAAAAAACTAAAAATAGGGACTTCCCTGGTGGCGCAGTGGTTAAGAATTCGCCTGCCAATGCAGGGGACATGAGTTCGATCCCTAGTCCAGGAAGATCCCACATGCCGCAGAGCAACTAAGCCCGTGCGCCACAACTACTGAGCCTGTGCTCTAGAGCCCGTGCTCTGCATCAAGAGAAGCCACCACAACGAGAAGCCCACACACTGCAACAAACAGTAGCCCCGCTCGCCACAACTAGAGAAAGCCGGTGCGCAGCAACAAAGACCCAACGCAGCCATAAATAAATTAATTAATTAAAACTAAAAATAGAGCTACCATATGATCCAGCAATACCACTCGTGGCATATATCCGGAGAAAACTAGTTCAAAAAGATACATGCACCCCGATGTTCATAGCAGCACTATTTACAATAGCCAAGACATGGAAGCAAATTAAATGTCCATCAACAGATGAATGGATAAAGAAAATGTGGTACATATATACAGTAGAATATTCCTTAGTCATAAAAAAGAATGAAATAATGCCATTTGCAGCAACATGGATGGACCAAGAGATTATCATATTAAGTGAAATGAGTCAGAGAAAAACAAATATCATATGATATCGCTTACATGTAGAATCAAAGAATAGATACAAATGAACTTATTTACAAAACAGAAATGGATTCACAAACATAGAAAACAAATTTATGGTTACCAAAGGGGGGTAAGATAAATTAGGAGTTTGGGATTAACATATCCACACTACTATATATAAAATAGGTAAATGAAAAGGACCTACTGTATAGCACAGGAAACTACTCAGTATCTTGTAGTAACCTGTAATGAAAAAAAATCTGAAAAAGAATATATATGTATATAACTGAATCACTTTGATGTACACTTGAAACTAACACAACATTGTAAATTTACTTCAAAAAATTTTTAAAAAAGGAAAATATATGCATGGATGAGATTAAAAATAAAAATTGTATCATTTCAATAATTCCACAGATGAGTTAAATGTTTTAATATTTGTGTTAAAACTGAGATCACACAATATAAAGATGAACAGTAAAATTCACGGTAATAATTTAAATTTTTAGTTTTTCTTTACTTACGCCAACTAAATAGCAAATAAAAACCATCATAACAAATCAAGAGGAAGACCATGGAAGAAAGGAAAAAGACTTATATGTTAGAACCTTAAGTGACTATTATTCCTGTGTTTTTTAACATGGGGACCACACATTCATTTTGTTCTGGTCCCCACAAATGACACAGCCAAGCCTGAGTGAGTGGCCATTTACTGCAGAACTGCTGCATGGAAAGTCATCACATTCTTGCTCCCTGTGTCTGAGAGCTTGCACAGCGGCACGCAGGCATTTGGAGCATTTGGAACAAATATCCAGGCATTTGTTCCTGGATATTACATCAACAGCGAGGAGCAAACAGTGTGGATCTAAGCCCTCCGCATCTTCCATGCACTGCGGGCCCCTCTGCATGTCCATCAACCGAGGCCCGGTCCCTTTCACACACCTGGCCTAACCCAGCGCCACTGAAAGCAGCTAAACTGGAGAAGCCAGCAGTGTCCAGAACTCATTAGTGAGGAGCTGAGCACACTTGTAGCTAAAATAATGAGTTTTGTGAAGTTTCTGTAAATGCAGGGCTGGATCAGAGGCTCTGAGCCCTCCACAGGGTAGCCGCTTGAGGGCCCACCCTCTTGGCCCTGGTTGCAGTGGCTTTGCTGGGAAGAGGCTTCTTGTTCTCGATACAAAATGGCAAGCGAGTTGTTGTGTGCTTTAAGGTCGTGCCCCCATTTTGCCTTCAGCCCTGTTTGTTTCTCTGAAACGATTATTCCTAAATCCTGGATGTTTTCCAAGATACTCCTTTTTGGAGCTGTCTCCAAGTCTTTTCTGGATGGAGAAAGGATGTAACTTAGACTCACAGGGAGGAAATTAAACAATTTCTCTATTAGGAATTTGATTAATGAAAAGGGGAGCAAATGGAATGACCTCTATTTTGGAGCTTCATTTTGGCAATCTAGAGCTGATGTCTGTCTGTCAATCACTAAGAAATGAGTGAATCTGGAAGCGAGCCTAACGTATCAAATCAGAGGACGCTCTCTTCCACGCCCAAAGTCATCAACCGTCACTCACTCCGGCCTCAGGTTTTCACCTAAAACACACTTCACGCCCTTTTGTTCATTCGTTCATTCATACACGTACCCCACAATGCTTCTTGAAGGCTGACCTGGTGCTAGGGACACAGTCGTGATCTATAACAGATTAGGGGCCCCTTTCCTTATGAAGCTGCTAGACAGAGGTTCACACCTATGTGCCTTCAATGCCAAGGGCTCCTATTATTTCCCTTTTTGCACGGATACAAAATTTTAAATACAGTATCGTAAGCAGAATACTCACATGTATCCTATGTCCTCTTTCCTTTCAGTGTGAGCAGAACCTGTGAATACAGTGGGCTATCACTTCTACAATTAACTCGTGTTCCACGCCAAAGGGTTTTGCAGATTCAGTTAAGGTTGCTAATCAACCTTGATTAGTTGATGTGGAGTTAATCCAAGGTAGATCATACCAGCGGGGGCTGGCCTAGTCAGGTGTGTTTTGTGAAGCAATCAGAGGGATTCAAAGCAGCAGAGATTGTCCTGCTGGCCTTGAGGAAGCAAACAAACACGCTGTGAACTGCCTATGGCCGGAGCCACGTGACAAGAACCTGAGGACAGCCTCTAGGAGCTGAGCATGTCAGTCAAGAGCCACCATGACAATGGGGACTTCAGTCCTACAGCCACAAGGAACTGAATGCTGACGATGACCCGGGATCTTGGAAGAGGACTCTGAGCTGCAGATGAGATCACAGCCACATCTGACACCTTGATTCAGCCTGGAAAGACCCTAAGTAGAGAGGCCAAAACTGTGAAATAATAAATAGGTCTTGTTTTAAGCTACTAAGTATACGATCATTTGTTTTGCAGCAGTAGAAGAATAACACAGATAGTATCTGCCAGATTGTTTTGGTTTTTTTCTAATAGCTAATCAGAGCTGAAACTATGTATGATCCTGCACTAAATTGATATTATCTCAGTCATAAGTAAATAAACAAGTTGCCTCAGTTAATTTATACAGAGGGAGCACAAGGAAACAAACATATTCCTTGGACTGCAGAATGCTGATTGATAATGCTGTGGACCACCATGTTGGGAAACACTGAAATATATACCGTTTAATGTGACGTGGCCCAATCTTGATGATCTGGCCTCTGCCAAGCATACTTGGTATATATATATTATAAAATATACTTGACAAGCAATGCTTTGACATAAGTTCCACTAAATTCGGAAAAATTTTAGCCATTATTTCTTCAAATATTTTTTCTGCCCTCACCCCATCCCCACTCTTTCAGAGGTTCTAATTATATGTGTCTTGGATGTCTTGAGATCTCTCCCTCTCTTTTTTTCTCTCTTCAGTTAGAAATTTCACTGATCTTTTCTTCTATAGCATCCAATTTCCTGTTAATCCCATCTAGTGAAATCTCCATTTCAGATAGTATTAAAGAATCATTTTTTTCTTCTCTATAAGTTCTATTTGGTTTATTTTTCTATCAATTACTTCTCTTCCCATTGTGGTAATATCTTCCCTTAAATCCTTGACTGTAAGGGGAAAGCAATATATTTATAATATTTATAAGAGCTTTTAAAAAAGCCCTGGCTTGCTATTCCATCATCTCTCCTATTTATGGATCTGCTTCTATTAATCGTAATTCCTCCTGGTTAAAATCATACTTTCCTGCTTTTGTCAAATACCTAGCAAGCTTTACCTGGATGCCAGATATTTTAAATTTTTTATTATGCTTTTGATGGATTTTGTCATAATCTTTTAAGGAATGTTCGACTTTGCTCTGGCCGGCAGCTAAACTACTTGTGAAACAGCCTGGTTCTTCAAGAATTGTGTTTTAAATTGCTATAGGATGGACCTAAGACAGCCTTTAATCTAGGGCTGGTTTAGCAGACTCCCAAGGCAGAACCCCTCTAGAATCTCTACTGAAGTTACCATACATTCAATGAGGCCACTATGTTCTGGATGGTGGGGAACTTCAGTGATCCGTGGCCCCAAGTGAGCACTGAGAAGTGTTCATCCGAGAGCTTCCCAGTAACCGTCCTTCCCTTGCCAGTTGTTCTTTGGCCTCGTGAAGTTTCACGGCATAAATTGGCCTTCATCTGCAGCCTCAAGGGAACGTGAAGGAAATGTGTGGAGTGCCTTCTCTGCCTGGCTCCCTCCTCTCAGGAACTACATCCTGTGAATTCTAGCCGCAGTTCTAGAGATTACTGAGTTCTGTGTAGGTTCTGCCTGCCTGTGCACCACTTAGAAGTTGCCATTCCAGCTGTCTGAAACGTCTTCCCCTTCTCCATTCTTACCCCACACTCTCACCCTCCCTGCTGGTCCTGGGAAACTCCCAATCTCCCACGAAGCACATGCCCGGAGGTCTCCTCCCCTGTGCAGTCTCGCTGAGTCCTCTGGGTCTACAGCTCTCTGTAGACCCCCTGACTTGGCATTCATTGGCTGCCTCCCTGACCAGACGATGAGAAGGGGCCGGAACCCTGCCTTTTGCAACTCTGTGTCCCTGGCACCAAGCACAGTTCCTGGCACATAGTAGGTCCTTGATACTTTTTTTAAAATGATCCAGCCCACTCTTTCCTCTTTTGTCCATTTGCTCCACTAGAAAGGGAAGAGAACCTGGGAGAGTGAAAACAGAGGGCACTGAGAACCCATGTGGGACTTATAAACCAGAAGAAGGTGCTTAATGAAAAAGCCACGGGAAGGAAAGATGCCTAAAGCAGAAGGAGAGAGTCAGTGGGCTCTCTACTGCCTCTTCCCACCCGATTCTGGCATGGTTTACTTTCTCTAGGACCAACTCTGAAGTCCCCTAGGTCCCCAGCTATTGCTGTCAGGACAAAGGCTGCTTCCCTCTCCTCTCCCCCAACACCTTAAGAAACACAACCTCAGAGGAAGATGTCACTAAGGTAGAAGCTCCCTTCTGCCGCTCCTAACTGTGTCTCTGCACGGCCTGCATCATCTATCTGGGCCTCGCAGAATTTTCTCTTTGGAAAAACAGGGCTCATGTGCCTCGCACAGCTGTGGTGAGGATCAATGAGGCAATTCAGGGACCAAACAACACAGTCCCCTTTGTTCCATCCCCATCTCAACTCTCCTTGCACGGAGTGGTCCAGCCACTCTGCTCTCCGATCATATCTCCCCCCACCCCGCCCCCGCCATGGCCCTTCACACCGGCTTTCTCAACACAGGCAATTCGCACAGGTTTCTTTGTCATTTTCTCTTTGGTTCATGTGGTTGGAAAACATTGGTCCGAAACTTCCAGATCAAGGTTTCAGACCTGTATCAGAATCACCTGGTTTTTATGTTAAAAACAGAGATTTTTTGTACTCAGCCATAAAAAAGATGAGATAATGTCACTTGCAGTAATATGGATGGACTTAGAGATTGTCATACTAAGTAAGCAGGTCAGACAAAGACAAGTATCATATGATATCACTTATATGCTGAATCTTAAAAAAATGATACAAATGAACTTATTTGCAAAACAGAAACAGACTCACAGACATAGAAAACAAATTTATGGTTACCAAAGGGGAAGGGGGGGGTAGGGATAAATTAGGAGTTTGGGATTAGCAGATACAAACTATTATATATAAAATAGATAAACAATAAGGTCCTACTGCATACCTATATATTGAATATAGGGAACCATATTCAATATCTTATAATAACTTATAATGGAAAAGGATACAAAAAAGAATATATATATACATGCATAACTGAATCACTTCACTGTATACCTGAAGCTAACACAACATTGTAAATCAGCTATACTTCAATTTTAAAAATGAGAACATGTCACTCCTCTGCTTAAAACTCTCCAATGATTTCCCAATGTACTTAAAATAAAATCTGAAAGCTTCAAAAAAAATAAAAAGAACCAGAGATTTCTGGACCCCACCCTTGCCCAGAGCCCAGGGGTCTACATTCTTAGAAAGGTCTCTTGAGGATTCTGAAGGACACTAAAGTATGAGGGCAATTCAATGCTTTATGAGGTGACAAACCCCATTCAGATCCTGGTAGGTCTTCAAGAGAGGGTATAACTTACATGAAAAAATGCCCTGACTTAACCCTGGCTTTACCAGGCAGGAATCAGATGTGTGTGAACACACATTCTCAATCATCTGTTGTCAGAGGGAATTTGCAGCTGACCACAGGACTGGGTGGGTTCTGAGTGGAAACTGTGCATTCAGCTCAAGGACAAATTAGTGACTAATCTCTGAATTGCTCGGGGAACAGAGTCAAGGGTACAGGAGGTCATAAGTCCCTGTCACCTGGCACTTTCAGTGAGGAGAAGCTAGGAAGGGGATGTTCACCCAGTTGAAACAGGACTTCTGGCACAGGGACAGCATCCTCAAAGCACTGGTCACAATTAGCTTGGGTCCAGGGGCCATGTCTTCATGCCATGGCTTTGCTTCAAAGTTGGGGATGACAGAAAAAGGCACATTGGAACTTGAACACCAACGACGACTCACTTTTACAGAATGCTGCCTCCGTGCCAGGCCCAAGGCTCAGCCTTTATATAGAGCATCTCCCTTATTCCTCCCAGCAATCCTATGAGGCAGATGTCACCATGGTTCCCATGAACACAGATGAGGAAACTAAGGCTCAAAGAGGTCAGGAAACTTGCCAAGGTCACTCAGCTATCAAGACCCCAGAAAGAGGGCTTCCCTGGTGGCGCAGCGGTTGAGAGTCCGCCTGCCGATGCAGGGGACACGGGTTCGTGCCCCGGTCCAGGAAGATCCCACATGCCGCGGAGCGGCTGGGCCCGTGAGCCATGGCCGCTGAGCCTGCGCGTCCGGAGCCTGTGCTCCGCAACGGGAGAGGCCACAGCGGGGAGAGGCCTGCGTACTGCAAAAAAAAAAAAACCCCAGAAAGACTCCATCCAATGGCCTGGGTCTTGGTCACACCCCCCTTTCACCTACCATCTCTCCTGCCTTGGTTTGGCTGAAATGTGGACGTAGTCCCCCCACCCGTGCACAATTTCCTGATGGAAGTTGGCCAAAATGATGTCAGATAGGTCTTAGGAGGCTTGGCTGTAAATATTCCAGATCAACTTGCACTTCATCTTTCACAGACATTCACAGTGCAGTTCATCTGGAGACCTCAGTCACCAGGTGTGCTTCCTGACGCATCAAAACTCATCTCGGACCTCTGATCTCTCGTGCCTCTTCAGGACCTCGCCCCCTGACGGCCAGCCTCCCATGGGCAGGAGCAGGGAGGGGCTGGTGTGGCAAATGGGCAGCACTGATTCCCAAGGGTGGTCGCTCCACCTTTTGCCTCTTGGATTCCTTCCTCCTGCATCTGGACAGAGGCTACCAGCCATTGTCAATGGATGAGTGTTGAAGCTTCTAGGAGATTCTAGGAGGATCACCAAGTACACTCTCAGGTCTTGCGCATGAGGCAGAGGTTTCTGACCTGGTCACTGGGTGGCAAAGCTAATTGAAATATTTATTGTCCTTTGCGAAATGTCCTTTTCTCAGTCCTGACTCTGGAGGACTCAGTGCCTTCTGTGTAGCCAGAGCCACCAGCATATCCCAGGGAAAATCCCACTCGGAGGCCAAGTCTTCAGAAAGAAAAGTGAAACTCAGAAGACTCTGATCTGGCTAAGTCTCTTCAGCTTGGTTGGGAAATAGGTAAATCGTTTTGCACCTTCTGATCATTGTGAGAAGAAAGGGAATGTGTGTGTCACCTTCTGTTTGGCCTCAGTGACTTCTTTATTCCCTGAATAAAATAAAGCTTGAAGCCCAAGCACTTAAAACTTGAGTGCTTTTATTTCATACTACCTAAGGGTTCACTTCAACCACTGGAAAACATCCATCAAAGCCCAGAGTGGCATTTCTCAACTCCAGTGGGGCATCAAAACCACCTGGGCAGACACACCTACTTCCGGTCATGATGGAGCAACCAGACAAAAGCTATGAAGAACTGCTTCCAGACACTGGGCACAAGAAATGCGGGGCTACGAGGGGTAACCAGAGAGGTGAGCCCTACAATCGTCCCCACCTAGAAGCAGTTTCCAGGCTGTGTATTGGGAAGGGGACGCTCGAGAGACCCTGGGGTCTCACTGAGTGGACAGGGCAGGGGTGCGGATTCAGAGAGGGTGAGGTAGCTAGAATTTGTGCAGCCAAGTACCAAGGAGCAGCAAGGAAAGAGAGTTTCTAGCAAGCTGCCAGGGGCCCACCAGTCTTTGGCCAAATACTCACTTGCACATGCTTAAGGGAAAAGTGCCTGAATCCAGGAAAAGAACTGCCAGACAGTAGTAAGTTGGACACTCCCAGAGCCTCACCCAGAGCTGGAAACCGTTTGTGTTTCCACTGGCCCTGGTGGAAAGATCTCACGTACATGGGACATTAAGTTGAGTCCTCACAAGGATCATGCCTTAACAGTGGGGCTGAACTATGGAAAACAGTACGGAGGTTCCTCAAAAAACTAAAAATAGAGCTACCATATGATTCAGCAATTCCACTCCTGAGCATATATCCAGACAAAACTGTAATTCGAAAAGATGTATGCAGCCCTATGTTCACAGCAGCACTACTCACAATAGCCAAGACACAGAAGCAACCTAAACGTCCATCGACAGATAAATATATATATGTGGTACATATATACAACGGAATACTACTCAGCCATAAAAAAGAATGAAATAACGCCATCTGCAGCAACATGGGTGGACCTAGAGATTACCATACTAAGTGAAGTAAGTCATAAAAAGAAATACAAATACCATATGATATCACTTATACGTGGAATCTAAAATTGACACAAATGAACTTACCTACGAAACAGAAACAGACTCACAGACATCGAGAACAGGCTTGTGGTTGCCAAGGGGGAAGGAGGCTGGGGAAGGGATGGAAGGGGAGTTTGGGGTTAGCAGATGCAAACGATTATATGTAGAACGGATAAACAAGGTCCTACTGTAGAGCACAGGCACCTATACTCAATATTCTGTGATAAACCACGATGGAAAAGAATATGAAAAAGGATGTATATATATGTATAACTGAATCACTTTTTCGTACAGCACAAATTAACACAAGATTGTAAATCAACTATACTTGAATAAAATAAATTTTTTCAATTAGTGGGCCTGAATTAGCACGAGATCAGGGTTCCTCAGCCTCCACACTGTGGACATTTCAGGCTGAGTAGATCTTTGTTCTGGGCACAGGGGACTTTGTCCTGGGCACTGCAGGATATTTAGAAGCAGCCCTGGCCTCTACCCAGTAGGTACCAGTAGCATCTTTCCTGAGTTGTCACAACCAAAAATGTCTGCAGACATTACCAAACATCCTGTGGGGTGTGGGTGGAGGGCGAAATCCCCCATGATTGAGAAGCACTGCCCTTGACTAAAATCTGCCGAGAAGTAAGGCTCAAAAGGATCAAAGTGTTTTCAAGGAACGGAACCTCATGCCAGAACAAAGTTCAATGCTCTTTAAAGGAATACAGCAAAATCAAACACCCACTCTGGGTCACAAGAGCCCTGGCTGGGCCACAGGCATATGTAGTTTGTAAAGGTCACCATGAGAAAACAACCCAAATGTCCACCTGCAGATGAACGGATAAAGAGAATGTAATATACACATACTGGAATAGTATTCAGCCTTAAAAAAGAAGGAAACCCTACCATTTGTGACAACATGAATGAAACCAGAGGACACTATGCTAAGTGAGATTAACCAGTTACAGAAGGACAAATGGCATGATTTGTCCTGCATGACACCACTTATATGAAGTATAAGAACTAAGCAAATTCATCGAAGCAGAAGATAAAATGGTGGTTGCAGGGGCTGGGGAGGGGGAGGGGGAGGGTGGAGTTGCTACTCGATGGGTATAAGTCTTCAGTTATGCGAGAGGAATAAGCCCTAGAGCTTTCCTATACCACATAGAGCCTACGCTTAACAATGTGGTACTGTTACTTCAAAATATGTTAAGACAGATCTCATGGTAAGTGTTATTACCACCAAAAAACAAACAAAAAAGCAACACGCAAAAGAACACAAGGAAATTTTTAGCAGTGATGGATATGTTCAGTACCTTGATTGTGGTGATGGTACTATGGGTGCATGCATATGTCTAAACTCCTCAGAGGGTAGACATTATCAAAAAGATAGATAAATATAAAAAAATAAAAGTTTGCCATGATTCTTCTATTCAGCCAGAATTGAGCACCACAGCCAAGTCCAAAAAAAAAAAAAAAAAAGGGTGAGTAGGAAGGGGAGGTGGAAATGATAGAGGTTTGGGGAAATGTTGAGAAGCATAGCTAAATGGTGATCGCCAAATACAGAAACTTTCCCTGGTCCATCTAATGATTAAATGTATTAGAAACTGTCATCTACATGAAGACAGATAGGTGAGACTTGGCTGGCGTGCCCCAGCCCACGCCTATCATCAGAATGGTCTCCTCGATCAATTAACAGGTGCCCACTCACATTCCAACTCTGGGAGATGTGAGCACGTCTCTGAATTCTACGTGGCTTCCCTTCTAACATCAGGGAAACCGTCCACACCCTGCTTCACAGGGAATCTCAGAAGGTGGCCAGGCTTGCAATGTTGACAGCAACCAGAGCTCAAATAAAAATCCATCTCCTTGCCCAGTTATGGTTATTTTGATGTCCGAAATTTATCGGGTATCTCTGCAGGAGGAGAAAGGCTCTGAACATACAGTGGTTTTAATAGTTTGGGGCATGTTGGAGTCCGCACGGATCAAGGCTTCGCAAACATGCAGAGTATGATCTTTAGCCCCCTCACCCTCACCTGCTTCCAATCCCCGCTGCCTTTCAGATGTGACAGTACATATGCTTGTCATCCCTGGTACAAGGCAGTTTAAGCAAGGGAATGAGTATGGCTGGACCATCCCTGGGCCAGAGTCAGGTGCATCCCAGATGAGAGGCAGCATCTCCAAGCATTAACACAGCTCAGGAGTAAGGTCACAGTTTTAGAAAAATGCCAGCCTTAGACTTTAAACTCAACACAAATACATCTGTATGTCTTCCTGAGGAGGACTTGAAATCCATAAGGTTTTTACAGAAACAAAATCTCCCGAACTCACTCTTCCTGGAGAACCAGCCAGTTCCTTTAATCTAGCACCTTTGTGCATTGAGAGCTCACCCCAGTGACCGTGCTCATTTTTCACCCCATCAGGTACTTTATGGTTCAAGCCCTGGCAGATGAACCAATGGCCTTGGAGCCTTCGAGAGAGAGAGAGAGAGAGAGAGAGAGAGAGAGAGAGAGACGGGGTCACTGGGCCAAGTGTAACAGGACCCAGAGGCTGTTAATTGGGCTCTCGTCAGTTCAGCTTGGAAACTAAGCAAGAAA